>NC_087095.1:10631200-10941800 GCF_963855985.1 Ostrinia nubilalis | reverse complement strand
ACTCGGAGCTCGCAATACGTTGAGATTCATTCATTTTATTCTTAGCGTGAGATTTTCATGCGAACGTGTTTTGCACTTCTTGAGTTACAATTAAAGCAGTCGGTGGGTTTACGCTTAAGATTTATTGATTAAAATAAAATGAATTCATGTTGATTTATCGATACATAAAGTTTGTGTAAATTGTTTTGAAACATAATATGATAAGACTAATTGAATAATAAATGAAGTTTTCCATATCACATGCCTCTATGACCACGAGTCAACTAATTGAAATGCTATCCGATATAAATCAGTTTCACCCGGGAAACCTTATCTATGTTTCGCAAGGACAAAGGGTGCATGTGTGACGTATCGTCCGTTCAGGGGATGAATTATGAATTGTGTCACGTGCGTGCATTTGTCGAGGTGGTAATGTATTAGTGGCGGGCGGCGGGGCGAGCCGCGTGCGCCGCCTAGCTCTCCCGGTGGTCTCGGCGGGGCGGGGTCTGCGCGGCCACTCGGCTGCGCTGCGCCGGCGCACCGCCCGCGCCCCGCGCCCCCGCGCGCGCCTCTTATCGCCGCATCTTCAGCCCAACGTTACGTCACTGTGAAATCGTACTTTGACCGGTTTTGAGGCTCGATTCGTAAGCTTATGAGGTCGGGAATGCCGATGGTGATTGTGATGCAGAAGCGCCCTTCTGGGTGATGCTAGAAATGACTGGTTCACCGAATAACGCGGTTCTAGATGCGGCGTTAGAACTTTTAGTTTATTCCTGCTTAACTCAATATTTATTTATATCAGAGGATAAATTAACATTTACCTACCTCCATACCCATGCTCTACATACATAAATTCCCATTATTTACTCATAAATAAAAACTATACATAAAAAAACGCAACCTCGTAGCACGCAGGATAACATAACTGTCTCCAAAGCTCAATACACAATTAAAAAGCTATTGATCCCGTACCCACACAAAAGCTTCATAACTTTTAAATAGACATATTTGTGTAGAGATTCACCGGAAACCCAACATTTACGTCAATAAATAAAGTACATATATTACGCAGAAGATGAATTGCACGCAAGCTGAGAGGCCAAAAAAAGCGCAAAGGTGGCCGACACCTATTCAATGGATTGTGTGATGCGTTCGCCGACGACAAACAAAATGTCGACAATAAGCGCTTGACTTTGAACGAAATCTAATTTGTTCAGTTATTGTGTAACGCGACCTGGCGATCCTATTGTGAACAGTTTGTGAACGGGGATCGGCTGAATTTATCGGTCGGCTACACAACAAATCAAATTTTAACGAGCTCGCGCAAACGACGCCAGAGGCTTTACGCCGATACTTCAGTCGTGTTCATTTGCGCGTGTAATTACACCACCCCCGGTAATTGTAAATAAAGGCACGAGGTTTCTGCAGCGACTTGCCTTTCTCGCTTAAAACTTACGCACCCCATTGTGTAGCCGCCAGTGCAGCGGCAGTCCACGTCATCGGCTTAGCACAAATCCATTTCGACTTATCTTTTGGATACCATTTAATCTCACGTAAATAGACACTTTTTGCGGCGTTCCAGAAATAGCATTATACACAGGTACAGTTTAAGCGGGATGGGGATTTAAATAAATACTATTAGATAATAAACAAACAAGTTCAGAGTCAGGTCCTGTCTCTACATTTTCAGACAATGGTTAAAAAATGTTCACAAAACGGATTGAATTTACTTATCGCTTTAAAAAGTTTGTCTATGAGCTTATGATTAGATGTTTCCTCGAAGCGTTCCCATTGTGTGCGGTTTAAGATATATCCGTTGGATTCTGGTGGCAAACTATTACCTGTACAACCTGAGTGTGTAAGGCGCTGTCTACACTGTTGCTATCGGACGCTACTTTACTGGGCTAAAAAACAAAAGAAGTTTATGATTCGTGTCAGGAATGTGTACGCATATGGTGTATTCATCAAAATAGCTTATTCGGCAATGACGAGATACTTCTGAAACTGAAAGGAGAATCCCTCGTATAGTGTGTGCCGCGCCTAACGCAGGCGGGCAGGCTGCGGCTGCGCCGATAACCCTCTACCGGCTGCAGGCATGTCCCTGCGATTCTCTTTTGTTTCGTATCTTATCCGATTTTAATTACGAGCGTAGAGAAATCTCGTTATTCCTTAAAGGGATATGACTGCTCCGAGCTAATTTACTATCGACCCTTGCACGATTTTATGTTCTTGACTTTATTTTATTGCTTTTGGTTGGACTTTATGTAGGTACGGCACGCACGTATTATGCCCGTTTGATGTATGGTCTGTACATTTAATATTTCACGGATGATTCCATTCAATAATTTCATATTCAACAGTTACATATTTATCGCCTGACACTGGTCTTAACACTGCTGCACTGTTACGTTAAGTAGATATTTATGACGCATTTTTTTATAAAGCGAACAAGAATAATACAAATGACCTCAGTAATATTATAAATAAACGGTACCTATTTAGATATTAAAAAATAGAATAATGAAAAACACAACCCAAGACGTGTGCTTGATTCAGTGCTTTAATATTAAATTAATTCTAAAAATCTAGTGGTGAGAATGTTCAGCAGTGAACATTTCCAAACCTTTTGTAAATTTTAAGTAGGGATTACTAATTTTCATTGTTTGCAACCCAACATAACTAGTTTTTAGTAGGACCTGCTCTTGTCTCTTTAGTTTTGAAATGTTTCAACAAATGTTTATTTATTTATCTGTAATCGTTTCCAGAATCTTCTGTGGGCACTGGCGCTGGGTGCTTCCCGTCGGGCGCGGTGGTGCACACCGAGAGCGGGCCCATAGATATCGCGGCTCTACGCAAGGGTGACCGAGTGCTTGCTGCCGATGATGACGGCAAGATGATCTACTCCGAGGTGGGTATCGTGTCTGTTGTGGCAGCACTGGGTCATGGTAAATTCAGTGACAGTTCAGGCTGTAAATAGTGAGGGTTCTATACTTTGTCTGTAAGAACCTGGATGCGGGCATTGTAGGACCGTTCATTATGGAAAGCCTTGGGGGAGGCCTGTGTCCAGCAGTGAACGTCATTTGGCTGAAACGAACGAACGATACTTTTGTATGCCGCATTTTTCAAAATCCCTAATCTTCTAAAATGGAGTCCCTGAAAATGTTCATTTTCACTAATAAAGACTATCCGTGTCTACCACCAACAAAAGTACCACAAGTCTTAGAAAACCTCAAACGCCTCTAACAAATGGACAAAGGCAAAAAAAAATTACACAACTTTAATTTGTTTTAAAGTGCCTCCCGCAAAATAATTACCTTTGTAAGAAATAATACAAAAAAATAACAACTCGTTTTATTCTAATTCCAGGTATTAACCTTCATCGATCGAGATCCGAACGTCACTCGAGAGTACATAGAAATTACGGCCGAGAACGGAGTGGCCATCACGACCACTGCCTCTCACCTTCTGCTGCTGGCCTCCGCAGAGGGCTGGCGAGAGTCTTTCGCCGCCAGCGTGGATGTAGGAGACGTGCTCCTTACTCGGGGCCGAGGCAGCGTCATGAGGCCATCCCGTGTCGTGCACACGCGTGTCCTCACGAAGCAGGGAGTGTACGCTCCCATGACCAAAGCCGGCACCATCATCGTCGACGACGCCCTTGCCTCCTGCTACGCGCTCGTCAAGAGCCATTCCTTAGCCCACGCCGCCATGGCGCCTCTCCGGTGGATGGCCACGTGGAGCGGCTCCAACGATCTCCCCCGAGGCGTCCACTGGTACGCCAACGCTCTATATTCGTTTAGCGAATTCGTGCTACCCACGTCGTACAAATACCCATAACACGACCATTTCGAAGTGCGAAAGGACAATACGAAGCGCGCGGGACGTGCGAAGGACAGTGTACATAATAATGGTGTGTGTAAATAGTATGTGAATGCGGACATTACAAACTGATAATCTCGACCATGTCAAATCCGTTAATGAATTCGTCGACAACGATTTATTCTTATCCACTGGAAATTATTTATTAAGTAGTTTTAAGACCATATTTGCAAATTTTGCACATTATTTAGTTAAAATATGAATATTTGTAAATTGTGTCGGTATTTGTTATTCTGCACAATGCAGAAATACTTAAATGTATGCGCTTATGTTTTTTAAGTAACTGTATAAATAGATATGTAGGCATTAGCAAATCCGAAGAATATTGTCATTAGATACTTATTTCGTCTTCTCTGATTGAAGCAACCCAGTGATTTCTTTCCCATCAGTGACCGAGTGTAACTAGACATTCCTCCGTTGCAATACTTTCCTTGCCTCACTTTCGAAAAGATGAAATTGTGATCTTGGTACCTAAAACTGTGCCTTAAGATTTTATTTATTGTTATTTATAAGCTAGGTATCTATTTATAAATTGACGCAAATGTTTAAATCTTACACATAGAAGTAACTTATTCTGTATGCATTTATCTATCCTTACTAGTTAACTTAAAGTTCTTACTAACACCCTATTTCTAGATTACTAACATATGGTCGTGTTTAAGACGGGATCACTCCTGTAATTTCTTTTGCATGATATTCTATCTATACTCTTTGTTCTATTTATCTAATGTACTTAATATTTATACTCGAAACAGTAATTATATTTAGGGATGTATTTTGTATACAGAGTGTACTGTAGTGTTGGTCGACAGTCGATGTTTACGTGTCGTCACTAATTTATTTGCGTCTCTCCAAGTGGCGCGCAGATCGCTTAGAAGATCTTGAACTGAAGCTTGGGTTCCTATAGTTTGAATTTAGTGGAATGATGTATTGACATGCAATCAACTGTGTTTTAAGTTACGATCTGCTTATACTATAACATTTGTTTAATAACGTTCTTGCTGGTCAAAGTTAAATGGTTTAATATCTAAAAACAGGGTATAAACTGAATATTGACGTATGTCATTGACAGCAGTAATAACTTGAAGTATTGCGCAACAGTTCCCTGTACGTAATCTTTATCTAAATAACTTTCGTAATCTCTACACAATGATGTAGAATTTTGTATTAAAAAGTATGAAAGTACCTATCGGAAAGCTTTAACTACATAACGTTTTGATGACGCAATTTTGCCATAAATATTGCCATATTTTAATTGTAACGCAGAACATCACGAGTTGTTTTGCAGTAAAGTTTTACAAAAGCACAAGTGAATACCTTATAATTAAGTTGGTGTACAATGCATTACTTACAGATAGTATTAAGTAGACTTTTTGGCATAAAATGTACTTATGTAATTAATGAAATATTTATAATGAGTCTGTCAAAAAATAATGCATTTATGTAATGCATCATATATTTTCTACTTGATAGCGACTAGATGATGTTCACAATCAGTATTTGTAAACGTAAGCTCGAATTTTTTCGCGGCATTCTTTTTTGATAGACAAGTTTTGGAGAATCCAATCTAACGTGTAAATTAAATACAATATGTAATTATTGTGCTTTTATATTATTTATTTATTGATGTTATTTTTGTATTGATAAAAAGTCGCTTCGTAGACAAGATGTATTATTTTTCTAGACCCAATCTAACCACACATCTAACTAAGCTTTAAGCTTGTAGGGCAATGGTATTGAATATAACCAGCATTTTCTATATTCAGTTTAAATAACAATCTACGAGTAGTATCAGACATAATAAAATGATGGCTTCGTGAACGATCAATTGCACTTTTTATTTATCAGAGTTAATAACGTAACCTTTTTAATGCGATGATAAACCTAATCCTACTTTGAATTGAATTATAGTTGACTAGTAACTGTGATATTACTTACAATCTTACTACTTACAATCTAAAATAAATTTTCTGAATAGATATTACACTAGGTTCATTAATTACAATTACTTTTGCAATTCCCTAAAAACTTGCAGAAAGAAAGCACAAACCAATCAAACAGGACCGATATAGGTAGATAACTATCATTGAAGCTGAAACTATTTTTCCATTTACGAAATGAAAACTGTTAGGATGTTCATAAATAACATTAAAGAAATTTGTTTTTAAACTATTTAGTTTAGCCATTTGACTATCAATAAAACTACTATGGTAAATTTTAGAAACAATGTTCTGAATTCATTTATAATGTATATTATTTATGTATCCCACAAAGACGCAAAAGTCACAAAACATTTCAGAGCTCAAGGAGATTCAATAAAATGATATTCCATCTAATTATTGGATCCCATAACTTTTTTCATTCGGCAAAGTGATCAACTTCGATATCATTAATTTTATTTAGCTGTATAATGACAGTCGAACATTTTGTAAATACAGATTAATACGAGTAAGTGCGTAGTTCTAAATCTACATTTACACTCACAATGCCGGCTAAGGAACGGAAGGAATGGATTAATTTCAGAATATTGTAGATTAGTCAGAATTTAGAGACTTAGGACTTTTTAACTGATATTTTGATAAATGCGTCATGTAAATATTTACATACCGTATTGAAACAATTACAAATTGTATGTAACAACATACGATACTTTTACGACATTACGATATTTTTAGAATAATAAAATATCGTATTGAAATGATATCTACATATTTTTTACATTCGTTAAAACCAAACACATTGTAATTATGCTACTATGCACGGTTTTCATTTACGAGTCGTACAAAAGCTGTAACCTCTGAAGGATTCGCGAAAGGAACACTGACGAAAATGCAGCCGACATCTAATAACGGAAATAAATTATTATTCTGTGAATATCCTTAATGACTACTGTTATTTGCTTTTGTTCTAAAGCATAAGACATTCCTCAACTAACTTGCGTTTCTCTTGTAAAAGAAGCATTCCAAGAATTTCCTAATATAAGCCGAGGAGTGAAGAATGCAGTGCTTATGAAAAACCACGCGACTCAAGCCCAATGACCGTACCTATCTGGTTTATGCGTCCTTTACTTCTATTGTTTCCTCCATTTAATTTTTATGGAACGTTGAGAGTATATTTTTTTGTGACCCTTCCAATGCAGGTAACGTAGTCACCTCTACGACACGGCGCGGTATCTACGCGGAAATGGAAAATGGATCGCAGAGATGTCGCCGCTACGAAGTTTCCGCTACGAGCGGCAGAGTAATGGCTATGGTTTATGTGCTGAATCAGTATTATTGTAGACTTCAGTGAGGGCAGACGTTACTCGAACCGTAGTTCAAAACAGACGTCTTTAATAAATCTAGGATAAATTGTATCAATTGGAAAAAGTGAGGATAATGCATTCTGAGTTAGCAGAACAAACACAAGGATTTTTATAAGTACGAGTAACAGTGACATTAATATATTGCAAGGTTGGACTATTTGAGATCATAACTTTAATGTAATAACATTTTGTGAAGAGGCGCCTAAATAATTTATCTCCACTATCGGGATAATAGAAGTTACTTCCCTCTAGTCCCAATTCAATCAAGGAGTCATTAGTTTTCACACCACAGGATTTATGAGTGCTGGAAAAATATCCTTCCCAAAATGAGGTAAGTTTGATCTTATTTCTTTAGTCAAATACAATAACGCTGGTAATATCGTCTTTTCAAGTTAACAAAGTTTTGGCCTCAAAGGAATATTTTGTGATATTCCTTTCGTAGTTCCAAAGATCTTTTATACAGCTGAAATAAAATTTGTAGATAAAAATCCTGATTCCACATCAAAGGTGCCGGTGATTGAATGCGAATAGGGATGTACCCTTTTTTGCAAAAGGTCGCCTGGGGCTGTGGTACGGAAATAGATTTAAATTTTAGCACCAGACAAATTTAGATTTTTTCCAAACGCTTTACAGGTTGCTATGTGAAAATGACGACCATATGTAATGGGCCTACAATAATAGTAATGACTCGTATAGGTGCCTCTGTAACTTCCCCTACTAACTTACATCTTGGTTCCTTATTTGTGATACTAATTTGAGATCACATTGTAAAGAAACGCTCTGAATAATCATCATCGCATTACCATCAATAAGTCATGTAGGTAATATCCAAAACATAGGTACTATTATTTCTTGTGTCATATGCTCATACTTAACGTTATCCTTATTACGAATTCAGCAAGCCGTGCGAGGCAGTTTTCAATAAAGTTTTAAATTAGTAAAAGTTCGGCAAATACCTACTTATCAATTTTGCCCAAGTGTGCCGCGCACACGGTACTGTACAATAGCGCAACTTCGAGCTTCTTTGGAAAACCAATTATCAAACTGTTTGAAAAATAAAATAGACACGGTGTCACCTTATTTTATTAGATAGAAAAAAAAAGTTTAAAATGTTCACACTTCATATGAAAATCAAAAATAACCCGACGAATTTGAAATCAGTTTCATGAAAATTTATTTTGCTGATAATCAACTGTGATAAGAACTGGGTTGAGTTTCATACGTCCTACAACCTACAAAGGTTTGCTACTTAAATAAAAGTAGAGTCTCGCTAAAGAAGTTTTGTGTGTTTTGGCTTGGCCTTTAATTTTCTCTGAGTATACTACATGTTGGCCTAATCATAAATCCATCTGGAATTCGGTACGCTGTTAACATATTATCATACTGTATCATAATTCAGTAGGTTAGGCGTACGTGAGTGTGATTTATACGAGGTTATGATGAAACTACGTGTTCTGGGAGCCGTGTTTGTATACCGAAATAATGTGCTCTGCATCAGATCAAAGAGTTCGTTAGAGCTCGGGTAGCCATTGTCTAGTTTTATGCAATGAACCATGAGAGTGAGGTTTCAATTTCACTCACCCATTCATGCTTATGCCTGCCAATTATCTGACATTATAATTGACTTGATCCCAACTCAAGTAGATTGTGTGTTTAGGGTGATCGGTTTCTAAAATGTATACAAGTAATCAAATGGGTCTCTCTCTATCTCAATATTGAAATTCATCTCCGAACTAGGTACTTTTATTAGAATCATAATTTTATACTTTTACCTTAAAAACGTCGGCACCACTCAACTATTCACATTATCCCTGTCAACACGAACTGTGTCGTGAGCAAACTTTCCGTAGAAAATAACTAGATTACGTGCTAACATAGTTTCACTGCATCTCAAAAGGATCATTTCTGACGTCTTGCAACGTTTATAAATCATTTTACAAACTCTCATTCTTATTTTTACTCACTCATTGATCTACTTTCTATTGGATTTCCCCCTTAAGCAACTTGAAACTTTATTAATACTTTGAAAACAATCCGAGATGATGTAAACTTCTGAAATTCCTGGAATGCCTTTGAAAACTTAAATTACCCACTCAAAATATTTTTGGGTTGGCGTAGGATTTTAATCGTGATATTTCAAAAATTACTCTGCTAGCCGTTCAATTCGCATTTATTTCGGATTTGCATGTCATTTTGACTTCACAAATACACACATTTAATAATGTGATAGGATTATTTGATCAGGAAAAATAAACAAACAGAAGATGTGAAAGCAATAAATCTTTATCCAAATCCCCCAAGTGGGTTATTTAATCTTTACGCAACCAACAGATCTATATTCGCAAATTGTAATACGATATCGTGTGTACACGCTACACACGTAGGTAGTAGGTATGCTGATAACTAATCCATGCATTGTCTGCCAAAATTATTTTACTTATCGAAGCAAAATCCAATATTTGCCACACTGACAAATGCTATCTAGCTTTTATCTCGTAACCACTATCTAATTGATACGTGTCTGCTGTTATACATCGATTGCACTCCAGGAAAGTAAATTAACGTTCAATGCATTTCACCTCTCGAGGGTAGTAATGTTAACGCAGTACGTACTACGAGTAGTTATTCAAGCAATTATAGGTCTTTTACTTTATCAAATCAAGTAGCTGTGCCCGGGACTTCGTATGCGTGAAAATAGTTTGAATAATATTTTTTTTACTGCTCCGCCCCTATTGTCTGTAGGAGTGCAGGGTGTAGCTTAAAACTTTCCCCAATAAATGGGATATCCAACACAAAAATATTTTTAGCGCGATTAGCTCGTTAGATGATTCGCGCATTCAAGCAAACAAACTCTTATACTCTACTCAACTCTATAATATTAGTATCTAGATTAAAAATACATACAGTGTGAGTCACGTTAAAGTGTACATATGATAATTAACTTTTTTAAAAAATAAAACCGACTTCAAATGCGTGAACACAAAAAAAAACTAAAAATTCCGTATAAAAAAGTTCATCCCCAATTTTCCACCCTTGGGGGTGAAATATTTTCTTCAAATTCGCATGAAACCACCCTTTTGATAATACCTATTCAACAAAAAAATAATCGTTCAAATTGATTTATAATCGGCGGAGATATTGCGTATAAAAAAGTTCATCCCCAATTTTCCACCCTTGGGGGTTGTTTTTTCTATTATTAAATTTAAATGGGACCACCCTTGAGGTATTACCTATACGCCGAAAAAAGATTTGTTCAAATCGGTTCATAATTGGCGGAGTTATCGCGTAACAAACATAGAAAAAAAAAAAAAAAAAAAAACATACGGGTCGAATTGAGAACCTCCTCCTTTTTTTTGAAGTCGGTTGAAAATAGATGAAACTAGACCTATTTTTATCGACAAAAAAGAGGTCAAAAATTTTTTGAGATTTTTTTTTAATTTTTTATAGAATATTTTTTTTTCCAATTACTTATTGTAAAGAAAACGTAATAACTTTTAAACTAAGCGGTATATCCTGATAAAATAAAAACAGTAATAATGTTAAATAACAGGCGATATTAAAAAAATACATACAATACACAAAAAATGCCAACAAGTAATAAAAAATGACACTTTTTGAAAAAAATCTGCTTAAAAATTCGTGTTTTTTTGGTTATTTGATAAATTTCTCCAAAAAATGCCCCTATAACAGGTGGTTTTTATTGTTGTGTATTATTCTCTATCGTATTACCTTTGTAAAACCAAAAATTGCATGTCTCTATCCCTATCACAACATTTGCTATGATAGTTTGAACAAAGGCCTACCACAACATTATTCTCCTCTACAGGTAGGGACAATTTTAATTTTAACTAAAATGCTTATTTTACTTCGAAATCTTTTGTTTTTACTTGAAATCTAACTTGTCTTTATCAAAATTACAAATCTAGAGCCATTTTCAGTTTCGTTGTTAACGAAGCGTTGAATGGCGCGCCCGTAGAGGCTTAGTTCAAACGATCATAGCAAATGTTGTGATAGGGATAGAGACATGCAATTTTTGGTTTTACAAAGGTAATACAATAGAGAATAATACAAAACAATAAAAACCACCTGTTAAAGGGGCATTTTTCGGAGAAATTGATCAAATAACCAAAAAAACACGAATTTTTAAGCAGATTTTTTTCAAAAAGTATCATTTTTTATTATTTGTTGGCATTTTTTGTGTATTGTATGTATTTTTTTAGTATTGCCTGTTATTTAGCATTATTACTGTTTTTATTTTATCAGGATATACCGCTTAGTTTAAAAGTTATTACGTTTTCTTTACAATAAGTAATTGGAAGAAAAAAAATTCTATAAAAAATAAAAAAAAAATCTCAAAAATTTTTTGACCACTTTTTTGTCGATAAAAATAAGTCTAGTTTCATCTATTTTCATATGTACACTTTAACGTGACTCACACTGTATACACCTTGTACCTACTAACAGCCTGTAAAGGTAGCGAAAAATTAAGTACCTATCAATATTAAAAGTGACTCGGATTATAAACGGACTCGACTTCCTGGGAAAAATTAATGACTTCTTTAAAAATGTAGAGTGGAAGAAATGAAATGGCTTTTTATTATTGCTCTACCTCATTTTCCGACTGGTTAATTTCTCGAGACCCCGATTATTACAAAGCGCCTCTAATGAAATCGGAACAAACACAGCTTTGTGTACCCGTGAACATAATTTAACTTTCCAGGTAATTAAAAGTAAGCCAAATGTTAGGAATGCATTAGAAATTAGAGACTTTGGACTTTGAACATTCTAATTGGACTTTTATCGGGTTTACAGAAAATTCCTTATTTATTTATGAACGTAACGAATTGTATTTCAAGACAAGTATTTTATTGCCTTAAGACTTTGATGGTGGCATGAAAAAGTGCTAGGTAGTTCTTAGTAAATAATTGAGGTAATTTACCTTGAACTGAAAAGTTTTATTTAATTTACCTCTTATTTTTCGAAATAAAAATACACCATTAAACCATAAATTATTGACCTATTTATTTGACAATAAATTAAATACTAAAATATTTTTTATGAAAATATGTTTTACTCAAAATTATCCATTCAATTAATGTTACCAGAAAAGTGAAAATATTATCCTTTGTCTAGATTTAAGCAAAGTGCTGAAATATGGATTTCAGAATAAAACAATGTCAGCAAGTCTGGGTAAGTTTTAATGAAATCTCGAAAGTCCAGTTCTTGGGTTTCTTATCAAAACGGAATTTAGTTTGATTGTTTAATTAAGTAAAGTGTTTTGAAGAGGAAATTGCAATTTCGGTTCTTTCTTAGTTACATAGATAGAGAAATAACATAGAAAAATAAAGTAATTTTCAGATGCAGTTTCATTCAGTGGTCAACATTTTGTAATACGTGATACCTACTACTGTTTTTTTATTAAAAACAACCAAGCAAATGCATGCAAAATCAATTTACTTTCATCCACTCTCCTCTCAATCCCATTGAATTAGGCATGTTCTACGAATACTAATAATGTAATGTTTGATTTCCTCTTTGATATTTTCTCTACGTTTATTTTAAGCCAAATAAATCTTTCTTAATAACGTCGGAGGATATTTTCGGTAGAAGTTCCATCGGCAATAACAGCCGATAAAAGGTTTTCCTGCTAAAGTTATCAGATTCAGAGTCTTATTTACTCCCATGCTTTTTCTGTTCGGGATTTTCTATCTAAATAAGTTTGAAACTACCAATTTTCAGCAACCCGCTTTTCTATTTGCAAACTTTTCTTTCGAAGAATATAAGTCGTGATATCTATTGTTACTTTTTTGCAAATCTACCAAATAAAGCTTCAGGATTTTTTCGTATTGTGACAATAAAAAATGGCTATCAAAGATCAACGAAAAAGTTGAAAATGTAGTTAGTTCTTATTCTTTTTATATTACGTACCTACTTCATAAATTCAATTCCAATTTATTTTTCTAATTAGAATTGAATTTCGCAGTGCCCAACTTCCATTAGGAGTCGTAAAATGTACAGATTAAATCTTTAGTAGGTAAACACACTTTGCTGACAAATAGTGCTGTGGGTACAGCAACCGCACCTCGGACTGTGCATTTCTGTCGCAAAATCGCTCTTATTACACGTAAATAAGATGTCGCTGGGCTAAGCTTGATGTGCCGTCTGTGCGTGATAAAATTAATCGATTCCCGGCACTCGCGCGAGACGTACTAACAGTTTGTGGTGAGAGCCATCGCGTCTGGAATTGCGGGTGGTTGGTAAATGCAATTATCTCGACACTTTATCTTACACGGCTGCGAATGTCTGTTATGCTTCAACGAGACCGATAAGAGATTTGTTTTCCTTCCAGCAGATAACGCAATTATGTGGATTTCAAACAACATAAACCTATTTCTGAGTTCGTCTATAAACCGATGACGATAGCACATTTGCATTTGTACCTACTTAGGTATATTGTGTTCTCGTGTTTCGTATAACTGGTATAACTCACATTCCATTTAATCCACATAAGTTTCATAATAAAATATATTGATAGTATACCCACATTAATAACAAAGTTCATGCCTTGTGTGTCAGTCATACGTCCAGAGGCTCGTAGTTTCTGGATTATGGTTGAATCGAGTTTCAGTTAACTTATTAGGCTTAATTAGAAGTTGTAGATTCTTTAGCTTTGGTTAAATTGAAATTCATTTAGTAAAAAAAATCATAAAATAAAACCACCCTAGAGTAAATAGTAACATAACATGGTATATAAAATGGAAAGAGATCGATCAAGATTCAAGCACGTTCGTTTGCTCAAAGCTTTCGAAGCACATTCGTATTGCGAAGTGCGGTAGCTTTATAAGCCACATTCTGTTACAGCCAGCAAACGTGATAGATTCAAAAGAGTGAGATATTTCATTAATACAACATTGTATTATTTATTATTTACAACAAAATACCAATTTACCTATTAACCTGATGTCACTAAGTAGATGAGACATAGGTAAACACACTGGCAGGGACTTATGTAATTTCATTAGCAACCTCAAAATAAATAAATATAAATTTTTTGGACAAAAACAATAACACTTGAATACTGATTACTATTTTAGAGAGATATTAGTTTTACAATAAGTACCTACCGCTTCTAATTGAAAGAAGATCCAAGTTTCATTTTCGTTATTTATTTTACCAGAGTGAAAATTTCGCTTTACGCTTCGAAATGTAATCTTAAACCAAATCTCTAAGTTGAGAGGGTTTATGAATATGATCCCGAAAAGTAAATAGCTGTAGAAAAGCTTTTGGCACAAAGATGGGTGTGAGTTCGGGGTGACCGAGAGTGTGGTGTGACGTTTCCATACAAATTGACGGTTTTCCATTCTTTGCTTTGTACCTACTCTTATAACAAAAATACTGAAAAAATCTACACATTCGTCCTTGCTAGAATATTAAGTACTGAAGGAATACAATACGTTAAAGTAGCTAGTTCAAACCATACTCCACACGTGTAGAGCCAGCAAAATATGTAATAATTAATTTGTAGATAAATAATTTACAAAAGCATTCTTCTTCGATTAGTAAGCCATCAAATATTAGTGATATTAACATATTATACGTTATACTATGATGACTGATGAATCACTAATGACGCTTGCATTATAATTAACATATTTTTATTCAATTTCATATAACAAATATTTTACTTAGTAATTAGTTTGGAATGTGCGGTACCTACAAGTGTTGACGACTTCTGATTATGTACTTATTTTAATGGACATCTGCTAAGAAATAGCCAAAACATTTTCAGCGTTCATTATTAAATATCTTGAAGAGATATCCAATTTCGACTTCGTTAACAACATTAACTAAGCAGTCCCTTTATATTTATAAAAGGAAGATGACGTCAATAAGTAAATTATGAATAAATAAATAAAAATAAATATATTATACATAAATAAATTGAACAAAAACCATAACGTATAAGATCATTAAACAGTTCTACAATATCTTGTAAAGCAATGTATAAGTACGATATACTCACAACCTATTCACCAAGTTCAAATGAGCTGAAAGTTACCTGAAAGACGCTTGCAATATTGCAATACCGCAGAGCTCGTAGCAATGTACTTACATTATACGGTAGTTGTAGTTGAGGCGAGCATTATACTCGAATTCGCAATCCTTGCATCTAAATTGATTTAAGACCGGCACTACAATTGTGCATCACAATAAGTGAATAGAGTCAGTTTTGCTAGTCCATTTACGGAACTAAGGCATACTGGTAGGGTATATTTATACTTACTCCAATATATTTGTGCGAAAGTTTCCATCAAATTCCAGGTTATGTAGGTAGAGTTCTAGAGATACCTATCTATACTTTTAATGAAATTAAAAGCCCATTTTACAATTTATGACGGAGATTTTGATCGCGCGATGCAGATTAAATTTTCTACGACGACCTAATTCCATGCAGTCAAAGCCGCGGGCTTGAACTTTGTAAATTCATATAATATTAGATACCTACCTTATTGGTTCAATGTCTTAACTTATTAGCATTATTATTAAGCACGTGTATGGTTATTAGTGTGTAAATTGCCGTATACTAACAGCCGAATGTTTCAAATTAATACAAACTGAAAACTTTATAATATTTCAATGTACAAAATGCATGTGGTAACGTATGTTCAAATACAGGCGCAGAGAGGACTGTTAATTAACTTAGTCGTAGTGCCGACGTAATATTAAGTACGCTGGAAATTTAATTTTCAGTCTCAGTTGAATTGTCCGCAAACATAGAGCGATATTCCGCTGTTTGTGCAGTGGTCAAGTGTGTACCCAGCGCTTAGGGAAAATAACTCTGTTATTATTTCTCTAAAGTATGTAATATTAAGTAACGAACTTGTTTGTTTTAGCTAGATTGAATTGTTGGCTGGTATGCGTGATAAAGTCACGGCCCTTGTGTCTGAAATGCAGAGAGGATCTTCATTAAATATTTTGTAGTCATATTACGGGGAAGTTATTTGTAGGTAATTTTTTAGAAATACCTAATGACAAAGCATAAATCATAACTTCTTATGACATAACATTTGAGATTGTATTCTGTTGTTGTACCTATAAATAAATAAATAACATTATGTTCCTATTTGTTTTATAAACATTTCAGATTTTACTCAAGTCTTGAGAATTCGTAACTTGGTAACAGAGAATTATTTTATAAAGCTTTGCACTGGCCGCTTCAAAAGGGCAAGAATTTATTAATTAAATCAAAAACGGAGCGACTGATTTCAGTTTTATTACTTACTCAAGCTGATTGAACCAAATTGTTATATTGTTTTAGTTCATCATAATAAAAGGCAACCTGTAGAGTTTGTGAAATGCAATCAAAAGTTGAAATGCTTCTGAACCTCAGATCATAGAAGGGAATAGATGTGAAACGGGGGCGTGGCGCGTGTCTCCGCGATATGCCCAGAAACGAACATCGGCCGCGTAGCTAGGTTAGTCGCGATTCAGTCGTACTAAGGAAATGTTCTCCGATATTTTGGATAATGCGTCGTTACGTGCAATAATACAAGTGAAACGAAGAACTACAGGAACAATGGAGTCATTTACTACATGTAAGTATTGCAAATCCATTAGTATTTTGCTTATAAATAAAAAAAACTAAACATTTTTACGAACGAATTCAGTGCCGTAACAGTTACTGCGATATCGAAATCAGTGGTGATAAAAATTCTAACACACTTGTACATTGACGATTTAGTTAGCAACCACTTTATGTCATGCTCAACTACTGCGCAATGTATTTAATTTCTTCCGATATCCACTGTCGTGTGAAAATACACAGTACGGCCGCATGTGCCGGTCGTAACATAGTGCCGTGCTCGTGTTCTAATGCGGTTTCCTATTATCGATAAATAGAAGTAAATTATAATTTTCCATTTTGTAATTTTAAATAAAAAAATGATGTGTCACTTGCGATTATAAGATTTTACAAAAAAAATAATAACAGTAGAAGTAATTAGTAACTGTCAACTATGTAATTACTATAAGAGCTAGTTGAAAGCCTAATATAGGCATTATTTTTGATAAACATATGCGGTACGCAGATCGCCATAATTAAAAAGTAAATGCGTGATAGTAGTTATTAATCTATATCTATATATCTATATATATATATAAAAATGAAACCCGTTTTCCGTTGTCACGACATAACATGAAAACGGCTTGACCGATTTGGCAGATTTTTTTTTTGTAGTTTTCTAATACTCTGTACAAGGTTTTTACGGAAAAAAATATAAAGAAAATCTCTACGCTAAGGCGGTACGAAGTTCGCCGGGTCAGCTAGTAACGTATAATAATAAAAAGGTTTTCATACATAAGCATTTTGTGAAACCAGTTTCGAGCCTTGCCCCTAGCGATTTAAAGTATCGATATCTTGTCGACTCCATTTTATCTTTGTTCTCTCACTAGCGTTTTCTATGTGTGCGTCACGTCACGCGGCCATTGATTAGCCATAAGGCACGCCTTCTGGCCAATCACAGCACTTTTAAGCCGGTTGCACATGTTGTCGTAGACTCTCAGTCGCTTTGTTTTTACACAGTTGAATGTGTGTGTGGGAACTGTGGTGGGGGAAATGTGGGGACACTGGTTCTCGTTGTAGTTACGCGCGACTTCATATCTATTCTCTTTCTATGATCTGAGTTCTGAACATAACTCGTATATAGGTACCTATTCTTGAGTTGATGTGTGAGTGAGCTGTGACGTCAGAGGACTGAACTTCGCAACTATATTGGAACTCATCAGCGGTGCTCAAATTAGTTTCTTCAGCGTGCATGCAAGCTGAAACAGCCGTAAAATTGATTAAAGTTCCTTAGTTTACATACCTACGGTGTTAGAGATGAATTACATGTCTTGATAATAATATCATTGAAATATTACCTTTTAACCTAATAAGTTATTTAAAAGTAGAGAGTGAGAGTAAGATAACAAAATCTCTATTTACTTATCTGCACTAATATATTTTTCAGTAAAGTTGTTAATACCGCGACTTAAATGTTAAGAAGACTAGAGAAATGGTGATAAAAACAATACTATGTAAAAGAAGGCATATTTTTACTACACACGTTACCAACCTTCTTGGATCAAAAGCTTTTATGACAACAATTTTAATATTCTAATATGAGCCCTGTTTTCGGCCGCGGTTCGTGGAATATAAAAGTTAATCTAATAGGCTTTTTCTCTGGGTTTGTCGAAAACTAAACATAGTAAGTTACATTAAAATAATGCTTTTGCTTAAAAGGCGTTTTTTAATAACGTTTATTGAAACATTGAGATCCTAATACCTACCTACATCATATCACAGCAAAATTCAATAAGAAATTGTTAGTGTAATTAAATCATTACATTTCTTGCTTGCACAAGGTGGACCGACGACCTGATAAAGGTAGCAGGAAGGCGCTGGATGCAGGCCGCTACCAACCGTGGGATGTAGAGGTCATTGGGGGAGACCTATGTTCAGCTGTGGATGTCCTGTGGCTGAAATGATAATGATTTCTTGCTTCATGTCTGAAACCATATTTCTACTGGTCATAAAAATAAGTATATTTTCGAACAATAGGCTTTTGACCAATCTGGACAATGAATAAGTGTGCTCCGCGGCTTATATGGGTAATATAAATGAAAGAGTCTAGCCTGAGGGCGCAGTATCCATCGTGTTCATAATATGGACGATGGACGTGAGTGGCGTTCCTACTTTCTACTAAAAGTGTGATGATAGTTTAATAACTAGACATCGGATTATATGCACTATCAAAATTTTTAATTTTTGAACGTTTTTATACGACCGGTCACTTTTCGGTCTTCATGGAATGGTCATTCATTTTCGCTCCGCAACCCCCCCCCCCCCCCCCACTTTTTATTCAAAAAGGTTACATTTTTTTATATTTCTGGTAATTTCTGACAAGACCCGACTGGCAACACTGGTACGGATCGCTCTCAATGCGCTCTCGCAGTGCGTGCGAGGGCGATGTGTTGATGTTTGGTGTGGGGACGGCGGCGAAGTACAACACGTCTAACACGTATAAATACTAAAATAAGCACTGTCAATGAAAAAGTACCAAAATATGCAATAACGCTATAAAAATAGCATTATATGCGTTTGCATATGCAATAATGCAAATGCATATAATCCGATGTCTATTAATAACTAAGTATTACTTTTATTCAATTAGGTATTTAACAGTTATTAGGTATAGTACCTACCCTAAATAGTCGCTGATGTAGGTAGGGTTTTGTTTATTGTCTAAAGTTTGGACTATGTATCCGAAACGAACTGTTTAGTTAGACTCTTTAGAGTATTTGTGTAATTCATTTTGCCTTTTAATAATGTTTAATTTATTTCGGTCACTATATTACAAAGGTGTAGGCTTTGTTCGTTGTCCTTAAAATAAATAAATAAGTCCTACAGTTTTATTGCATTCAATTACCGTTTTACAGTACAGTAGCTACAGCCTAACTAGTGTAGAAATGGGGAAACTGGAGCTACCTGCAATTAATATGACGCCTAGGGCGCTTTTCAGCTAACTCAAACGCGTTTCAGATGTTTCAGGCACGTTTTAAGTTGACAAGAAGGGGATTTGTTACAAATTATCACATATAATAATCTGTTACTTGTTAGAAAATGTGTATAATAGAAATGTAATTATTATTTTTTCTCAAGAACACAAAATATGTGATTACCAACTCAGCCTAACCTTGTTACGTGAAAAGAATGGTATATGGGCCCCATAAATAGATTGTTATGCTTTATCCCGCCGCCTGTTGCCGTACAGCCGCAAACAATATTTGATGGATTGACGAAACGATCAGGCAGCCAATAACAAAAGTTAATTTAAAAAAGAAAGCTGACAAACAACGTTTGCTCTCCAGATTTACGACTCGATTTACGATTTCCAGCAGTACCTGCTCTGTAAACTTCAGTCTTAGTTTATAAAACAGCGAATTCAGGTGCCTACACAAATACCTAGATGAAAGTATAAGTTTATATAAAAACTATTGTCATTACAAAATCAGTCTGTTCCATAGCGATAAACCTCATCTCATGTGGGATATAAAAATATGTCTAGCAAGGAAACTTATCATGAAAACCTTTTAACGCCTACGACGAATAAACCTACCCCACCCCCTCTGAGCTATTGACCTCGTTTGTTTTACTATTATGATCGTAAGCCTCGAGAAAGTGATAGATACTCTTCAGGATTTATTACGTTCTCAGGTCAAGTAACAAATAAAAAACTTGCTCGATGTCTTAATTCTTGTTTGTCTAGGCAATATCTAAGCTTGTTGATTCTTCAGGCTAATGTATTTTAAATCTTGAACTTTTATTTCTTATTTTTATATCTTTATCGATGTAAATGTATGTACCTAGTTGTTGACATCAAATTATGTACTTTAATTCCTGAATAAACTTTTTTCATAAAAAAAAACTGCATTCTAGTCGTGAAAACTGAGTTTTCTTGACAATTTTACTCGCTCGTAGGTTTCCTCTTTGCCATGAAAATCTATGGAGCGCTACCCTCATGCCATTGTGGATCGCTACAAATCAAAAGTACCTTTTTTTTTTTTTTTTACGGGGAAAAAATGCGTTGAATCGCATACCTACCCTGCGGGGACAGGGTAGGTTATGTGGGGCTCACCACGTCAGAAGGACGAGGCATACCCACTAAAAAGACCCCGGTGCTCCGTCACTCGCCATAAGTGGGAGGAGACTGTGGGTTTCCGGACAAAGCCTTCTCTACCACAGCCCCTCCCGGCGATTGCCCGCCTACATGGCGGGCCCTACAAGCCCCCCGGGACGGGGGGCGACAGGAACAGCTGGAAGCACACAGCTGTTCCCGTCCGACGGTGGTGGTGACCTGTGCAATGCAGGCGGGGGCGCCCCCACGCCCCCGGCCCGCTGGCCATCACCGAGGAGAGGAAACTGGAGGCGATCATATTGTCGCCTCCTCTGACCCCTCCGCCGTCGCCGGAGCGAGGGCGCGTTTGGATCATCCTCGCGCTCTCGCTCCGCGGCCTCCTTCTGAGACATCACGTCTTCACAGAAGGAGGCCATTGCCATACAGGCCTCGTTGCTGTCCAGCATAGTTTTGACTATACTGGGCAGCACAAGGTCCCGGCCCACCGCCGCGATAAGGGTATTGCGCTGCGGAGCCCACGCCGGACATACCGCAAGGGTATGGTGCGGCGTGTCCTCCGCACCGCCGCGACATGCGTGGCAGGACGGCGTCTCTTCCCTTCCAATGCGGTACAGATATGAGCCAAAGCATCCGTGCCCGGTCAACATCTGTACCAAATGAAAGGAAAGGTACCCATGCGGGCGCTCGAGCCACCTTTCTATGGTCGGCGCCAGCGCATCCAAGGTTCGGCGGCCCGACTCGGCAACGGCGAGGTGGTCTGCCCACTGCTGGACCACAGTTTCGCGAGCCTCGCGCCGAACCGCAAATCAAAAGTACCTAATGTAAGATATCTAAAATGTTGTTTCCTATCTTTTCAGATGAAAAGCCGTCAAAATTATTGTGACTATGGGCCGAAATTCAGGAGGGGTGGAGTCAAATGGCGAGCTACGGATACTCCTGGTGGTCACCGTGGTGGTGGGGCTGCTTCTCATGCTGTCACTCCTGATGTGCTATGCTTGTGTGCTCAAGCGACTGTGCTGCGGAGAGCCGAGGGAACGGGCGAAGAACGTAGCCGCGGGAAGACGGACTGAGAGCTACCCAATGGGTGATGTGACGCTACTCTCCCAACCTACCGAGAGCGAGCGCGTCTGACGTTCCAAAGACATAAAACTAAATATCTATCGCCTTTTGTTATCCTTACCGTTACAGGCTATAAATTCGCGTTTCATCTTAAAATAGAGGAATAAAAATAGAACAACATACCTACCTAAGTGACGTAAAATGTTTGCATCTTACACAGAAAGATGAATCCATTAACGGACTCTTTATAGCTAACATTAGTCTGTTACTTGACCATAGCATTACTATAGGACTATTTAATCAATTAAGTTGTATTGTAAGTGAAGCCACCAACTTGATTGGTTTTTATTATACATGTCATGATGTATGTTTAATTACTTTATATTTAGTTACCTTCTAGTCATGTGTGCTGCACATCACAATGTTTTGGATATGAAACAAATAGTACCAAATGAGGTAAAGTTATTTATTTGAGTTGAGACCCGCGGCAGTTATTTCCATTTTTCGTTACAATGAACGTAAACTGTTTAGAATTAAATATTAATGTGTACAGTATGTAGTGGTAGTGGTGTGTGGTATAATAAAGTAGGTATTTGATATCCATCCCTTTTTTAAACCTAATTATACGCTAGGTTGCTCATTTTCAGTGTTCGCTCAGCCGGTTTCAATGTAACGCCTTTCATCTTTTTATAGTCAATAAGTTAATAATTACTTAGTTACTGTGTTATTTACAATGAGTCATTTAGATCTCAACGGGCTTGACTCCCTTATTGTAACAAATCAGAAAAGTAAATTGTCTGAATGATACTAAAAAGTTTTTTAAACTTGACCACCACAAGAGTTGCCAGATAAAGCTATGTAAAGTAGTCTCTTGTAAACGAGCAAAATTTTTCATTCCTTAAAAAACACTACAGCAATGTTGCAAGAGTCAATCGACGACAACGTTCATGTTCGGCACATTCTTACTCCAGAACAGAATGGTAACAGCCATTATGATGTTAGTGTCGTAATATCGTCGAAAAAGCTTGCCGTGCCAGATTTACCAACACGTTTTGCTCATTTACGATGCTTTGAGTGCTGCTCGAACAATAGGGATCATCTCGAAATAGAAAAAAAATGCGGACTCTTATTTTTCTCGAGAAAAAATTAAGTCACTAGCTTAAAGTCATAAAAGCGCTGCCGAACTTCCAGTCTACTTGTCTATTCGATGTTACTTTAAATAGAATTGATTACTCGAGAGAAGAAAGAGTTCGAGATCGCCTTTGAGTTAATAAATTGATGTATATGGTATAACTTTAGCATTTTACTGTTGAAATAAAAGATGTAATGTAAAAACAACAATTATGTATTTAACCGATATCTCCATCAATACAAATATAAAATGTGTAAGGCAATCGCATCCAAAGGCACTATTTCGTGTATATTGTCTTGTTTACACAGACCTATATAATTTGTAACATAAAACCATTATAATATTTATTTGCTTAGTTAGCTCTAAATAGGCAAACTATTTTTACTATTTATTTTTTACTTACATTCTAGTTTTAAATTTACTAACAATATTCAACAAACTAAGCAAAATATACATTTTTAATAGTGTGCCCGTTATTTCACTAACTTATCAACATGCGTACCATCACATTTGGGAATAATCAACTATTAAAATAAACAATGTATACTTGTATTTTCCAATTTAAGAAAGTAATTCTTGTACCATTTTCCTTAGAAATAAGTAACAGCGTAAATGTCAAGATCTATAAGGATAAAAATTAAATAAATTCATAGAAGAAAATTTATATAACAAAGATAAGATATAGTCAAGAATATGAAAAGATATGGTAATCATATTATTATCATTTTAACTGCATCTACTGTGTGAGTATCAGTAGAATTAAATAAACTCTTCACTACAACAAAATTCTACAATGTAATAGGGCAACGATTGAACTAAATAAAATTGAACCAGCAGCTAGGTTAACCCAAAGAAATCTTTTGAAAATATCATATAATTAACGAGACGATTTTATAACTAAAATGTTGGGTAATATTAGCCCTGACCACAACCATGACTAAAAACGGCAGTTTGTTATTGTACTTCTGGTAAATTAAATTACTTTCTTACCCTGCTCTATGACGACTCTAACATACAAAACTTTCAGCGTAATTTGTGTAGCTTATGCTCACCTTATCTGACTTGGATCTGCGAGTAATCGTTTTAGTTATCAATGGCTTACTTGACCTTTTGAATTTTAAACGAAATTAATGCACGGTGGCCTCAATAATATAATCTATTTTCGTCAAGTATATGTTAGGGGGACTTACATACACTTTTATGTCCCTAAAATTATTTTTTTGCAATAAAGTGCTGAAAAATTTACAAAACTATATTAAGGCTTGGTATTTCTGCTAAAGTAGGTATTTCGCGCTGTCAAAATCTGCGCGCGCAATTCTTCGCCGAAGACAGCGCGCCAAAGAGCTCTCGCGGCTACACAGTATAGAAATATGCAGTTTAGAAATACGCAGTTGGTTAGGTTAGGTTGACTTCCTTCCGTTCAAGCATCACACTCACAGCACTTTCTAATACAAATCATATCCAAGTGATACAAATTAAAACAACTTTCAAAATGTTTGGGAATATATTTTAGAATCGAATAAATATAGAATATAACTGCCAAAGTAAACACGGTTCAAAGAGGCGTGGCGTCACCCGACCTTCCGGAAGTTCCGCGCCGGCTAAAAGAATTTCAAGATTACGTCACCCGACCTATCGGTAGATCCTCGGGAGCTTGAGCGATTGGAAAAACATTTTATGATCAGTTACCCGTAGTAGCGATTATTTAGAGCTTGGATAATAAATTATAGTTGTTGCAATTCACAAAGCTTTGCATGTGGTTAATTACATTAATCAGTACACGCATCAATTTTGTTCAGTCTTTTTGTTTATTAATAAATAAAAATATCATACTAAAATTGCATACATATTTGTTTGTATTGGTTTGGGTGTTTTTTTCCATAATTTATGTATAACGTATGTACGGGGCTCTGTATCGAAAATCACTATGAGCAATAAGCATCACACACGGTTACCTGGAGTGCATTACCGCAGCAAAATTTTTATAAATGTTGTGCTTTAGAGAGTCGAGAGTATAGCAGATAATTAGTCCATCGTGAGCAGAAATTTGTCCACTAATAGCAAAATTCGTTCAAATTATAGTTTTAAAGTTATTAGGAAAAAACATGTTTTTGGCTAAAAGATTCTTCTATCTTGCAGTTTAGACTTTTATTACAGACCTCAGACAGTATTTTTGGAAAACTTTTACGCATGGTGGAGGAAGGGACGCTCTAGAGACTCAAGTCTAGAAGGAGTCACATGAACTCCAAGTTTTAAATCCGTTGACATCTGCTGCATCTGCCATCTTTTTGGCTAGAAGATTCTTCTATCTTGCAGCTTAGACCTTTAGCTACAGACCTTAGACAGTATTTTTGAAACATTCTTACGCATGGTGGAGGAAGGGACGCTCTAGAGCAGTGGTTCTTAACCGGTGGTCCGCGGACCACTGGTGGTCCCTGGAGGCATTCCAAGTGGTCCACGATGTGCACTTGCACACCTTGGTCAAAACCACTTTTAACTGATTTTTGCAGTCAAACTGGTTTTGACCGATTATGAGGTGGTTCCTGACAAGACAGAAATTTGGTAAAATGGTCCCTCATGACTTAAAGGTTAAGAACCACTGCTCTAGAGGCTCAAAACTACAAGGATACACATGAACTCCAGTTTTAAATCCGTTGACATCTGCTGCATCTGCCATCTTTTTGGTTAGAAGATTCTTCCATCTTGCAGCGTAGACCTTTAGCTACAGACCTTAGACAGTATTTTTGTGAAAATTCTTACGCATGGCGGAGGAAGGGATGCTCTAGACACTCAAGTCTACAAGGAGTCACATCAACTCCAGTTTTAAATCCGTTGACATCTGCTGCATCTGCCATCTTTTTAGTTAGAAGATTCTTCCATCTTGCAGCGTAGACCTTTAGCTACAGACCTTAGACAGTATTTTTGTGAAAATTCTTACGCATAGTGGAGGAAGGGACGCTCTAGACACTCAAGTCTACAAGGAGTCACATGAACTCCAGTTTTAAATCCGTTGACATCTGCTGCATCTGCCATTTTTTTGGCTAGAAGATTCTTCTATCTTGCAGCTTAGACCTTTAGCTACAGACCTTAGACAGTATTTTTTATTATTTATTTGTGTCAGTGTGCTCTTCTAAAGAGTGTAAGTCGATTGTATGTAGGTACTATTAAAATGTAATTTTAACTCATTGGTTTTGTCTCATATTTGAGGATTGTACAGTCGCAGAATGAAAAGGTTCGTCACCTTAGTGTCGGTTTTCGCTTGCACTAGGTACTGTAAGAGTCAAACCTGCCAACATAACAGTGCAAGAAACAGTGCTGCTAACATTTAAATAAATATGACGTTTGCTAACAAATAAGGTTTTGCTTGTTTATTTTTCTATCCCATCAGTGGGTCTAGACAAAGTGCAAATTAAAATCGCAAACCAGTCGATAAGTGGTCGAAAAGCCCCTTTTTTGTATGGAGTTTTGACGGATTCGATTTTCGATTCGATCAAAAAGTGCGTTTTGTCTAGGGGGGCAGTGCAATGCAATGATGACATTGACCAATTGACAATAGTTTTTTTTATTTAATAGAAATAATAATGGCAGGTTGAACCAACAAGAAGGTTTTAGTTTATCAATCATAATAATCTTCTTGACAAGATAAATCTTCAAACAACTTTGATCTGGATAATTTTGAACTTTACTGACGAACAGTTAAAGATTATTTTCTCTAACTCGAGATTATTCTGTAACATAGTTTCAAAAGGTAATATGTGCTCGCGATTCGTTGAAGGAATCAATTTGAAAACTGACGAACCTTTTCATTCCGTGACTGTACTATGTATCATGAGTAGAGTCTTCGTTTAAAAGGATGCGAACGATTTAAATTTCAATAGGTAGACAAAATTGATAATTTTTAATTATCAAAAATTTTTAAGCTTTCTCCAGTACACTGATATTATTATACTGTGACTCATCAAAGTCATCATTGTCAAAAATATTGACAAATCGCGAACTGTCACGGCCAAAAAACTGACACGCGTCCGTCCTCCGTAAGCGCCACCGCGCGACTGATTGAGATTGTCCAAGCCGTCATGGACGATTTTTTCCACATTTTTTAACATAGTAACTAAATAAGACGCAATATAAAAATTTCATCCGTTAAAAGCCCTCAAGTTATTTCTGAACTTTAGTTTAGTAAAAGATTTAGAATCTCAAATCGCTTATTTTAAAAATAAAACCATAAATAGAAAACGAATAGAGGTAACTTTGGGAATATATTCTATCGAGTCAACTTCATCAAATCGTGTTTCCATCCGTTAATAGCCCTAGAAAATATCCTCAACTATGCCCAATAAAAATCTTAGCCTTTAATTTTACTGTTTAGTACCTCAAAAATGAAAAATGAAAACCTCATTTTCGCCATTTTCTCTGCTACCCGGCCTTAAACTTATCTAACATAATGTTTATTTATAAACAAGGCCGTATATTATTGTAAGTCAGGGCGTATAGCTTTGTTCCCGCAACACGTCGTGTACCATGGTCCTCAGAGACTGAGGCTTACAGTATTCCTCCAGCCAGTTGAAGACGCCGGCAGAAAACTCGTGAAAGTTGTTCGTTGGCACAGATTCGAAGGAGTCAAATAACTTGTCCATTATACCCTGGAACTAAACAAATAATAGTTAACTACAATACTGGAAATGTAAAATGTTATACTATTGTTCTACAAAGCTAAACATGATAATTATGATAGCATTGGACTGGGCAAATAAAAATTTAGAAAAGTACTTATCATTTCATTCAATAGCTTGTATTTCTTTTCTTCTGATGGGAGTATCAAAATATGGGAATAAGTTTTGCAATTATTGAGCAGAAAGATCAACTCCTTTTGTTTGAGTACAAAGACTCTATAATACCTTCCTTCATGGCATTAAATCTGCCATTTGTAATCACATTTATATATGGAAGCATATCAAAAATAAATACAATCCTTACAACCTGATTTCCTGGCATGTAGGACTGTTTTATTCTCTCAAAATGTTTGATGGATGAATAACAAATATTTTTTAGATTATACTATAACTTTTGACTAGGTATAAACTTACCACTTGGAACTTATCCTGGTCAGTGAGTCTCTGCTCGTTATGACCAGGCACCGAGTGCTGTGCCTTGACGATCTGCTCGTAGTTGGCTTGCATGATGCGGAGAGCGACCACATCCTTACGCAGCGCATTCCTCTCTTCCTCTTGTCGGCGACGTTGTTGAAGTAAGTACTGAATGTAGTCTATTGACTTTTGAAGAACCTGTGATAAATACATTTTATTGCCATTAACATACAAAACATATAGGTCTATTAATTGAAATAAAAGGCTCATTTATCATGTTTTATTAATCATATCAGCAGTAATAGAACAAACACTAGCTTTTCTTTTAAGTTGCAAGTTAAATACAGATATCAAAGCTTAATTTAAGAAAATGATGAGATGATTACTTTTTGCCAACTCAGTGTGAGTAAGCCACATAGTGTCAAAAGTATTTAAATCATTTTGTGGGGCCTTCTAGAAAGCACTATCTAATTTCTACAGTATTAGAATATTATCTAGGTAAGGACCTAATGATATCTGTCCATTTAATTATTGTTTTGGACTTAATGAGCTATTCTAAAGGTTTTATTACTAAACTCAAATATTTTACTTTCCTGCTCAACATTCCCCCATATTGTTGATGCCATTTTGATACAAATCTTATAATAAAATTTGGTAACTTACAGCTGCTTTACTAGGCTTATAGCCTGATGCATCTGTCTGCTGACAAGTGGGCACCAATTCTTGTAAAGAATCATATCCTTTCTTGATAGCATCCCTTCTCTTTTGTTCTGCCTAGAATTTGAAAATAAAATGTAAATTATTAAATTGGTTAGCTGGCCTTGTGTACTAAAGCTTTTCTAAATTATTTTAATGCTATTATAACTATACTCTGTTGTTTCTACCAATCTTGTTTACTGTGGTGTGGTATCAACATTTTCATCAATTTAAGAAAAAGCAAGACTTGCAATTTATTTCTTTTTATATTTTTATGC
Source organism: Ostrinia nubilalis (assembly GCF_963855985.1). NCBI lineage: Eukaryota > Metazoa > Arthropoda > Insecta > Lepidoptera > Crambidae > Ostrinia > Ostrinia nubilalis. The sequence continues at coordinate 10,912,713 of NC_087095.1, read as the reverse complement.
AATTCAGCTAAAAACTATAATGTAGAAAAAAGTAGTTAAAGTACTGAATAATTCTAGCCATTTCGACATAAAAATGAAGTAAAAATAAAATGTTTTGAATTAGTATGGACCTGAGTATGGGCTTCCCTTCTCCTTTCTTTAAAGCTCAAAGCAGATGCTTTGTTGTCTCCACTATCATCTTCATCCTCTGAAAACCAAATGTATTTTTTTAATATTATTTTTCATAGCATGTTACACATTACACACAACACCCATTAAATTATATCAAACAAGGTGCTTGTTGTTATTAATGAGAATACAAATCTAAAGATAAGATTCCACCAGCAATGATGCAAACTGGCTAAAGTAAACAAAAGTTAAAATAATCGAAAATAATTAAAATAAAATCGAAATGGGTATATCACGACCTCCTGTTTGAGTTACTGAGGAACAAAACTTTGTATAATTTTATGGAACAAAATTGTTGCGCAAAATAGCACATTTTTGCAATGACAGCTTTTGGTGGAGTCTTACCTTAAAATAGCAATGTAGATTAATTATAACGATCAAAAGTTCAGTGCCACTTTCCTCACATGGGTTAATTGTACGTTTCTTTAGCGTAAAACTACGATGTTCAAAGGTCTTAAAATGCAACACTTGCCTGTGTTTTGATTGGAAGACGATGGAGTTTGGTGTATGTTTTGAATTGAACCACTACTTCCACAACGAGAATACATGTTAGTGAATTAACTTAAAGAATAAGAATTGTGAGACACGAGTTTAACTACTCCATGAAAAATTCTTATCAAGAAAGATAAAAATGTGAAACCATTTGTTGTTTATTAAATGTGACATATGACTGACAGTGACGTCAGTGACATCATGCATGACACCTTTTTTTTTAATGGGAAGGCCAAGAAATAAAATAGTGCCAACCTAATAAAACATAGTTAGCTTTAGTGTATTATTAACTCAAAATGCAGATGGCGTTATAAGCTATAGGGTATTTCGCCGAAACAGTAAATTTTCTGTGTCCAGGCAGACGAACACATGTTTTTTTATATTTATATGTATAAAACTATTTTTATGGGAAAGTTAATCAAAAGTTTTATTTGTTTTTGCTATTACAATAGCAGAAACTACAAATAATACCGTAGAAAAACTTAATCAAAAGTCGTTTTTCTAATTTCCTTGTTATGTCCATTACTGTTGTTTGCCAAAATGAAGGCACATTATAAAAAATTGAAGCGTAATTTCATTCTAATAGCACTCTCTTTATATTTGAGAAACGTTTGGCTATCGGAAAATAAAAACTTTAAATGTCAAATACTTAAAGGAAGGAAATAAAGTGAAGTTAAGTTCTTGTCCGAGTCAAAAGTATAATTTCCCTGGGTCTTCTTTTCAACCATTGTAGTAACGAAACGAAATAACTTAGAATGTAATGCACTGCACCGTTACACTCGGCCATTTCGTCCCAAGAGGCCATCGAGGCAAGACAGTACTTCGTTGAACAGTTTCGCGACAAATCGCATAAGTAGGTCCCTCCTTGGGTTTTTGTTTACTAAAAAGTCAATTTCTTTGGACGGTTTTTTGCAGCTAAACAATGGATTAATTTTATTGTTTATTTACACAGATGTTGTGTCTGTAGGGGTAAACCCATGATTTAAATAGTAAATGCATAGGGTAAATAGGTTTTTGTCTGTGGTGTCTTTTAGGCATAAATCTAATTTCTTTGGCTCTAATTTCCTTGTTTTCCGTGGCATAAAAAGGCCTAGGAAATTATAAAAGACCATTTTTAATTCGGCGTAAAGTCAAATTTTGAGTATTTCTTTATTGGAATAAGTTTAAAATTTACATTTTAAGAAATGGGTATCAGAATAGATAAAGAACAACTTGTTTTTAACTCTTAACTCAATCTACTGAATTTATCTTCTTTAGTTGTGTAAAAAGGTCGTAATGATACAATATTCATTGGTATGTTTGCTTGCGAAGGTACACAAAAATGGGTCGAACAAAATAAAAAGCAAACCACAGAAGAAAACTTAGAGAAGAAAATATTTATAATAATTTCCTTGGCTACCAAAAATTCATGACCTTATAACTTTGTTTCTAAAACGAATTATGACACCCCTTTTAGATGTATTCGCTTAGTTTTTGTTACTTAATACAATGGGAAACTAAAAATAGTTAAAAACAAAAATATATTTCGTACCAAGGAAATTAGGCAAAATTGACCATTTTTGGCGAAATACCCTATAACGCAATACTCGAAAGAGGCGCAATCGAGTAATTTATGAACATAATAATAAGCATTTTTGAAAGGGAGGTTTATTTATACTAGTAGGTTAAACAATACACCATACAAGTACTATACTTAAGGCTGCAGGCGCTGCGGCTGCTTTAGCGGAATCTTAAAAAAAAAGGAAACATTCCGCTTTAGACAGCTGCTACCGCTTTGTACCCTTCGACGTGGAAACACTGGGACCTTGGGGGGCCCGGCGGCCAAAAAGCTATTCACTGAGCTTTCCTCCCGCATTATGGAGGTTACCGGTGACCAGATGGTTGGGTTCTACCTTCGCCAGCGTCTAAACCTCGCAATTGACCTGCCAAAATGTTTTTTTAATAAAAAATATTGTATAATTAGCTTTTGCCAGTGGCAATGTAGAAACAGATTAAGCTACGTACTCGCGAAGTTGGCAGAGTGAGGTTAATCGATATAAGATAGTTTAGACACGCACTTCACTTTGATTCGAATAACCATTACTTTTCTCTATGGAATAACCTCACCTCGACCGACAACGTTCGACGTGTTCCGAAAAATTTCGTTACGGGCTCGAAAGTCGAAACGTTTCGATTCCGAAGTTTATTTTGATAACGAAGCGCGCCTGCCTGATTATATTCCTGGGCGATCTTAGTCACGAGTCACGACGACGCACTATGGAGCGAAATTGCGATTTATGGACATAGCGATTTTTTTCACAATTTCTATTTGAAAAAAATACCTATCGATAGGTTACGTTATTCTGATGAATAAATGCTGCACAAGTTTTTCTCTAAAACCAATAGTTTGACTGGAAGAAAATATTTTCCATTTTCGTTGTATGGAATGAAACATAAAGTGGTCGATTTTGACTAAGCCTTGACAGATCTTGCTTTGAAACTACTTGAGCCTTGTTCTATGGCTTGTTGACTGTAATCCTACGCTATCAGCGCGCATCCAAAGTTGCCCGTTCACAAGTTATGAGGTTCTGAAAAATTAAAAAAAAGTAAGTAAAAGTGACTTTTTTTTGGAATATCTTTAAAGATTTAACAAAAATATAAAGATTTTATACGTTAATAATGTAAATTAACCTTAAATTACTGCTAAAAACACATTTTAATAAACTTAAAAGGAATTAAATCAGCGATTTTTTTTTCACAATTTCTGTTTAAAAAAAATACCTATCGATAGGGTATGTTATTCTGATGAATAAATATTATGAACGTTTTTCTCTAAAACCAATAGTTTGGCTGGAAAAAAATATTTTCCATTTTCGTTGTATGGAATGAAACATAAAGTGGTCGATTTCGACTAAGCCTTGACAGATGTTGCTTTGAAACTACTTGAGCCTTGTTTTATGGCTTGTTGACTATAATCCTAGACTAACAGCGCGCGCACAAAGTTGCCCGTTCAGAAGTTATGAGGTTCCGAAAAATGAAAATTAAAGTAAGTAAAAGTATCTTTTTTTGGGTATAAATCCTTAAAGATTCAACTAAAACATGAAAATTATATACTTTAGTAATGTAATTAACCTTTCTCTTGTCGTCTTATCTAAAGAAAAGACAATTTTACTTACTTTAATTTTCATTTTTCGGAACCTCATAACTTCTGAACGGGCAACTTTGGGCGCGCGCTGTTAGTGCAGGATTATAGTCAACAAGCCATAGAACAAGGCTCAAGTAGTTTCAAAGCAAAATCTGTCAAGGCTTAGTCGAAATCGACCACTTTATGTTTCATTCCATACAACGAAAATGGAAAATATTTTTTTCCAGCCAAACTATTGGTTTTAGAGAAAAACGTTCATAATATTTATTCATCAGAATAACATACCCTATCGATAGGTATTTTTTTTTAAACAGAAATTGTGAAAAAAAAAATCGCTGATTTAATTCCTTTTAAGTTTATTAAAATGTGTTTTTAGCAGTAATTTAAGGTTAATTTACATTATTAACGTATAAAATCTTTATATTTTTGTTAAATCTTTAAAGATATTCCAAAAAAAAGTCACTTTTACTTACTTTTTTTTAATTTTTCAGAACCTCATAACTTGTGAACGGGCAACTTTGGATGCGCGCTGATAGCGTAGGATTACAGTCAACAAGCCATAGAACAAGGCTCAAGTAGTTTCAAAGCAAGATCTGTCAAGGCTTAGTCGAAATCGACCACTTTATGTTTCATTCCATACAACGAAAATGGAAAATATTTTTTTCCAGTCAAACTATTGGTTTTAGAGAAAAACTTGTGCAGCATTTATTCATCAGAATAACGTAACCTATCGATAGGTATTTTTTTCAAATAGAAATTGTGAAAAAAATCGCTATGTCCATAAATCGCAATTTCGCTCCATAGACGACACATAACAAAATTTTTGCTTGATTAAATTGATTGCTCAACTCTTGCTGTGCGATCTATACCAACTTAGCAAATATGGCAAAGTTATTATAACTGTTATAACGAACTATAACAAATTGAAAAATTGAGTCAAATACTCGTTCGTCGTGCCAAAAGTTTGCAACTCATAAACACAGCTTTTATTAAGCACTGGTGGCGCCACCGTATTTGTAAGACAGTAAGCTTCACATAGCACTGAACATATGAAAGTGTCACTTCTCTAGCGTAGTCTCGATTCTCGATTTACATGACTTCGTGTTTCACTCAGCAGTATATCCAACCAACCAACAAAAAAATATTTTTTGTGAAAGCGTAGCGCTAAGAGAAGTACTGCGTTTCAGTAATTTAATTTGTTACAAAATATTATCGCTATTATTTAATAAAACATGTGCATGAACTCTTGAGTGAGTGGTTTATTAAAATATTAATTTGATTCGGGTATATTATGCATCGATATCATACATAAATTTTCAAGTGATTAGTTGCGATCTAGCCATCCATGGCCTCCATTTTAGAATTTGCTCGGTAGTGTACAAGACTAATTTGTTTTTATTCTAATTTTTACTATGTAATGGTGTTATCGAAAACGATTAGTTTTGACTCGTTCATACCTGTAGAGTAGGCCGATTAAATAAAATTCGGTTAATTTAGTAAAGAATTGTGATTTGAGGGAGGAATATGGAAAGGTCGTAATTCGTAAAGTATTAGCTTAGTTTCCAGATATAACACAAAGTAAGCTGGCCAAGATGGTGTCAACGAGGCAGATGAGTAGCGTGGTGGGCAGCAGCGGCAGCGGGGACGGCGCTGGGCCCTCCCACAGCGAGCCCGTGGCGGTGTCTCGCGTGACCCGCCACTCCAGCGCCTTGCTCCCCGGCGGCTCGTCTCCTCACGCTTCCACTTCCAAGTGCACTGCTTTAGTGCCAGCTCCTAAGATCTTCAACACCAACTTACTTGACCTCCCAATTGAAGTTATTGAGAAGATTCTCAGCTACTTGGGATACAAATCTGTGTCACAACTCAGGATGGTTAATATCTTTTTATTTTAATTTATTGTTTAATTGATATAAAATATATCTACAGAAACTTGATATCATAAGTAGGCTCTTTCAGCTTAATTAGCTTTACATTATAAAATATAAAACTATGGAAACAGTGGTAAAATGTGGTACTTTTGTGTAAATGTATTCTTGAGTATGGTATTTTTCTGATTTGGATTGCATTTATAACATGAGTCATTTTTTAGCAAGGTTAATAAATTTTATTCATTTGCACATGATCTTGCAAGATTAAATACAACTTCTAGTTACCTTACAATTTTCAAGCTCTTTTTTGTAGATTAACTCAATTCATTTGGCAGAAGTAGTGATCAGTTTTGGGATTTAGGATTTTTGTTCCACCTAAACCTAAACTGATAGTAATTTTTGAACACCTTATTTTTAGTTATGTGATAATTCATATGTAAAGCATTATTTCTTATTCACAGGTCAATCGGCAATTCAACACCATATGCAGTGGCATTTTAAATTCTAATTTTCAACGCCTGCAAAATCAGATGTTGCATAGATTTCAGTCGATAAAGGCCAAGATGCCACGTAGGGAGAGTGCTCGTAGGAGCCATCCACTCGCTTGCGAATCGGATATAATTGAAACATTGCACATGCGACTTAGCTTACTGCAGATGACTTTTGGCAAACACATTGAGAGGAAACATTGCTGTTTCTTCCCTGGAGAGGTAAGGCATTTAAAGTAATTTTATCTTTTCTTGGGCGTCCTGTATACGTGGCCCGGACGGGACACGCATTTGAAACATTACATAGATTTTATATGAACCAGTTTATATTACCCAGTCCCACCGGGCACGGACGATACTCGTCTTCACCGCGGTTGTTGCACGGTCCCATAACGCTCTGTGTAGTTAATCGTGGAGCACGGACGGGCTCCGCTTCGGCCCCGCCCTGGCCTCGGCCCGGCCCGGACACTGTCTGGTCTAATATAAATCATCCCTCAAGCTGTGCGAGCCTTATGTATGTAATTGAGAGATAAAGTAGATGTTTGTATTATAAGAAGTGATTATATTAATGGGTCCAATTATTATTATTACCAGCAAAGTTATTTATAGTGTCACATACGCACACAATTGAAATCTTTAGTATTTTCCTTAGTCTGTAATAGTTTTCATCAATTTATTTATTTTATTCTCTTATATCTTAAATTCAGAATTATTTTATGCTTATTAGGTTTCAGTGCATTTACTATTCATATAGGCAGAGATAAAGAAAAAACTTAAATTTAAATAAATCAATCCTGTAAAATAAATAGCTTCAACATTGTTTAGACATGTTTTCTTCTCTGTGATTGTATGTAATTCAAATGAATTAATTTACATACTTGTTTTTTAGATATTGGATGAAGTTTACAGCATTCTATCATACCTAAAAACAACTACTAAGTTAGCAAGGCCTTACAAAGTAACTGATGAGCTATTTGACCTGACTACAATGGCTATGGAATACTTCAAGGAACACATTGAACCTAACCTACCAGAGATTACCTATTTTGGTACCGATTTCTTTGATATCACCACTGCATTTTCACGTAAGTCTAAATTGAAGTATTTTTTATCAAATAATATACTGTAAACTTAGAACTAAGTCTACCCCTACCATACCATGATGACCATACCATTCATTGGACAAAAAAAAGGATTTTGGTTTTGGGTTTTCACCAAACTTTACACTTTTCACTCACAAATGTTATAAATATTTGTTGTTTATGTACTATTACGCAATTTTTCACTGTTTTACACTCGTCGCCACTATTATACAACGTAGATGTCCGGGAATTTTCGGAGAGCACGCGTGTCTACTCACCCGACATGTACCAGACTATTTTTTCTAGATTTACCCTCAAGTGGGATACATGAGAGTTTCTTTATACAGTAAAATAATAATTTTAATAACCAAGCAGCCATATAGTCTTACGGTATCGTCATTTCGACACACAATATTCACGGAGATACAATTTGCAGCCGGCGAGAGCAGTAAATCCTACATGTGCCTGGATTCCCCGCCGCCGAGCGGGTTCGAGTCGTCTTCTCAGCAGCAAGGCGAGAGCTCCTCGGGAGACCGCCGCGTGTCCTCCCTCAATATGTACATGGAGGAAAGCCTGCCTCCGTCCCCGCCGCCGCCTCAGAGCAATATGGTGCTGCGAAAACGGATACACCGCATCAAGCAAGGAATGAAGAAGTGAGTGCCCATTTTCATTTTCTTGACATATTATTTGGTTTGTTTCAGCCAAATGACAAACTGCTGAACAAAGGCCTCCCCCAAGGCTTTCTATAACAATCATTTACGTCTGTGCCAAGATTAGAAATGCATCATTATGTTACGGCAATTAGTATTACAGATTCATGGATAGCAGTTTTGATATCGATAAAATATTATTTTATGAGTAAAATAGTAAGACACGGGTCTTAACGCGACGTTTATTAATGAGTTACATTATGTACTCACAGCTTGACGCTTCGGCTGCGATGCTGCAGTCGTGGTCACAAGCAGACTATTACTATTTTAGTTGAAATGGAACGCAAAAGTTAAAAATTTTAAAATATTTATGAGGTTTTTAATAGTTCTGATTTATTTTGAGGTGATTTTAACATTATGTTGTTACAATTTTCTCTTTTTTAGATAGTTTTACTGATTATAATTCTACAATTATGCAATAATTGCTTCTACACTGAACTTGTATTCTTTCACCTTCTTGGACATATTTATCAACCAATACTAATCTATAACACATTAGACTTAATAATATTATTTATTGTAAAAGGAAAGTATGAATTTGTACTTTAGTTTGATTGAAGCTAGTGAATTAAAAGAATCTGAGACAATACCACCTCATGCATGTCAATCTGCCGTGTTACACTTGTGCATTGTGAAACATACAGTTTTTTTTTTTCATTTAGTTTCCAATTTCTTTATAGGCCAGTAGAATTAAACACAAAAATGAATTAAATCGGAAATAATTCCTACAAAAGATTTTATTGCTTTAATGGCTTCATTGGTTGCCCATTAAGACTCTCCTAGGTTTTCGACTTCGACGGAGTTGTGCTTAAGTGGTGGGGGCCCCCGAAAGGGGCGCTTTTTAGGTTTTCCGGTTATACCGCGTGAAGGACTTACTCTATCGAAAAGTGGTCTTCCTGACGGTTGAAGGGCATTTAATCCTGCATTAAATAAGACCAAATTCATATGTTTTGGACAAACCGTTCTCGTGCAAATGTTCGGCAAAGTAGAAAATATGTGTATAATTAATGACCCTCTCCACGTCCAATGGCTCGTTACCCGCAGGCTTCCAAGTCTTGAAAAGGAGCGCCTCAACTAGTGTAACCCTATCAAGGCTTACGAGCTGGATGCGCCTATCCTTGTTCGTCCCAGCCGTTCCTTAACTGCGGTTGCTGCACCTCTTCCTGGCACTCACCTGAACGACTCTGTGTTACCTACTGTGGCTGTCCCTCTTCTTTGTATCCTCCTGCACGACTACGTTGCCTAGCAGTATGCCTGGTCTAAGGTTCGACGCCAAAAATCAACAACAACAAGTTCATATTAAAACGCTGAAGAGTTTTTTTGTTGTTTGTCTGAACACGCTAATCTCAAGAATTACTAGTTTGATTGAAATAATTATTTTTGTGTTGAATAGCTTATAAATTGAGGAAGGCTATAGGATATATACAATCACCCTACGACTAATAGAGGCGAAGCAGTAAAGAAAAATGTTGCAAGCACGGAAAATAGTATTTAAACTATTTTCACGCGTACGAAGTTGATTTTGTGGCGTCGAACCTTGGACCAGGCATATGGCTAAGCAATGCAATCGTACAGGAGGGTACAAGGAAGAGGGGCAGCCACATTAGGTAACACAGAGTCGTTCAGGAGAGTGCCAGGAAGAGGTGCAGCAACCACAGTTAAGGAACGGCTGGGACGAACAAGGATAAGCGAATCCAACTCGTGAGCCTTGACAGGGATACGCTGGTTAAGGCGACCCTTTACAAGGCTTGGGAGCCTACGGGTGACGAGCCATTGGACGTGGAGAGGGTCATTAATTATACACATATTTTCTACTTTGCCGAACATTTGCACGAGAACGGTTTGTCCAAAACATATGAATTTGGTCTTATTTAATGCAGGATTAAATGCCCTTCAACCGTCAGGAAGACCACTTTTCGATAGAGTAAGTCCTTCACGCGGTATAACCGGAAAACCTAAAAAGCGCCCCTTTCGGGGGCCCCCACCACTTAAGCACAACTCCGTCGAAGTCGAAAACCTAGGAGAGTCTTAATGGGCAACCAATGAAGCCATTAAGAGCCATTTTACATTTTCGTGCAAATTTCTAAGATTTTGGAAGCATGAATTACTATCTTAAGCAACACCCAGAGATTATATAATTACTGCGAAAGATAGTTCAATCCTTTTTGTTGACCAATAATGTAACGGATTTACTAAAACTCTTTTGATTAATTCTCAGTGCCCCATCTCCCACAACCATTTTACGGAAAAATTGCCGCAGACTCAATTTCAAAGTCCTGTATCTATTATTTATGCTCGTATAATAAGCTTAAAAATATATAGAAATCATCGGACATATATTCTTGTAGTCCAATAATCAAACGGATTCTTGAATTTCATTACCATTATTGAGTAAAATCTAAAAATATTTTGGCAAATTTTTAAGATTTACGTCACATTTTGATCGTGATTTTTGGTTTTAATACACAGCAATAACAGCAATAAAAGTATCCCAAAATAAAGAATATTCATTGGAGAATTGATTTCCACAGTTATTGTTTAAATATTAGTAACTACTTTGTCAAAATATTGATGTGAATATCAGTATAAATTACAATGCGGAAGCCGACATCGATTAGTACGGCGCGAGCGCCCGTCAAGGCAGGACCTGTGTCATTTTTCCCGCCATGACGTTTACGTGTGTTCGTGTCATGAAGCGGAGATTTATACGGCGACCAAATACTTTTGATACTATGCCGGGAGGTCCGTTTTGAGTCTGCCTTAAGCTAGCACCCTTAACACAAGCATATTAGTTGCTTATTTTGGGACTAGATGGCATTGTGAAATTGTCCAAAGATTTGTTTATTTATTTATCCGCTTTGAGTTTTGTTTCGTGAAGAAGAAAAAGAACCGTTTTGTTTCGAGAGGGAAGTTTTGTTGTTAAATCAATAGTAATAAAAGAGGAAAGATTTGATTATTTGTTTGTTTGAAGGCAATAGGCTCCGAAAAGAAATTCTTTCACTAAATGTTTCCTATGTTGGCTATAAAATATTTTCAAAAACTTTACTCTAAAATCTTCGATAATTGGTCGTTTAATAAATAAATTAGATAACATATTAATATTTTTTTATTGTTTCCAGTACGATTTCAGTACTAGTTTTTAGAAATTATTTTATGCATAATTTATTAACTTCTAAAATATATTCCCTATTGATAGATGACGTGCTTCGTATTTGGTTAAAAAGGTGTAGAATGTTATTTTGAAGATAACTTGCTTCCATAGAGATATAGAAAGATGCTAAGTAATGCGCTGAGTTCGAAACTCAGTGTCAAAGAAATCAAAATGTGTGCTCATTATCCACTGCGGTATCAGTATTCAACGTTCGAATAATCTTTAGTAGTATGCAAGCAATGTAAACTGTTTACATTATAACGTCGCTGCTGTCATCATTGCTTTCACAAGCAATATGTTCTGTTTTTGGGCATATTGTTGCGACACCGGCTCCGCCCCCTTATCACATCTCCCTTTAGTTTCTGTGATCTGTGCTTGCTTCGAAGTTGATATCAATTAAATATTCCTTAGTGCTTTTGATTTAAATTATTTTTTTATTTTGACACGTGTTTGAAAAATCAAGTAATAGTCAATAATATAACAAATGAAAACGAAACATTGCATTGCAAGTTGCAATGTTTCAATATTGATGAGGAGATTCCATTGGAAAGTCTGTATTCATTCCTAGGATTCCCCTAACACCATCAAATTCAAGAGAATTCTAGAGAGTGCAGTTTCCCATCTCATGCTTAGCGTGCGGCTATGTACTTCGCATCAAGGGAAAATATAACCTCCGATTTCTTAAATAGCCGCGATCGTTCTAAAATAAGTCTATTATTTGATTCCCGAGAAGTCGTTGAAGAAGATTTACTTAATGAATGGCAAAAAAGATGGGATACGTCAGTCAAAGGACGTCACTTATATAAATTCTTCCCGAATGTACGCGAACGTCTAACTAGGCGATGGTTAGAAATCGACCATTGCTCGTCGCAGTTCCTCACGGGACATGGCAACTTTAAACATAAACTTCACGAATTCAAACTAGTTCCGTCTCCTTTTTGCGAGTGTTCCACTGATGATGTCAGTCATGAGCAGTCTGCCCATCATATCTTGTGGGAGTGTGATCTTTGGAAACATGAACGTGATATAATGCTTAATTCAATACAACATACATCTGTTTCCGCAATTTATTACACCGATCTTGTCGCGACAAGGAAAAATTTCCGTGCTTTTAAGCGATTTTGTGAAAAATATTATTGGCAGGTAGTTGCTAATTGCTCATAAGATAGGCCCCCTTAATTTAATTTATTGTCCGTGGTGCATAATCTTTTTCTTAAAGGTTTTAAACCTTTGTTTGTCACCTGTCATCCGCTTTGCAATGGAGGGAAGTCGAACCTTAATTTCGAACTCCTCCTATGTTCTTCTGATTAATTTCGTTGCGGGTCCAATGACAGTTTAACTTTCCCCCGGGACAAACTTGACCTTCATTGGTTGGGTTTTTGTGGCGGTCAAGCTGTAGATCCTGGCTACACAGGAGTTGCAGTGGTGGGAACGAGAGGTGGGAATAGTCCCGTTATCTCATGCTTAGGGGCCACGGTTTAAAATAGCGTGGTTGCATAGAGCCTGCAACGGGCAACCGCGTGCGCTGCTCATACTAATTTTCGATACAAAAACAAGTGTTGGCTCACGAGTTTTAGCGGAGTTCCATGTGGTAGCGGGAGTAGACTTAAGGGAAATCTATGCTTCTCCGACGGCCAGTTGTAAGTTGTATGCTCCAGAGTATGTGCACACAATAGCCTGGTGATTTTAGCACCCGAAGGAAATGTTTCAATTTTGTTGTAGAAAGATATCATAATTTTGTAAGTATTCAGATATTTAAACATACCTAATAATTTGTAGGTTTTATATTAAAAAATATTATCATATAACAAAATTAATAATTTCTTAGAATTATTTAATTTTATTAGAACCAGTTACCACTTCTTCGCGGAAAAAGTCGCGGGCAAAAAGCTAGTATGAAATATGTAGTATTGGCCGCGGCTTTACTCGCGTGAAATTTAGTTTGCTACAGATCGTCATAAATATATTGTTATTCTGGTCGACGCCAGGGATGGATGAGCGTCGCTGTCGCTGGCGACAGGGTCTTCTGGTTAAGGGTTCATGACGTAGTTCTCAGGCAAAATGAAATCCACTCATAGAAATTAATAAACTTAGTGTATTCACGAGAATAATTACACACAGCACTAGAGTCGTATCGGAACTGAGTGAACCAACGGTCTTGCGATAGGAACGTCCGACCCGAGTGATAGTTGAACACAAACTGCCTAGTACTGCTGTACTGTACTGTAAAGCTTCATCAAAATTTGTTCAGTAGTTTTTGCGTGAAAGAGTAACAAACATCGAAACATCCATACAAACTTTCGTATTTATAATATTAGTAAGACTAGTAAGAAGAAAGATAGTAAGATGAATTTATTTTAGTTATTTGTTAAATAATAATAATATTTATTTATTTCTTAGCTCTGTCTGATAATGGATCTGGAGGAGTTGCAATGGCCACCTCCATTGCAACTCCATAACAAAACAATAGAACCCTATGGAGTTTGGGCTTGTGTAATTCGCCTTGACGAATACTTCGTCTAGGTAAATGATATCCAGGGTCCGATGATGGACCTGGATGATAGCTGCAAGGGGGCAGATTTTTTTCACTATGTGACTGTCTTTATTTTGTACTTAATATAATATATTTTACATATTATACCTATTCGTGTTTCATTATTAATCGAAATAAGTATAAAAATCTTTAAAAGACTAAATAAACTCTATTAAAATTTTAAATTAATTTATCATGTTTTAATACCTTATTCTACCTTAAAATTAATAACTTATATCAAGTCTTAATACGGTCACGACTCAAGATTTTTTTGTCCATTTCGGCGTTCTTTTTACTCTTTTGTCGTTGCGTTGACAGTTTGTAGCTAAATTCGCGCGGAATATTTTTGTGAAATGGCTCTTAAAGCAATAAAATCTTTTGTAGGAATTATTTCCGATTTAAAATCTAATTCTACTGGACTATTAGCCATAAATATAATTAACAGAACATTTATGAAATAATAATTAATCTTTCTAAAGTTAATAAAACATGGACTCGCTCTAAATCACATTGCAGACATGAAATAAAATGCCTGATTACACATGGATGATTTTCAAAATATTTAATACTTTAGAACTAAAAGATTTTTGTTATCTGATGGACTAAAAGTCATGTAATAAACATGACTTTTAGTAGTAACTAGTATAAATATTTGTTCTGTATTAAATATTCAATGACAACTCACTCATAAAAGTTTATGATATCATTTGCAATCATAATTTCTGTTGTAATCTTTACTCCTTAGTAATTAAAAGCATTAAGTTAATTAGTAATTATTGGTTTTGAAGCTTTTTTCACAGATAAGTATGATAAAATTAATTAGGTAATTAATTCATTAGTCACTAATACATATTGTATTAAGTTATGATTATCATAACATAACCTATTATGAATTACATTTCTTTGTTATAATTATGATGAATGGTAAAATTAGTTATAATACGCTTATTTTTCACTGATACACATACTGTCTATTACACTGCACAACAAAATTGCAACTTTTGGCTGATGATTGACTTTCATTACATGATGTTTACTAATTTGACGTCGCTGATTCTGAATCTGCCGTCCATTTTTTCGTAGCAGCTCTTGTTTACGTGTTATAGCTTTCACTCAAAAATTGCTAAATTTCAGTCTTAATTCGCCGACAGTTCAAAAAATGCTATGTTTTCTTTGTATAATTTAATATGGTAGCATTAAGAAGTGTTTGTGTGAATGATCTAAATCAATTTTGTTTCATTTGCGGAGAGGATATGTTTAAATAATCCGTTTAAATGTGACAAAGTTCGTTAAATTGGCTTACAAAAATTAGTTTGGGGACCCAGTGGAAATGAAAGATAAGCCTTGAATTCCGCAAAAGGCGTGGAAAAGATGCGTTGAGTTTTTACGTTTATAAACAAATAAGAATATGTGTAGATTTAGGTACGAAACCGCTATGACCTGAAAGGAACCCTTGAACCATCGCGACGACTGTTATTTTTATTTTTGAACAGAAATGGTATTAACCAAAAAATATTGAACTAAATGGTAATTCCTTGCATACGTTTGGCATGTAGACGTCTTTTCAACACTAAGAAGTCACCTAAACCTCATGTTGATACTTCACATGAGGATTTTGAGGCGAAAACTGTCAGTGTGGTAGAGACTTTGAATGTGACCCGAAATTTTCAAAACCATGTAGCCAAGATGGTTTAAACGATCGTTTTAGAGATTTAGGATCTTCAAGTCTTCCGAAAAGATATGGAATAAGTTATTTTGGCATTTTAATTTATTTTTTGGTTAATCCGAAAAAATCTTACTATTCTTACAAATCGAACAACGTATGAGTCACTTACAAACATGTTTTTTTGGTTGGATGTAATATAAACATCGAATTACACTCTCTTCGCAATCACCTGAACAATTTTATCACAAATCTTAAGGATCTAAGTGAAGAACATGGCGAGCAAATCCACCAGGGCCTTCTTACGATAGAGGGACGCTATCAGGGCCACTGGAATGCACACATGATGGCTGACTGCTGTTGAATCATTCAGAAGAGCTGTCTGCCTTCAGCTTCAGCAAGGAAGTCAAATAAAAGAAAGTTTTTTCAATATAACAACTTCATAAAATAGGATCATATCTAAAAAAAAGACCCAAGTGTCATATTTTTTTAACCAGAGCTGATACAGACATTTCAATCACAGATTTGAAATCGTCATTAAAAATTGGACTAATATCATGTAACATAACCCAATCATCAGAAATGCTGTTGTGCAGTGTTATCTTTCATAAGCGTTACATGATTTAAAAAATTATATTAAATAGTAACAAAAAAAAAACTGTTCTACTGAAGCATTATGCCTCCTAACGCAAGTTAAGAGTAGGTTCACCAAAGCAGTTTAGCTTTTGATTAGGATTTAATGATTAAATCGGCAGTTAGACATTGAAACTGACATTGTTTACTGTCACCTCTTGATTGTGATCTATTGATCATAACTTTTTAAATTCAAATTTCTTTATTTGTTAGTCTACAACTGGTCCATGGGTTAGTATGAATGAAATAGAAACTTATGACTAGTGTTAGTATACTTAGGTATTAGATGTTTATTTTATAACCGATTCGTCCGCGTTCCCTGCTCGGCACTCGGCTCGCTTAGTGCGCAGCCCCAAACCAAGAAAGTCTTAATTACGCCTTCAACCTCCTGCGAGCGGCACGCAGGACACGTGCTGCGCCGTCGCGGCCTCTTTAGACGCCACCAGACACCCTCGTATCTGATGGCCGAGGCACCTAAGTGTCGCCCTATGCTGACTCGATCACTGTTCGCATCTGCCACTATCTTCTTCTTTTGGTTGGTGGCGATGAACTTGCGTTTTTTCGCCACTAAGGGCACACTGTTCCGCCTATGTCACGTGCGCAGCTTTTATATCTTCAGGATGCTGCCACAGAATAATAATAAGTACTTTGTACAGAAGTTTTACTTCTCGAAGGTATTTAAAAAAATGTATGCTCAATGTCAATTACATTATGGTGTAATTTAGCTTGTCTCAAAAGTCAAGCACCATTTTGTTGACAAACGTCAGTGATCGGTACTGCGCCGAAGCTATAGGGCTGACTTCGGTAAAATGATGTGACGTGAGGTGCCAAACTACAGAAAATGGCGGAGGAAAAACATGATTTAGCATGAATTATCATGAATAATATTAACTACTTATTTACCTCTCAGTGTCTTCAGGCAACTTAAAAAGTACAATATGTGGTTTTTATTATTATTTAGGCAGTTAAATACTGCACAGTATTTAGTACACCATTTTCTTTATTTTTTTCTATCATACACAAGAATACGCGTGCGTGAGTCAATGTTCGCTCGTATGTGAGGCCTTGTCGAATAGTATCCTGTAGGGGGCCATCGTGCGTGTTTTGTTTTCGATGTAAACTCGCGGAGATGAACAGGCCTGATGCTGCTCTCACTCCCCCACACTCGGTTCACAAGTTACTTACTTTACTTCAGATACAACGACCAGCTGTCAGCGCTGCGCAGCGACCTGCGCAGCTGCAAGCGCAAGACCGCGCTGCAGCAGAAGCAGATCGCTGAGCAGCAGAAGCAGATTGCCGAGCAGCAGAAGCAGACGCTCGAGTACGCCAACCGCCTGGATGACTATGACAAGAAGAACGAGGAGACCAGCCGCAAATTTCAAACTTTGCTACAGGTATATTTTAAATACTACTATATGAGATACTAGCTTTTTCCCGCGGCTTCACCCGCGTGAAATTTAGTGCCACAGATTGGCATAAATTATAGCCTATATGTTAATCTGGGTTACAAATAATAATACTGTAAAGTATCAACAAAATCCGCTCAGTAGTTTTTGCGTGAAAGAGTAACAAACATCCACACAAAATTTCGCCTTTATAGTATTAGTAGGATAAATGTGTTTGAAGCAGAGTTTAGTTACAATTAGTTTGTCTCTTTGCCTGAAGTCTGAAAATTGAGTCATAAATTATATTGCGTCACCACTCATTTTATTATTTCCATGTTATTTATTCCGTCGCGTGTTTGAAACACCACGTATCCCCTACTAGGTAGGGGAGTTTAGGCCATCCGCCATTTCATTTTGATATGTTGTAGAGGTTGTACTCCTGTGGGGAGATAAAAACCTGATGATGATAATTTTTTTCTTATAGCACTAAAACCTGTAAACCTTTGGTAGATTTAATGCCTTTTTACAGTGTTTAATGAAACATAGGTGTTTGATTTATTCTAGTTCCTTAGTACTGGAACTTCTTAATTATAAATAAAGTCTTTTATTGCTTCTACAATTTACTTAGCTAGTTACAATAATGTTGTTGATTGATTGACATCGTATAAGGAAGCAATTGGAGGTGGCTCAGCTAATGCTGCCGGAGAATACTCAGGCTGCGCTGATTTTCAGCCACTCCCATTTCTCTATAGGTCTCTATATTATGTGACCACTTTGTTTAACTATCTATGAGTTATTGTGGTTTTTCTATTTTGTACATCTCGTTGTGTACTTGCAGGAGCTATCTCATTGTCCACTTGGTAAAGCCTGGTCCGTGAGCACGTGACTGCGGGCGCCAGTCGCACAGTCGCGACAGCAATATAATTTTATTACGCGCGAGCGATAAGGATGGGTAGCATGGGATCATTGGACAAAATTCTACGTGCTCACGGACCAGGCATTAGTCTAAATTAAGGTTCTAATTCGTTCGTTTTTGTTTGCAGGAGCTAAACAAGTGCAAGACGGAGCTTCAGTACTGGCGCTCGCGCTCGCCGGCCGTGCCGCCGCTGTGTGCCGAGTGCGGTGCCGCGCTGCGCGTGTCGCCTGCCTCGTCGCTGGCGCAGGTGCGTTCGGGATATATCGCTGGGTGGCGTTGTGGGAACAGTGGCGAGCGGGCCCTGAGGAGTATTGGTTGCACCTGATGCGGGCGTAGTGATTTCTTTTGTAATGTTTATTATATTTTTTTACTTCATGGTGTACTTTTTTTAAATTTTGATTTATAAAAGTTTGTAATTTAATTAAAGTTATTATACAGGGTGTTTCTTGTAAGGTGTCAAGCCGAAGGCAGGAGATAGGTGAGGACTAGACCTATCGATTTCACCCTCATGTATGTTCTACGATTTTTCGTAGTTTAGAAGTTATCGTTAATTTTGTGATTTTTTAAAATTTTATGACCTAGTAGGCTTTATTTTTTTTCTTTTTTTTGGGTTAACTTTTTTCAGATTTCTTTTTTTTGACAGATTCCCTAGTAATTGCAGACGTTTGAAAAAAATAATCACCTTCCTATCTTTGATGCAAGATACAAAATATTTGCTAGAAAAATAAAAAATATGCTTTTAGCCATGGACCTATAAAAAAAGGCGGACGGAACTCGCGCTACAACAAAACTGTGACGCAAAATTTTGGCGTTTGTCTATTGTGTGAGTGAATTTAGGGATGCCATGTTAGCCAAAACATTTTACCCATTTATTTTAAGAAAAACATAGATAGGCAGATGTTACTTGGAAATGTAGACAGAATTTGAAAAGGATGAAAGGTGAATGCGTTGAGGTAGGCGCGAAATTTTCAATGTTCAAATTTTCTTATATTGTTTGCAAGTCAGTGTCAGGGTATGTACTTAATGTTGATCAAAAATGATTCAAGCAGTTACAAATTGCGAATCTTGTGTACATTATAATCATAATCTTATGCATCATCAATATCATTATTATTATATTATCTCTGATAGATTTTAACATACAATCTGACACTGACTTGCAATCAATGTAAGAAAATTTGAATTTCGCAGTTCCACATTTTTGGGAAGGATCAATCAAATCTATGAAAATATATCCCATTAAAACACAATTATTATGATAAATTATTTTATTTCTATAGTATGCGTAATAACTAAAAAGTCCTAAAATTATTATTAATTTCCCATATTTCGGGTAATTTTCCCACTTAAATAACTGAGAACACTGGTCTTTGACGTATTATTTTTTCGAGTGAATGACGTTTGATTTCAATTAATTTCAATATTTTAATGTCGGGAAATAAGTGATTGGATTATTATTTTACCTGTGAAATGTGATTCCTTAATTTTTGTTTGTTCGAACAGAACGGTTTTTACACAATTTCATCACACAAGACATGTCGTATTCGTGTTGTTTTTTCGCCGCCTAAATGTGTCAACTGTGTGAAGTTTGCACTCGAAGTGGTGCGTCAGGGTGTGAATGTGTGCGTGCCGGCCTGTACGTACAGGTAAGCTGGTGTATCCTAATGTCACAGTATTTTGTTGATGAGAATCCGTCCGACTTTTTTTATAGGTCCATGCTTTTAGCAGAACATTCTAAAATTTTCAACTTAAAAGTTAGAAAAAAAAAAGAACTTCCAATGGTCCAGAATAATTTTTAAAACTGCGCAGTTTTCTGAACTTTCATAATAACACAATAAAATATGTACTTAATAGGCTATTATTTTCTGTAATCGCTCTACTAAAGTAGTAAGTCGGAGATTCCGTTACATGTTTTTGACTTTCTTAGGACTAACTAATGTTTGCAATCCACTAAGTTTACGTTACGTAGAACACGTTTAGAGACAATAACTGAACAGAACATTTTTTATCCACAACGAGCACATCCTTCATCTGACCTGATGGAAAGTGGAAACGGAATTGGCTGTCCTAAATAGGTAGTCTTACCACTAGACCACAGTGGTGATTGTTACTTTACGATTAAAGATATACCTACCTATTAGATTGCGAGAGAAAGGGAAGAAGTTTGTGTGTGTGTGTGTGTGTGTGTGTGTGTGTGTGTGTGTGTGTGTGTGTGGTGTGTGTGCGCGCGTGTGTGTGTGTGTGTCTGTGAGAGAGAGAGAGAGCAAAAAAGGGTGTAATGATTTAATTTAAAATAAATGTTCAAAATGTCCGCCGCTGACCTGAATGCACATTCGACAACGACGCAAAACAATTATTCGTAAATTTACAAAAGCTTCTTGCATTCTAATATGGTTTTGTGCTTCAGTCAGCTTTGTCCGCAGTTCATCAATATTTTCATATTCTCTTTTGTATACCAGATGAAGAGCAAGAGCTTCCACGTTGTGGATAAAAAAAATCTTTTCAGTTATTGTCTCTAAATGTGTTCTACATAACGTAAACTTAGGGGATTGCAAATACTACTTAGTCCTAAGAAAGTCAAAAACATGTAACGGAATCTCCGACTTACCACTTTAGTGGAGCGATTACAGAAAATAATGGCCTATTAAGTACATGTTTTTATGTGTTATTATGAAAGTTTAGAAAACTGCGCAGTTTTAAAAATTATTTTGGACCTATGGAAATTCTTTTTTTTCTCATACATTTCAGTTGAAAATTTTAGAATGTTCTGCTAAAAGCATATTTTTTATGTTTCTAGCAAAAATTTTGTGTCTTGCATCAAAGATAGGAAGGTGATTATTTTTTTCAAATATTTGCAACTAATAGAGAATCTGTCAAAAAAAAGAAATCTGAGAAAAGTCAACCCAAAAAAAAGATTAAAAAAAATTAAGCCACTAGGTCATAAAATTTGAAAAAAATCACAAAATTAACAATAACTTCTAAACTACGAAAAATCGTAGAACATACATGGGGGTGAAATCGATAGGTCTAGTCCTCACCTATTACCTGCCTTCGGCTTGACACCTTACAAGAAACACCCTGTATAAATTATTATTTGTAGTGAATTCAATCTGTAGCAAATTGGTATTTAACTTTTGAGATATTTTAGTCCCCACATAAAAAAATGGCTGGCATTTCTAGTTAAAACCATGTCTACGTGAATTTCGTCCCATTGTTTTGAAGTACAGGTTATCCCTAAAATGATCAAGCCCTCTGCATTCCAGTGGGCGCTCGACAGCGACGCAGAGAGCGCCGAACCAGAGTCCCTAAAATGTGTTCCATGCGGGGTTCGAAAATATCCGATATTTATTATAAATATCAAAATATCGGATATTTATGATATATATCCGATATATGTCAATTTTGTATGAAAGCTATACTATTATTTTATTTTATTATTTATGAATACTATTGCATATGTGTTACATAAACATGTTTTAAATGTTTTTAAAACTTAAAATCAGACAAATAAAGCAAAAACATAAAATCTTCTTTTAAATACGGCAAAATCAACTAAAAAAATAAAAATCTTATGTCAAAAGTACAAATACAGTATCAAATTTTAAAAATTGATATATATCGTCATAACCGGCTTGATATATATCGGATATATATCCGATATACAAGGTGTTACTTTGCATTCTTGCCATATTTACAGAGGTTACTATATTACTGATACTGAACACAAATCCGTAAAAAAATAATGCCCGAAAAAAAATTTTTTTAATCTTGAGTATTTTATTTTATCGACAATCTGTTAAACACACCACTAATTATCGTAACGCATGCACATCACTTGTTGGCGATGGCGATGGAGACTTTTACTTTTTATTGTATTTTTAAATATCTATTGCAATCTATTGTCTTTAAAATGTCTTTTTGACACTTGTAAAAAACTGAGAAATCCATCAAACACAAATCACGTTATACATAATACAAAAATGACTGAAGTGTATTCAAACAACGAATAATTTAATCAAAATGGTGCTTGGAGTGTCTGCAAGACGTCTTAGACGAAATGCTTGATGACGTACCCTTAGCGTTACACCAAATGCTCTACTACCAGCAGGATGGTGCTCCCCCACAATAAGGACGTCAAGTGCGCGAATAATACGTTTGGTGAATTTACAGTGGATTGGACGAGGGGTCCAGTGGCTTGGCCACCACGATCCTCGGACCTGACACTAATGGATTTTTGGAGTGACTTGAAACGACTGGTATGCGCAGAAGAGATAAACAGTGTAAATGCGTTACATGAAAGGATTGTTTTAGTGAAACTGTGATACAAAACGTTTATGTGTTGCGAAAACTAAAGCGAAAAACCTACGCTTCGCCGTGCTAGACTGTGCCTTCATCAGAACGGAGGACACTTTGAACACTTGCTTCGCAGTACGTAAACTTTGTAAGTAGGAACTTATAAATAAATAATTAATTGTGAATAAGGTATACTTAATTTATTAATTTGTAAAAATAGGATACAATGTTGAAAATTAATTGAAACCCTATTAATTATTACGTATTTTTGACGGTCCTAAGCCCGTAAAGTAGAAAGGAAAATCTGAAATCAACTGAAGAGTATTTTAAAATAGTTATTATGACTGGATAAAAAGGCTGGTACCCAAAGCCATAAAATTAAGAACTAGGCCACGCCCACTAGGTTTATTCCACTTGCACCTGTAGGACGTGCGAGACAAAATTGGTTTATTCCAATTTGTACTGAAAAACCAAATTTACTAAAATCTTAGTGTACTTTCTTTACGGGAGTCTCTTGTTTATCTTAAATAATAGGTATTGTTACCTACTTTTATCTCTGTGAATATGGCAAGAATGCAAAGTAACACGGTGTATATCTTGATATATAAGGTGTTATTTTTTATACTGATCATACTTTACCAACGCATCTAATAAAATCATACAAATACAACCCAAGTGTTTTTAAAAAAAAATTCAGGCTAGTTTTCGAGTAAAACGACAAAGAATGTTTCGAAAAAAATAAAAAATAAATCATCCTTTGAGCGCGGTGAGTATTCGTTTACGCACTATCGTAGTAGCCGGCCGAGGGCAACGACCGCTGCCACGTGCCGCGCCGCGTGAGTCGGCCATATTGATATCGCTGCCAGTCGCTCCGCGCCCACAGCACGCGCCGAGCCGCCGATCGGCATGCGGGAGCTCAACAACATAAATAATCGTCCCAGTCCGTCCAATGCGCCCAAACGTATTGCAGTGTATGTGCGAGTTATTACAATGCCGCGCTTGATCAATAACAAAACGCAGGTGAAATTATGTTTCGGGCACACTAACTGGCCGACGAGAAACATTGACGAGTCGAAAACCTTCACACCTTGCTTGTTTGGAGCCGCGCAGCGCTTCAGGGAGCGCAGCCGTATCCTGACTTGACGAGATCCCGTGCGCTTCGAGGACGAAGTTCTGGATTTCAATTTCAATCACCGGCACAGTGCTGGCGGTACCCAGATGCGAGCGCCGCAGACGGCGGCTTTTGCGTAAAAATACGGAATGCCTTATCAAGGAGTTGTTGCCAGAGGGCCACGACCGCGACCGAGTTCTATCGATGGTTATTGCGGAAGTCTACCTAGGTACATACCTACAGTGTGATTTGGACAGATGAGTGCTTGTTTACGCGAAAGGGACTTTTTCCGTAAAAAAGTTAGTGCGCGAATTGTGAATACAACATCCGACGTGGTGTCTAGTGAACAGCAAGCAAGTGTGCAGCCCGAAAGCATTACCTCAATTCGATCGTGGCTAGATTAGACAGTGCAAGACAGTGTTTACGTGAACATTCAACAAAGGCTTGACGTTCAAAATGTATTGTGATTAGTGTAATAATAACCTAGGAACTTTAAATAACAACATTCAAAATAGGTAAATGTGTGAATAAGTAAAATCAATGAATCTAAAGTGTGATGGCAAATCATAATTTAGGAATTAAAACCAGGAAAATTGATCAGTGAGTTTTATTTACAACACCTACTCATATTCAATATTAGGGTGCATTTCCACTGAAGCGAAGCGAAGTAGTAATAGGTATGTACCTATCAATTTTTTATTACGTCTCTAAATAAATTGCGTAGGCATTACGAAACCGTAGATATTGAATTCCAATTTCTATCCTTTTTTAAATTTCTAGTTTAACGCGGATGATTCGCCTCGGTTCGTTGGAAAAGTCCCCCGCTATTACACTAATGAAAATACACTTATTTACCTACTTATGTGGCTAGATTTTGTTTCTCCCAGCGTGTAGTACCTATTAACATGACGTAACATCGTACATACTCACGAGTGATAATTATTTTTGGTAACGTAGGTTTAGTGTAATCTAACCTTTATGTGTGTGAACGTTGAATGAACGCGCGGCCATTGTTCGTACTCGTATGAATGAAATGAGTAAAGAAAGAGAGAGAGGCAGTGAGTGAAGACAGGATGGTTGTAAAAATAATATCTTTTTTTTGTTAGGAAAAGTAAAAACAAAAACTAGCCTGAATTTTTTTTTAAAAACACTTGGGTTGTATTTGTATGATTTTATTAGATGCGTTGGTAAAGTATGATCAGTACAAAAAATAACACCTTATATATCCCTTGATATATATCCTCGAACCCTGGTTCCATGCGTGACCGAGCACTCTCCCTTCCAGTGGGCGCTCGACAGCGCCGCACAGAGCGCGGAGCCCGAGCCGGCAGCCAGCGGGAGCGCGAGCGCGGCCAGCGGGCCCGAGCTGGGGACGGCCGTGCCTCGCGCGCCGTCGCCCGCGCCCGCGCACACGCCGCCGGCGCGCCGCCGCGCCTCCAGCGACGCGAGACACACGCCGCACGCCGCCACGCCGGCCACGCCGCACGCCGCCACGCCGGACCGCAAGAAGCGCCGCCTCACGCGCCCGCGCAAGCTCTGAGCGCTCAGGTACCCGATAGGCTAGTTTCCAAAAAAAAATTTTTTAGTCCGTCATGTTTAATATCAAAAAATATTGGACACATATATTTTTATTTGTCAATCTAACAAATAATTACATAGTTATGGTGTGTTGAAGTTCTGCATGACGTCACAACGTGCGGCACTTTTATGCAAGCATTGACGTCACGGGCCTCTTCTTATGAACTTTGGCGCGCTTTATCTCTTTAAATTTTCATTAGTTTGAAAAAGTGAAAAATACGTGTAGAGTATTTTTTGATAAGTTAACTGACGGACTAATTAAAACTCTTGCTTTTTGACCCAGGAAACATCCCTATTGTTGCGCTCCGGAAAGCGATCGAGCGACGGACCGATCCCGATGTTTCTGCTCGGTGAATGAACGATGCCCGGATGCTGATTTCATAAACGTCTTTTCTGCTAGACATCGACTGAATGTTAAGGCAAATAACTAAACATCGATTGAATTAATGATCACTTATTTCGTTTCATTCACAAGGCAGAATATACACTAAACTGACTGAAAATATACTGAAAGGAATCGGTCCAATATATTATACATTGTGTTTCATAAAACAGTGGGCTTAGCTACTTAACGCCACACGTCAAAAGTCTGCGCATCTTATTACTATCTTTAGCGCTGATAATATTTTATTTTCATTCGATTGTTTTCCGGAAAAATGTATGAATCAATAATCGAATTTGCAATCCTACATTCATTGATTAATTCGATTAGTTTTAGAGTTAGTAACAATCGGCTATCGTCACGCCGATGCGGCTCGGTAATGCACGACAATACTTGTTTATGAAAAGTTGCCCCTTACCCATTTTCCCATATACCTACTAAGCCTTATGATTTGATCTTACGATAGTAGTGGTTCATCGTTGTAAGGGACACCATTTCATAGACTACATTCGATAGTTGTGATGACTTGCAATGGTTTCGATTAAATTGAGCCACGATATTAGCCATTTTATGGATCCTTTGAAGAATTTTATTATAGAACTTCGAACCTTGTGGTTTAATTCAGCGATATATTTGTATATGATTTATAATTGTAAAATCCCTTTATTAATCATCAATGTCATCACAAAATTAACCGATAGCTCTGCTGTTCTCTGCTCTGCTATCGATTAACTATAATACAGTGTTAACTATCGGTAGTTGTGCAAACTCCGGCCGCGTAAGGTTTGGGCGCAATACCGCCCCGAAGGCTCCAGGATACAACATAGTATCCACCTATAAAGGATATGATGTTCATAAAGGCTTTGATGATCGGTAGACATGTTTGACCTTTTATTCCCAGTCAGTTGTAGCTGTAAATTTATTTAAATAAAAGCTGTAAAAGACTGAATTAAAAGGTCCTGCATTACACTGCTGGAATTTTACGATTTGGATTAACATCTAGTTTATGGTCTGTGCCCCGGCTGGCACACATGGAAACGGTAATAGCCCGTCGCTTACGAATTGCGAGGAAAGTTTTTAAAGAAATGACATAGACGTGGACGATATTATAGCCTTGGGGCGGGCGCTTACAGATTTGTCTTGTACAGGGTGTAAGAAACAAGGTTCAACCAGTCTGGAAGACCCCTTAAATAGTGACTGGTAATTGCTTTAAAACTCTTTCTAACCCTGGAAAAGTCCCAATTTTGTCAGCCTCTTATTGTTCGCTGAGGCCCATTCTGCTGAGATTGACGCTCAGGATTTTAGGTAAGAAACCTCTGGGGAGCGCAGCGTGCGCAAGTCAATTTTGGTATAGTGTATTTTAACATCTTACAAGTTAGCCACCCGATCGGATTAGATCGGTTTAGTATTGCCAATTCGTAGTCTCCGTTACTTATTTTCTCGCCAGTGGTCAGACACCTGGATCATAAATCTATTTATCTCTCTTCCCAGCTTGATTTTTTTCGTGTTTGTGTTCTTACTTCTCATTTTGTGTTTAATATCTAGATCATAAAATGTTATTAACCTTGAGTGATCCTGTTTTTCACGATATGTTAATATCCAACATATTAACTTTTTAAATAGTACAGTTGACTGTATACATAATAAACCGAGTTCATATTATAACATTGTATGTATATTGTTATCGTAAGATGTAAATTGTTGAAATAGAGATTAACACTACGACCTTATTTGTTGAAAACTTCTAGTACTAAGGAAATACATATTTCAGGCGCGGGTATCTTGATGGCCAGTTGTTAGATTTCAATCGCACACTAAAATCAGATACAGGATTGATTCCAGACGACGCCCTAAAATCACATTTTAAAAGGTGTTAGTTAAGGTACACTTTTGAATTCATTTAGTTTCTTTAACGCATATACATACATATTACAAACCATTGTCAGATGTAATTTATTTTTATTTATTTAAAATATATAAAACATATTTAATTTTGTTTTCCAGCGAATAAAACAACATTAATAATCATTTAAATAACAAACCTTTCAAAAAGGTATAGTAACAAATAGCATGCAATCTTTAATGCTTTTACAGATATAAATAAATACTAACTATTTCGCTCTTAAATTAGCTAAATTCATGTCATAGATCTTGCAATAATAATTAATAATGTTTATTAATATTTCTCTAGTACATAAAACAGATTTTAAATCATTATAGTCTTAAAACAAGCATATATTTTACTTTCCCATCACTATTTTATAAATAACATATTTGGTGTTTTGAACTTGATATCTCGAAATATTTTTCGCCTCAATCGAGGGATAAAGACATTCCAACCACTAATTCATTTTCGAATGATTATATTGCATTTTGTCCAATATACGATATCGTTACCGATACTTTCAGTCTGAACAATTTTCTCTGAATCATAGCTTATATTTGTGACCAATGTATCCCGCAAGTCGCCAACTTGGTTTCAAAGTTGAAATATTTTATAGAAGTTTACTAATATAATTTTCTTCGTATGGCAATAGTGAAAAGTTCCGCTTCTGTCCAAATGAATATAGGAAAAGTGTTGATAGTTAAATGTGGTTGATCTTAGCAATTAGCCACTGGGTAAGATGCTATTGCAGATACAGTTCTGTTCAGTATTCATGTACCAAATGGCTAGATTTTCTTACTATGAAACTTATTATGTCCTTGTATATAAAGTAATACTGGTCACGACACAACTATTGTTTACGGCATGAATAAAGAATATTCGTGTTGACCGAGTTATAAATATATGTGTAGATGTGAAAATACTAAAAATAGAAAAATAAAAATATTAAAAATAGAAAGATTGTCGTTTTTAAAGTGCCTTTAGTATTTTATTTGCACTCTAAAATTTAACGTTTATATTTCAGTAAAGCAAAAACTGGTATCGCGAATACTCTTCATTCATCCATGAATATAATTTAATTTCACTTAAATTATAATTTTGTGTAATAATATGTAGTACATAATAAATTGTGTTTTCTTAAAACTTCATTTTTTGACCTTGCCTATATTGATTTCCGATAAATAAGGGTCGAGTTAAGTTTTAGGAAAAACATTTAACTATGATTAACAATAAAATATGTTTAATTAAGTTCTACAGCCCTGATAATTATAATTTAGTAGGTTAAAATAAAACTATTGTGAATAGAGGTGAAGGTCGAAATGTTGTGTTAATTTGTAAATAGTTTAAAAAGAAAAAATCACACGTGTAATGTACAAATGAATATATTTATGATTATACGAATATATACAACCGTGTAAATTAAATATTTTTGCGACATGGTGTATAGTTAAGCGACAGTAGTTGCGGCAAATAGTTATTTTCCATACATTACGTGTTTTAAGAGATGTGCTCACGGGGCTTCACACAGTTCTTGCATCATGTCACCCACGACTTGAACATATCAACTAAAATCAACGAGTCAACTTTGCAGGTTACCTATAATATTCTTAGTTTACCGTATCAAATACGCACAACTTCTAATGTACATAATTTTGTACGTCTGTTAATCAGAAAATGTATATGGTCGAGTCATTCACGTTTCATTTATCTGTAGTTCCAGCCGTTCATAACACGGCGTATTCGTTTATACCTCATTTAAACCATCAGTAACGAATTATGAATATAATATCTGAAATACCGAATAACTCGTTGGTAAAGTTTTCTGAATTATCAAAACGATGTGCATTCATTATAGTCACATTGGGGTCATGAGAGAGTATTTAAATTGGGACCTTGATATTTCACTTGTTTGGACAATAAGAATTGTTAGTTACCAATTTATCTGCCAGGTCTGCCACAGTTCGAACATGCATTAGAATTTGCCTTAAGATGAATGCTTTAAGTATGTAACGACAATGCCAGGGGCTTTTTATTATGTATTACTGGATGTTTGATACAAACGAATGGGTAAAATGCTCATGCGTGTTCACTAATTAATGGCAAAGCGGAGCTCGTTTGATATCTTTGCCATGATGTATTTGTGTATATAGTTATGGATTGTACATACTATGTATGCTGTGTGTAGAACTGTAGATTGTTTCAAGTTTTTAGTCATGTAAGGCAAGTTGTAGTTTACACAGGAGTACACGCGTTAATTTTAGTTGGGTGTCTACTTTTTGAGTTGATAAATCACTAATCAATCCATTTATGATAATAATATTTGGGGCATGTTTTCTGAATATTATAAACAAAAATGGAAATAATATGTTGGCGGTGCAATTGTTACATTTAATTTGATATGATCCTAAAAGTAATAATTTTAAAATAACGGCTATGATTTATGCTACCTAATAAAGGTCTAATGGTTATAAATATATAGAATATTTTATAAAATCTATAAAACGTTACCTTTGCGTATCTTACATATTGGATTAATCTTTTTGTAATTATTTTTCAATTTCTATTAAAGGTGAATGTTGCAAATGAGTTTGTCTAATTATCGTTTAGCCAATTTTTACTTTAGTTACATTGTGTACATAATAATAACATAGCATAAGTAGTCCACATGAAATCATTGCCTGTATGCATGGAGAGCTTGCGAGAAGCATCAGTTATTATTGTATTAACACATGACGCGAGAAAGGTTCTCATCACCGATTTTAAAATATTCAAATGTATTTGTTGCTAAAGTTTGACATTTTGTCAAGTTGCTGTTAGAAACGAGATGTAGTGTTTGCTGAATGGGATTTTTATACGGAATTTATTGAATGTATAGAAATAAATTGCTGCTTCTATGTGCTATTTGATATATCTGTTCGGCAAATGTTTCTTAAATGTCTTGTAGTAATTAATGAATTGCAAAACTTCGAATATTTAGAATGTATAATTTATCTTAAGTTTGGAATGAACATGTGCCTAAATTACGTTAGTACTTAAAA
Source organism: Ostrinia nubilalis (assembly GCF_963855985.1). Taxonomy (NCBI): domain Eukaryota; kingdom Metazoa; phylum Arthropoda; class Insecta; order Lepidoptera; family Crambidae; genus Ostrinia; species Ostrinia nubilalis. Next base: position 10,882,213 of record NC_087095.1, on the reverse strand, counting down.
TATTACGAATATCTGTATTTCGAATTCCCTAAGCAACAGTACCGATGTAATTTAACTGAAACCCCATGTAACGTCAATATAATCTGGTTCTTAAGTGCAATACATGAATTATGTCCATTGAATGGTGTTATTTTGGAAGTGTAGATTTTTTCTTCAAAACTAAATAAAAATAGATGTGATAGGGCTGTAAATTAAGGTTAATAATATAGTCCTTTTAGTGAAAAATCCTTAAAAGTGCACTAAAGCATTATGGGAGTTTATTATATTGTGCTCTGGTGAGTGTGTACAACCAGCAAGACTGTCAATTGCTGTAGATATCCTCTTACGATAGTTATATGATATAGTATTTTTATTAGACAAAAATACAATAAATGTGTGAAGTCCATATTGAAGTGTTTGATTTCCTCTTTTTAGTTGTATTTTTTTTTTTAATAGTGAAGGTTAACGTTAAACTAAGATTAGCGTCTAACGCACGGTCTGTAGCCACTCGCTCGATCTAAACTCCTATTTTATTAGATACGATTTCATATTATTTTCTGTTTTTGAAGAATCAGAACCCACTTTAAAAATCCACAAAAATTTCCCGGAAAGGCTATTCCTAAAAAAACGAACATACAACATACACTACACATACATAACAAGAACATTTGGTATGAGTAGTAAGAAATATAATTATATTGTAGTAGTGCATAAATCATTACGGGATTCTGAAATCCCCAAAACCTTCACTGTCACCTAAACAGAATACAACTTGTTCCAATGATAAGAGTGAAAATAATCTCGACACAAGAGGGCAAAAAGTTAAACCCGGGATAACACTGATTTAAAATGACATTTCAATACTAAGGCTGAGTTGCACCACCTTACTTTGACCGTAACTATAACGATAACCGTATGGAATTTGTCAGATTTTTGACGTTTGTCAAAGTTAAAATAATATGGTGCAACCAGGCCTTAATAGAGTTCAAGTAGAGTTTCACTTTTTTTAATAAGGGGGAGAGGGTCTGGGTTCGATTCACACGTATTTGTGGTGCTGTGTAGTGTGATATTACATGAGCAAGAGCAATTTGTCAGCAACTAGGTAAGTACTTAAATGTGCTGAGATGATCTCTCTGTGTAGAAATATTTGGTATTATTAAGTAATTTGTGACGTTACTTATCCTCGGAACACGTGATTCCAAAAACAGCTACGACGAAGGAAGGTGACTTGTGACGACATCACTTTCTAGAGCCCTCAATACGGAGCAATGCCGTATAGCACATTTGATAGTCCGGAAAACTTAACACCGAAAACAGCTGACGTCCTTTCATTATAGGCTGGGGACGTCATAACTTATAAACGAGTCCAAGCGCCGGGCGCGTACAGTTGTCTCTTGGATGCCGCCGCGTACGCGACACTCCAACCCTTGAAATGTACGATTTGCTTTCGTAAGTTCATTACATAAAATGTAATGTTTCAGTGGACTACAGCTCTTCGACAGAACTTTATTGTGTAAATAAAAGTGCGGCTGACGCGAGTGAGGCAAACTTTAGTGATCGTGATGCAAATAATAATTTCTTCGCTTTTTGGGCTCGCGCTTTTGCAAGGTATATCATTGACTTTTTCAAAAAAATTATTAGGTAATAAATTAAGACGACTTGACGAGGGCGTTCAAAGAGCTAGTATTTAAATAAGCAGAACACATGGTATAGTTTTTATTAATCTTAGAAATAACTGAAATGAAGATAATGACTTTTTCATACACGTTCTCTCATAATTATAGTATTGACAGAAATTATCCTATTACGTGCAGTAGGTAATTAAACTCCTAGGACTCAATGAATTAATAAAAGCGTTAGTAGATCATAATATAATAATAAGGTGCATTAAGTGCACGATTACCTAAGTATCCATAACTTGAAAGCTCTGGCTTTGTAAGGGTTGATTGATATTGATACTTAGGTATAATGCACCCAAGTCTTACCTCTCTCTTATATTTTAAAACTTAATAAAAATCTAAGTAGAACTTTTTAAAACCTTGAAATTAGGAACCTTGATTAAGGAACTTGATAAAATTTGTAATAAGTAGCATTGTTTAAAAGGTATCATTGTAGTCATCCAGTATTTTGAACTGTTGATATCCGGACATAAGGCTCGCCCCACGGATGGCTCGAATCAAACGGATTAAGGAAGTCCAATTTTCGAGCAGTTCATCAACCGAATGGGACCATAAATCTATCACTATACAGTGGGACAATATCTGGGGCAGATCAGCGTAGACTAGTAGCTTAGCTATGCTACTAGTTTGCATAGACTTTAAATTAGAACCCCCATTTCACTCCACCTCTGAAGAACTCTACATATTATAACGCTAGTACGAATGCCGAATCACTATCTAGCCTATACTTAAATGAAACACATAGAACCCTGGCATATTAAGCGAAATTACGCATTCAAAAACTAGGTAACATTACCTACTTGGAATATTATTTTTGTCGTTTAACTTTAAAAACTTTATTATTTCCGATTTGTAATTGATTCATGTGAGTACATACCTGTATGACAAATTAAGTGTTCATTGAAATGGTGCAGCAAGTTTAACTGTACTGATAACTGACATACCTAATACTTTACTCACTTAAAACTACTCAGAATTTTCAGAAGTAATGTAGAAGTAAGTAAGTGTAATACAAAAGGACTTCAAGCACGTACCTACATATTATGCAATGACAGCTCTGAACATGTCACCCCTATCCATCTTTTAAAATTGGAAATCGTGGAGCTTATATTAAGCCTATCGATAGCTAAAGGTTTTCCATTGTTTTTGGGACATCCTGTGTATAGGCTGCCCTAAACTCGCGAATGTGCAATAAGAACTCAATCGAAGCAAAGTGAACTTTTTGTGTTTCACACGAATTATCCTGTAGTAGGTAAGTAGATAAAGGTGCAATGTCGCAATTGAAAAATTTATGGAGCGTGTGATTTTTTACGATATTTTCAATGTTATTCACAGTAAATATTGCACTTATCAAATTTAACGGTCCATATTGACGTAGTATTTTAACGCCGCATGCTGTGTCAGCGGTGCGCGGGCGCAGTGAACCGCCTTGAGCGCGAGAAGCCCTAATTCCCGGTGAGGTCAATGTAGAAAATATTTTCTTTTCTTAAAATATTAATTTTCTTTAGAACCTCAATAAATAAGTGTTCAGTGCTTCCTGACGCAGGTTAAATAATACGATGTCTATAGATTTGCCTAACATTTCACGACGTAAGTTATGAACCTATTCACTATGTTTACATCGATTGTTATGTACAAAAATATTTGTACACAATTTCGGGTCTTATTATTATCCAGTAATAAAGGATTATGAACACGTGACGGCGTGATATTATATTTTAATTTTCCTGATGGACATAATGACGTGTTGCTGACGTATCTAAACACAATTATGTGGGTGAATGGAAATAATTATAATATATTTTTTGAAAAATATTTACCTACTTACTTACTTTACCAAGAAATGGATACGTCATTACTTTGATGCATTAAATTCAATTTCAGTGTAAATATGTTAAATCCCATATAACTAAGTAGTTTCTTCCTACACTAACAAAAACCTTAATCAAGCATCAGATTTATTCATATTTAAATGTAAGCTTTGTTTCTAAGATGGTGTAAAAATCAGCAAATATGGAATATACCTTTCGACATCTCCCAGCACACCCAGACGCGGAGTCGGGGACACGGCGTAAATTCTATTTATTAGGCCTATTATTAGGTAATCGAAGATCAAAATCTTTATAAATATTGTTCATTCGTGTGTGCTACTCGTATTTCAAAATACGGGACTAAACGAGCATCTTCAAGACAAGATTGTCTGAAAGATGTGTGTGTACCCATGTAAGTACTTTAATTGTTCTATTTAAAATTCTTTATTTATACCTACTTAGGTTTTATTAATCTAAGTACTTAGGCAATACTTCAATGCTTTTTGTCTACCTCTATAGGGGAAGGGGGGGCATAGTGGAGTACTTAACTTCAATCGAAAAAATAAAAAGAACCAGATAAGTTACGAAGACTAGTTTTAATCGAAATGATACTACAAGTATTGAATTATAGATAACTCTAAAAAAAATTTACGAATTATTAACTATTTTGACATAAAATAACTTTTTTTTATAGTATATAATTTTCCGCTTTGCCCTTATCACAAGGGTAAAGTGGAATTGCACTTTGGGCAAAGTGAAAAAGGCACTTATTAAGCGTTTATCTACTCTATTTGAGCATTTTGCTAATGAGGTCAATTAAATGAAATAACATAAACAACTTATTTGGTAATTAGGAACTGTTTTAAGCCATAAAAAACCTTGTCCCTTACTACTGCAAGATCATATATTTTTTGCTCCAGTTTTTTTGAAAAATACTGGACGAAACCTATCAATCTTCTTCGATGCATCACCAGATTTCAAATGACAATGAAGAGTTCCAATTAGGATACCATATTTTTTGATGCCGAACTAATCGTAGTAAGACTCGCTTCCTCCATCGCTCTTCTCATTTGATCTTCTGTCCATGAGCCTTGGTTCGTTTTACTTTTGTAATAATTATGAACCATCTGAAAAAACAAATTAAATATTTCTATGTGGGAATCATTCCACTTTGCCCCCTTGTAATTTTTTCCACTTTGCCTTTTTGATATTATTTACAGTTTTCAATTGATAACTAAGAAAGTATTAAAATTTGTTTAATCTACAAAATGTCAAAGGAATCTATGATAAACAGATATTAGATTTAAATAATAAAAATACCATCACTACTCACTTTTCACAATAATATCCAGTCTCCAAAATCCTTGAATTTCGTAAGAAACTCCCTCGATCTACATAGCGCAGTCATGTAGCCTGCTCGGTGGCGCTAGCCGGACTGATTTTGGTCAATGACCTTGGTCGGCCCTGTGCTTGGCTTACGTGAAGCACGAGTGCCGTTGGGTGAAAGAGTGTTGGTAAAATCAAATTTTTCGCTTTGCCCACCCCTTCCACTATGCCCCCCTCTCCCCTACTAAAGTATCACGTTAGCTTATCATTTCCTGTATTACTATTCTGTAATTGCGCCATAATAAAAGTACCTACATGAAGTGGATTTCGTTATAATTGCTTGAACTAGAACGTGTGAAGAGACCTACTCGAGAATCTGCAAGCGTTAGGGCACTAATTTCACTTGAGTATTATTACGTACTCTATTCTAGAAAATGTAGAGAATTATTATGATGGTTGGTAATATCTATGATTGAGTATAAGTAGATAGATAAAGGAAGTACCTCTTGTAAAAGTAACCTACATTATCTCTATTTTCAGCCTTGTAAACAATATGTATAAAGTTACTTTCCGAGTAGGTATTTCCTATGTATGTACCTACCTGAACGTTGCTTCAGCAAGAGAGCTCTTAGTACAAAAATAAATAATTGTAAATATGTGTCTTTAATACATAAACATCATAATAAGAAAATGTAACTTTAGGAACTATTGATAAAACGCAACGATTGCTCTAATTTTTTCCAAACGTTGCGTTATTGCTTCTTATGTTTGCGAAAACACTGCCTACCTACAAGTAAAAAATTGCATTGCATAGTTTAAAGTTTCTATTAGAAACTAAGGTTAAATATTTTTTGTAGAGTCGCTGGTCATACTCGTATTTTTGTCTCTAATATAAAATGGGCGCTACATAAGGCTGAAACAAATAATTACGTTATCTAAAAATATGCTTAGGCTTGCATTCATGGAATGCGTTAATACGCCGTACATATAACGTACTGTTTCTTGCAATTTATGTTGTTATGATACTATCAGCTATGTAATCCAAAAAACAATTGTTCCCAGGATTTCAGTTACAAATAAAACAATAGGTCATAAGTAATTATTCTTGAACGTGTAAGTATATATATACCTTCGCAAATTTCCGCAAGGTAACTTTATTGCTTATTATAATAATAATGATAACCATATTAGATACTTATCTATGTAATCCGAATAATCACATAGGAATTTTAATTTTGAGCTTTTTTACACAATAAATCAAGTATGAAATCTACCGTGATCTTTTTAAATCTCAACGTTTGCATCATACTTACGTTAATAGTTTTTAATAAATCTTTCAAGTACAATTTTAACGTAGTTTGACTAATTGATATCTCTATTTATGTATCTTTCATAATATCAAAAACCATAAGTGGAGAGCAAAATACTTACATGTTAAACAAAGTAAAAACTATGCTAAAATACTCCAGAGGTTCTTCACGTTTTGTTCCATCAATTATCACATTTAAATACTTATTCAGAGAATACGGCGAGGTGCACTAATGATCCGTGAAATTTAAATGAGCAAACACCTATTCGATACAGTCAAATTTTACATACCGATACTTCGGAAATATAAATCATAACAGCATATTACAGGGTCTTTTTCATGTTAGCGGTGCTTTATTTACTCACAAAAGCATGTGCCGCAATAGTATTATAGCCTCAATTAATACGTACCAGTTTGTCAGCAGTTTGTTACTACCCTATCCCCCTTTGAAAACTAGCCTTGACTTACTTACACATACACACCAGCTTAGTATAGTTTCACAATCTACTATCATTATCACATTATCTTGAGGTTGTTTAACCCCCACTGCAGGAGCACGAGCCTCTATAATATACCTATCTAGGTACCAGAGACAAATGGAGAATTTGGCCAACACTTTTCTATACGGGTTATGATGTCTGATACTCGCATATTCCTTTAGTAGCCTTTTACGAGATCTCTTATATTAGTAAAATGGCAAGCAGTTAAAGCTCGCGGAGATTCAGTAGCAATAGCGCGAAACTCTTAACTCCGGAGGTTCTGGGTTCTAATTAAGGTGGTGGGACATACGTCATAAACATTGAGTGTTTGAATTCGACTTGATTTTCTCAGACTAAGTAATGACTTTGTGCTTCAGGGGGCGAGTTTAACAAAAACAAAAGCAATCGTGTTAAGCTTGCTTAGTCCGCGACTTAGGTGATGTAGCTACCTACTTTAATTGGAAAATTGCGGCTTCTTACGGCATTCATCTAATGGTTTCTTTTCTTGCTATTCTTTTATCGGTTTCAATTGTTTGTATTCCTCGTAAGTAATTTAAATTTTTTGCCAGTTTCGACTTTTTCAGTCAGCAAAGATAAGTTGACACACAGAAGTTGTGAATCGTTTTCAACCGACTTCAAAAAAGGAGGAGGTTCTCAATTCGACCCGTATGTTTTTTTTTTTTTTTTTTCTATGTTTGTTACGCGATACCTCCGCCAATTATGAACCGATTTGAACAAATCTTTTTTCGGCGTATAGGTAATACCTCAAGGGTGGTCCCATTTAAATTTAATAATAAAAAAAACAACCCCCAAGGGTGGAAAATTGGGGATGAACTTTTTTATACGCAATATCTCCGCCGATTATAAACCAATTTGAACGATTATTTTTTTGTTGAATAGGTATTATCAAAAGGGTGGTTTCATGCGAATTTGAAGAAAATATTTCACCCCCAAGGGTGGAAAATTGGGGATGAACTTTTTTATACGCAATATCTCCGCCGATTATGAACCAATTTTTTTTGGTCTCAGTGTACTGCCTACCTTCAGTGGTAACATCAAGGTAATAATTAGTTAACTAAAAAGCAAGAAATAAGTAAAATTTTATAAAAAAAAATAAAACCGACTCCAAAAAACCTACACTAAAACGTAGAAAAATAATTACTAATTACCTACTTATTTATTAGGACGAATTATTAATATTTATGTAGGTATACCATGATTGATACTTTTGGAGTCGGTGCAGGCAAACTTTACATGTTTCATAATCTTGGCACCGACTCCAGAAGTATCAATCATGGTATACCTACATAAATATTAATAATTCGTCCTAATAAATAAGTAGGTAATTAGTAATTATTTTTCTACGTTTTAGTGTAGGTTTTTTGGAGTCGGTTTTTTTTTTTTTTTTATGTTAAATAAAATACCTACTAAGGCTGAGTTGCACCACCTTTTTTAACCGTAAAAATAACAATGACCGGTGCTTTTTGTATGGAGTTTGACAGATTTTTGACGTTTGTCAAAGTTAAAGTAAGGTTGTACCACCTAAGTTTGACGCGACTTTAACAGTAACCGGTGTTTTTTGTATAGAATTTGACAGATTTTTGACGTTTGTTGCTAAGTTAGGTGGTGCAACTCAGCCTAACACGTTTCAAACGCAGTAAGATGTGGTTAAAGTCAGTAGCAAAACAACTAAGGAAATTATACCTCGGTAAAGTAGGACCAATGAGAATTCGCAGCTGTTACTGTTCAATATTTTACTGAAATCACCTATTTTCCAAGTCAGTAGTTCCTTAAACTACGAGTAGGTACGTAGTGATTTGTTTTTCTTTCACCATTCAAAGAAATATGGAAAATTATAGCCTTGTTAGTTGGTTTTAATAGGCTACCAACCTAAACGTTAATAAAAAACAATTTTCATTCTGTAAATAGATGGGTTAAGTTCCATAACTTCAGAAGTTCAGATCCCATACTCGCAACGAACCATAACGAGAGGAGATATTAATTTTGTTTCACGGACTCTACGGAATTTTCACACATTGAGTGTGGTCATTTATTGCATCACCGCACGCGCACCACGACCACAATTTCGTGAAGTAGGCGGCCGCTGAGGCAATAACCCTCTTGGAGAATCTCTGGCGGGTCATTTTGTTTGTAATTATCCTTTTACAGATCACAGCGACGAGAAAGTGGGATACATTGCGATAAAGGCCAAAATTAACATCTTTGCAATGCAATTTCCATCTTCGTGATAATACTTATATAGTGTCTCTCCACTAAACATAAATCCAGCTAAACATTGCGACATAGCAACTTACTATTTGAAATATAGAACCTAGCCAAAGCACCTGCATGTTTAATAAAGCGACACGATTTCTCTAAAGCTGAGCCATCTTTTGTGATTGAATAGCTTAATGAAATGATCTGTTGATGCAACCAAAGCGTGCTTTATTGTATAATGTTTATTTATATGTTATAATTAAACCGAAAGTTGGCTGCACTTCAGTTGCATCGACCATAAAAAGAATTTATGGCATTTGGACTTGAACCAAGCGTACATCAAATCTGTACGTGTAAATCTACATTTAAACAATTACAAGTCTTTAGAATTGATTTATAGAGCAATTTAGGAATACCTTCCATGATTTAGGGAGGTCACACACATGAGACCTAAATCGTTCAAAATTAGTTAGTTTGTTGTGTAGTAGACGGTGGATAAATCTGCTATGTATCTAGGTACATACTTATACTTAATCACCGACTCGTGTCTTAATTATTCGTTTGTAATAAATACATGCAGTTTCAACATACTTAATTATCTCTATACCGGTGGTACCTACAACAATTACTTTACTTATTTATTCAAAATATGTTCTAGGTATGTAGCTTGAAACAATCTAACGGATGTAATGAAGGTGATAAAACCACAATAGTTCTAGAGCAATCGAAATAGAATCCATCGAGATCAAGTTGTTAAAGTACCTGCCGATGATGCTTTTATACATTCTATTTATGCATGTATAGGTAAATTAGGATAACAAAAATGTTTCAATAAAACAGTAGTAAAGTAAGGTAAAGCATCCCATGAATGGATAGGTACTTAGAACATGTTTTATAGTACAACAATGTGCACGCGCAACAATAAGTCAGAGCAAATTATTTTAATTCGATCTCCACCCGGTCGCATATTTCATGTTGACACAGAAAAATACCTACCTACCTACCGTGCCTCCATTAAATAAAATTATGTGAAGAGTAGATAAAGTTTGTGCTTTATAACCCAGGTGTCCATTGAAGGTAATAATGTGAAATTGTGCATCACTAAACCGACTACAGGTGGACCGACGACCTCATAAAGGTAGCGGGAAGGCGCTGGATGCAAGCCGCCACCAACCGGCCATTGTGGAAATCATTGGTGGAGGCCTATGTTCAACAGTGGACAATGAATGATGAAGGATGACTGATGATGATGATGTGCATCACTAGGCGTATAGAGTAAAGATCATACATAGGATCACTGAGGCGTATGAATTAATTATTATGTTTGCATTAATTAGCAATCAACACGAGCTTATGCTGAGAATTTTCGCAGGATATAGAGAAAATTTTTGCTAAGCTGTGCATACCTGTTATAGGTACAGGTTGTTAAGAGGCATTACGACCAATTTGATTACACTCCAACGATCCGTGAATACAGCACATGCTCATCGCTCCGTATCTAGGCATGTGGAACAGTGATTTATCATTCATGGCACTACATTACCTAGTCGCATGACACAAATTCACACAAAGAAAATCATGAAACAACACTAAAGAATTGTTTAAACATCCTGATCTTTCACAAAATGGACCGAGACAGGAGAAATGACGGCGAGAAAGTGTAGTGTTCATTCAAACCGGTTTGGTATTATAGCAAAACTTTCCAAACATAGGAAGTAAGTATATTACATAATTAACACATTAGTTCTGTAAACACAAGCTTTCATTCTCAGCGTCAGAAACTGCGTAATCCGTTCAAAGGAGTGCACATTAATTTGTATGCGACCCAGGTTCCCGCGCGACGTACGGACTTCGCAATTGTACAAACTTAAATAGTGTTATATTAAAAGGTCTTTGCCTGCTGATCTTGACCTTACAGGCCTTTGGAGTAGTCTTTACGGAGCATTTTTATGGTTCCGGAAAAGGTAATCCGACCATGTACGGTCAACTTATGTGGCAATAAGATAAATGTGCGCGAAAATCGCCGCAAACTTTTGAAACATACCTACTTAATACTTTTAAGTATTCATTTTTCAAGACAAATCTTCGATAAGGTCGTCTTAAGGTCCTTATGCTTAGCTTCTCTTTTCTTATCGTGTATGCGTCTGATGATGACTCCATCGACGAGTGAAATATGGGACCATTTTTCTTATCACACGATCAGATCAGACCTACTTTCAAAGGTTTCATGTAATTCAACTTTCAGGAGAATACTCTTCAGTACTAAATGATCTGATTAGGTACCATAATAGTAAGTTTCTCAATTAGATAATTTAACAATTTCATCCGAAGGTAATAAGCACAGAACAGAACAGAGGTTTTTATATCACAATTTCTATGTTCTGTGATGTGTCTGTTTATTAATTATCCATAAACAAGTACTTGCCTAGGACAAATGAGGTAGGAAACAGTAAAACCGTAATGCACCATAACAAGCTTTTTATTACTTAAAATGCTCAATAAACTGTTCGGTACCAGTTAACCATATCGCGTGCGCTGAACGAGTAAAGCAATGTCATATTATCTGTTCTAAAATCTACTACGAGTAAGTAGACTGCTTACAATAAAGTTTTGTAACAAAGAATGTGATTTAGTAAAGTCACCTTCATAACTAATGGAAAGAAAGTAACGACGAAAGGATGCCTGTTACGAAATTTTATTAAATTCTTTAACAAATAAAACGTTTCCAGAGAAGCTTCTAGAGATTCACGAGCGGTACTAATTAATTCACTGAATTAAATCGTGAAACGTGAACTCTACTTTTATTCGAAAACTGAAACTGTAGAAAGATCTAGAATATTTTATTGTATCCGTGATGAATTAATCTGATAGCTGCGACAAAATTCGCAAGCCTCTCTAAAATTGCCTCTAAGTCGTTACGTTTTTCATTGCACGTTGTGAACAATGAGTACCTACCAAAAACTTCTAATTTGATAACACAAAATAATAGTTTTTTGTGAGCACTGAGACACTATGATTAGTTTCCGGCACCATCATCAGATGTATTCCCAGCTGAATTTTACATTGTCATGGGGTTTACGTAGGCATGTGAAACTAATTAAATTCACATCAGGCAACGAGGTGCATCGGGTAACGGGACTTCGGTCAACAAGCGGTGCGCTCACGATCAGTTCTAAAATTGTTAGTCTTAGAATTACTTTATCTGATACAAGGATCGACTAGATTATTGTCGCAGTATAAAGTTTATCCTAGAATACGGTTATGTAATGTTAACCCAAATGTGACTAGTAAAGTTTAATAAAACTTGTATTGGTGACGTTTTATTATATTGGCATGTTTATTTTATTACATATAATTCAGTTTGAAATAGCAACTAATACAAAACAACATCAATCATTCATAATCAGATGTTAAGCAATTAGAATATTAATGCGAGTACCTATAAAATTATACATGGTGCGGTCGCGAATAAAATGAACATTAGAATTATTTATTGATCGATGCGTGACGATGATGACAAACCAAATCTTCAATATTTACATACCAGTTAAAATAAACTAGAAAGTATGATTCTGAATATTAACTGAAAAGGAGAAATAAATGATCTTATTTGGGACCCATGGAGCACAAAATACGAGTATACCTAACTTTTAGAATTTTTGTCTCTATGTATATAGAGTCGGTTAGTTTGGGACTCGAAACAGACATTACCTTCATTTAATGAAGCTTACTTACATGTTATGATTATGAATTGAACTGAAAGGAGTGACTTTCTGGTGTTTAAGCATTTGTGAAATCCATAATGATGAACTTAATACACGTTGGTTTAACTGACGTACAATTACCAAGGGTTGAGGGGCGTGCACGAATAAATAGCTCATCATAGAAAATAAGACATTTCCATCAATAATTCAGGCCGCATGGTTTACTTTCTTGGAATAGTGTTTGAATAGGTCGTTACTTTCTCCATGGACGGCGGGACATTTCCACCGCCATTATCCATACAATGCCGATCATTGTCTATGTCATTGTCTTTGGGCTAAACCGATCAAGGGAATATTGCCGGACATGACCGACATGGGTTAAAGGTATTTTGGGCGATAAGTATTTAACTGTGAAATGCTTCCGAAGGCTCCACGAATTGTTCTTAACTAATTGTCGCCCAAACAATGTGCTGACTAACGTCAGCGTGAAGCGTTCGCTAATTCAAGTTCTTTCGAGCTTCGGTTAGGGACAGAATCGAATTGACCTTAGCCTTTAATGAGGCTTTCAATACGCAGAAGGAGTCGATTGGTTAATATAACTGCATTGTTACCTACAATAAGTTTATATTTTATGAATTTCATACAATAAGTTTATATTAATGAAATTATATACATACTCGTAGTAGGTAACAAAAATAACGTAACATGATAAATTAAGTAGATCGTTAATTAAAATAAAAAAAATCAATGGCTGGTATAAAAGATAGACCAAGGTACAATAATTTGCGAGTAGCAAGCTTTATCGTAACATCCTCATTAGCCAAGATGTACAATAGGCACTATCGCTCTAGGAAATAAAGTTGTATGTTTATAAATATTTGCCTAATAAACCATGCAGTCGTGTTGTGTGACAGTGTGTCACTGCAAAACGGGCTATCAATCGCTGCAAGTTCGCCATGAATTATAAATCGGCGGGTAGGCACACTATAAGCAGTATGTACACGTGTGTCACGCGATGCGCGATCCGTCTTCATTTCTAATTCAATACAAAATGACACCAAAACCCTCACATTTATATGCCTCACTTCGCCTGTAATCTTCTACAATCTGAATCAATGCACAGCTTTAAATTATATCAGCTTTAATGTAGGATTAATACACTATTAATGTGTGCTGGTACTAGAGTGGCAGGTACCTATATCCTAGAATGTTTATTATAATTCCTGTAAAAATATAACATTGTGGTAGGTCTTTAATTGCAACCGCCATGAATGAAAGCAATTACGAGTCATTTGAATATTCCTGTCCAAGGTTTTACCAACATACTCTATCATAGTAGAGCAAATGCAAAGCATTTTAATGAGACAATAGCTGCATTGCCACTCAGATCGATTGGAGTTGGAATAGAGAACAAAAAACTATTATTAGGCTGTGAATTTAAATCGATTTATTTTTATCAATGAACTTGACACGCGTCAGCGACCGTTACGGTCCAGTCTGCCTGCACGGCTGCAAGCGGCCGCATTTTACGGTACACGAATAGCCGTGAAAATTATGATTATGGTGAAAAAATAATTAGTAAAGTAAATAAACTGTAGAGTATTATTTTTTTGCTGTCCTATTGTTACAATCGATCGATCGCGACAATGTTCACGTCCGCTTTTTTCTGCACTTGCGTAACCATTGGTGATTGATCGTGAGTGTGGTCCTCACAATCACGTGGTGGTTTTGTCCGCGTAAGGTTATAAGATAAAATAGATTAAGTTCATAATGTATAACAGTATAACTACTTACAAAAAAAAATGTAAATTAAAATATTTTAGATGATTAAATACCTAAATCTAAAAATAGAACAAACAAAATAGACGGTTTCGAACTTGTAACTTGGTTTGTAACTTCTAAGGCCCAGAACAGACGGTGAAACGCAACTGCAACGAAACTGCAACTGCTAGTTACTTTTGAGTTGCATCTAAGTTTCTGCTATAGCGTCCGTTGAGACTAGTTGATAGACCACACATGACGTGACCAGTTTGAAACTTTCAGTTTCATTCATCAGAATCATCACAAAGTTGCAGTTTCGTTGCAGTTGCGTTTCACCGTCTGTTCTGGGCCTAACAGAATGAAACTTAGGTTTTACCAAATGTTTTCATTTGGCCTTTAAAAGTTATCACGTAATGGTACCTACCATTTACCCTTTTTTGTTTATTTTGTAAAGAATATAACTTAGATAGCTTTTACTGTAGTATAGGTACACTGTAGATACAGAAGATAATATTAGTTAGTAGGTACCGAAAAACATTTAACTGCTATCAATAAGACATAAAAGGCCTCCAGTCAAAAACGCAAGGTGAAAACTTTTGTGCTACGAAGGTAAAACTTTTTATGATTTCAAGACGTAGTAATAATGATCAATATTTTATTGCAATTTTGCAAGAGATATGTTATTGTAACAGACTTTTAAAAGCATTTACCCAATTTATGTTATAAGTATTTTATGTTTCTCCATATAGAGTTAAAAACAAGTTGATTATAAATATTAACGCGGTGTCACGGTTATTGTTTCCAGATATGCGTATGAAAATGTGAGATCACGCAGCCAGTAGGCGATTCAAAGATCTCACGATGTAATTAATTTATTATTATGCTTGTTAACTTAGCTAAGTGGAACTAAAGAGTAAGGTCCGACGCAAGGCTTCGGAAAACATTATTACCGATTAAGAGCATTTAAATCTCATTGATTTATACAATTTCTTGGTTGATGTGCTTATGGAAATTGTATGCGGAAACCGTGTAACGGACGAGTTATTCAAGTACATACAATGCCTATTTCCATGTGGATTGTGGATCATTGATAGTGTAATAGCCATGTTCCGGCCTAGACTGAATACAAAGGGATACCTATTCAAATCGTAGGAAGGATGTTCACAGCACAGCAAAATATTGCACTCGGTTAATTATAATAACGGTCATTACGTTGCATGTAAGGTGTTTTAACATCTCTACCTAGGTATTAGGGTTTTTTAAATACCTACATTTAATGATACGAAACGTAATTTAGTTTAACATTAGGTAGTTGTAATTAGAGTTTAATAGAGTCATCTAAAAATGTCAATTTAACACAATATTATGAATTTTAGAGCCGTTTTATAACAGTTTCTTTTTTATTTCAGCACCAAAATTGACGCGCGGCGAAGATTTTGGATACGATGGAGTTATAGGTAAGGTACATCATGTTTATTCAATACACTATTTTTTTAATTAACGTTTGAACTTGAACTCATTGTTTGACTAGTGTTTCAATCAGAAAGTAATCAGTATTTAGATTGTGTTGTGTTTTTTAGAAGTATTAATAGATCTATAGGTGCGACCAATCTGACACAAATCTAAAAAACTTATTAAGCACTTACGTGCTGGTAATTAAGCTATTATCAATGCTTTCAAGGTTATTATATAGGCACCTAATGCAAACTTATAAATTATGCAGTGTGTTATTGATTCGGTAAACAAATTATCCACCATGCAATGGTTTTTTATAAACGTGACTTCACCTTTTACGTCAATGACGCCAAAGCAAAAAAAGAATTAACTGAAATAGATTACTGAAAATTCAGTAAGTGCCTAATTAAACACCATTTACATTTCAGAGAAGTAGATACGCTACCTGTATGTAGGTTTTCATTTAGAAAATTATAGACAAAATATTCATTGGTATCACGCTCAATTAGCACTTGTTTACAATAAATTAAATTAAAACCGGTCTTAAGTGCATCATGGCATAGGTAATTCGTTTAGGTAACTAACATAAATAGTTAAAGAGACACGACATGTCTAGAGTTCATTCCACGTGATTAAACAAAGACCTCGGAAATAGATAATGTAGGTTTACAAAATTAACTTTTTGATAATCCTTTATTTCATTTTTTTTTTAAATTTATTGTACAGCTACAGAATACAATTTAAAAAAATAAGGTAAAACTCATTTATTTCTGTAAGTAGGCTTTAAAAAAGCACTTTTACACGTCCCAGTATTAACCCTACCACTGCTTCAGGACAATAAATGGGCCAGTGCTGAGAAGAAGCAGCGCAAGAAACTCAGACACTATTGTCAGCCATTATAGCAGAACATACCAAAGGCTTTTTGGTATTAAATACCAGAATGTTGATCTATGTGTTCAGACTAACATCCGAAGTAACGTCTTAACTCTACATACTTATTATAACTGTAAAGTAGGTACATGAGTTATAAGCATTCAAGTCTTTTATTGGAGTTTACTTAGCCTAGGCGCAAACCACCGATTTTTTATCGACGATAGTTTAAGTCGGGCAGTTAATCAGTATCGGCATGTATGGAAGTGCGCACATTACACCGATTTGGTATTGGGCGATTCATCATACAAATTAAACTTTCGGACAACTCAAAATCGGTGGTCTGCGCCTAGACTTAGGGTTACTTTTTTACGGGTTTTCTACGATTTTCTTTTCCAAAATATTTCCAGGTCCGACCCACTGGGGCGAGCGCTACCGGGAGTGCGCTGGCAAGCACCAGAGCCCGATCAACATCAACGTGCTCCGCGTCAAGCAGGTCACGCTGCCCGACATCGTCTTCGTCGGCTTCGATGACTCTATCGACGGAGTGCATGTCACTAATAATGGACATACGGGTTGGTAGTTCTTTTTTGAACACCGTAGTAAACGCGATAGAAAATGATCGTCTCTTTTTTCAATCTTTCTGACAAATAAGCCCAGTAATATTGGCACCGAACTATCCACTTCTATCCTTTGAGAGAACCTATCTGTGATTGCAAATTGAAGTCGGTTTGTGTTGATTTTTATCATAATATTTAACTTTTTTTAATTTAATTAAAGACAAGCCATACCTACTTATTCAAGAAAAGGGTATGTTAAGTCCGCATCCGCCTCAAGAAGAGGTGATAAAGCACTTTTACTCATGTTTACTTTTTTGCTCGTGTTTTAAGTAGGTACGTATAGGAAAACACTTTTATAAAAACATGATGCCTACTACATACTGCCTTTTATAGTTGTTCCGCGTCGAAAGGATATTAATATAATCTTTACTAATCATAATAAATTAAGTGACGAATGCGGATTTAAAGTTTTTTGTCAGCAGGACTTACGCGATATTCGCCAAGCATAATGAGTTTTTTTTTAATAGTTTTTGTAATGCGAAACTATAACCTGTATTTAGATCAAGTTACTTAAATGGTGCTCTCATTTATCTTTGTACAAGAAGTAATATATTTTGTTAATAGCGGTTAAAACATGTGCACTAAATACAATGGGTAAGAAGGTTAGACTTATGGAAGAAATCTATATCTATACTGATATTATAAAGCTGAATAGGTTGTTTGTTTGAACGCGCTAATCTCATTAACTACTGGACAGATTTTAAAAATTCTTTCACTGTTGGTTACGTACGCGATCTCTTGAGTGCTATAGGCTATGATGTACCACGGGCGAAGTCGTGGCGGACCGCTAGTATCTTAAAAAATTGTACCTAACTGACATCTGATTTCTCTTTCTCCAGTGCTGATAGAGGTGGAGAATGAGCCACATCCTCGCGTCCGCGGGGGTCCGCTAGAAGGCGACTACATATTCAGCCAAATGCACTTCCACTGGGGAGACAACGACACCTTCGGCTCGGAAGACAAGATCAACCATAGAAGGTAAGATCATAAAGGAGCATAGCACAACTTAGGCCTTATCTATTACTAATATTATAAAGCTGAAGAGTTTGTTTGTTTACTTGAACGCGCTAATCTCCGGAACTACTGGTTCGATTTGAAAAATTCTTTCAGTGTTAGATAGCCCATTTATCGAGGAAGGCTATCGGCTATACAACATCACGCTACGATCAATAGGAGCAGAGCAACAATGAAAAATGTTGCAAAAACGGGTTTCACGCGTACGAAGTCGCGGGTACAGCTAGTTTTACATAAAGGTTTCTCTATCCTTTTTTTTCATGACTCGGCATTGGAAAACCACTAATAAAATAGGTGTGTAGTAATATTAAATAAACTTAAAATTATGTAAACTAGCACCTAGACACAAGACACACTTTAAAAAAAAATGTACCTATGATGTATGATATCTATTTATGACCATTTTTTTTAAGTTTTCGTTTAGAACGACATTCCAAACAGGTAAAGCAAAGGTGAACAGGACTTGGTTACACCAATAGTTTTTTTTGTAACCAGATCATAAAAAGTCCAAATAAACTGGTACAGCCATCGCGGCATCGGCACCAAAAGAAGTCACATTTTGCCCTTTATTATCACGGGTAAAAAAATATATTAAGCAACTTAGCACTTCACTGTACGTGCAACAAAAAATCTCCTTGATGCCTCAACCATGGGTCAAACACCCGAATTACTCGCCCAAGCGTATTCATTATGATGCCAAAAAACATCCTTGAGTGCACTTACTGGATCGTTATTGTCGAGTTAGTGGTTAATATTTTTAATGTGAAAATTACAGACGTGACTAATTGACCACAGAACACCTAATACTTACTTTAAAGTTAACGTTGTGTTAACCGTACTATCATTTTTGCTTTAGTTTCCCAATGGAGTTGCACATGGTGTTCTTCAAAGAAGAGTACAATAACATGAAGGAAGCTGTTCTACACCCAGATGGCTTGACAGTGCTGGCTTTCTTTTATGAGGTAACTTTCCTTATTATACAAAACAAACAGAAAAACCACAAATCTTCACCGATTTCTTTGGATCATAATTTTGCCCGCAATTGTACAGCTCTGCGGTTTCTTGCGGTAAGATTCAGTCGTTAGTTATCACAAGAACTTAACGAGTTAGTAGTATTTTATTTTTAATGTCTCTATTTTCACCCGCATGAATTCCACCTTTACATGTAAATTATTCTTTTATCAATTTACGTTAATTACTTTTTTTACTAATTTCAGCTGGATCGACACCTACACCCGGCATATGACGAGATCACGTCAGCCCTTGAAAACGTCACGGAGCCGCACACTACCGTAATCATGAACAATCCTTTCTCGTTCCTGAACATCCTGCCCTACGACCTGCGGAGGTACTTCACGTACCGAGGCTCGCTGACCACGCCGCCTTGTTCCGAAGTGGTCATCTGGCTGGACTTCGAGCAACCTATAAGACTGGCCCATGATCAGGTAAATAAAGGACGAAGCACACTTATCAACCCGGAAACGGATCGTAACCGTTATCAACTCGAGGCAGTCATTATTGTTTGTATGAAACTTCATACTGCAACACATTTATCTGCACCGTAACGTAAACGCCTCGCCCCGCGGCGAAAGGCGATACAGTGTTGATAAGTGTGCTATGACCTTTATTCCTAAACATTCTTCAACAAGGATTTACCTACACAGATTAGAAGATTCTTTGCTAGTTTTTAGAATCATTTGTAGTTCAGAAGCCTTCAACTAAAAGGTCGACGATGTTGTTTAGGTCTTCGTCCTCTATAGCTTTTTGTGGAATATTTAGAGGTCATTCGTGATTGAGTTCTCATCGATATTGCTTTACAAGTGTCTTCGCAACTTACTTATGTATGTAGACCAATGTTTACACGTAAGATACTTAATACGAAGATAAAACATCTCGAAACTTGAGGATTCAATCAATCGTGTGGTGTTACTGTAGGTATTTATTTAGATATCAATTACTACTTTGCAGACGATCATGTTTTTCTGTTAAGACTTGGTAGGTATTTCAGAACCTAGAAAAGCCGTATTTTGAGCTATGATTAACAGATACCAATAATCCAATGACGATCGTAAATTGATTTATACAATAATATTAATTGGTCGGCCTGTTTCAATTTACAGATAGAAGCATTCAGGGAACTGAAGTCCACCCACGGCAAGATAACGCACAACTTCAGGCCCATCCAACCGATAGGCGACCGGGTGGTTTTCTATAACATCGATAACAATTACTTCAGCTACAACGAATTAGACGACCCCGACGACCAAGACGCCACCACCTCTAAACCGTCGCGGCGAAAACACGGACACAACAACGCCTTTACTAATATCCCACGCGAAAGTATACTTATGCTTACGTTAGCTCTACTATGTTATTTATAAAGATTGCCCTTTTGTAGTTAATGATATTTGATACCCTTGGCTAAGAGCTGTTTTAAGTTTGCCAAATCAATTATGTACTGTAATATTCGTATTAATTATTATCACATTTTGTTTATTTATACCAAATTAATGCTAGGTATTCTTGAAAGCGCCTGCTAACAAATTCACATTGTTGTTTTATTTCATGACAGCTGGCACAAAGATATAGGTTTGCTTAAAAATCGTTTCTAAATAGATGTTTTTTGATAATGTAACAAAAATATCTAGTGCAATACTTTAAGTTGTCCAAAATTTTATCCAAATGTATAGTGGGCATACTTACTAACCTTAACTGTGAAGCAGCAAGGTGTAATGCTGACGAATGTGTTTAAACATAATATTGTATACAGACTGACATTTATTTATGTAATAATATAATTGAAACGTTAAATACTGTGATATTAAATGTTATAATAAAAATTTCTGCATTTGATTGATAAAACATCGAAAAAATAGGATTGATTGGAAAGATTTAAACAATAACTTGTGATTTCTTTTTATTGTTACTTACACCTACTTACATTTACATAGAAAATATGATCAAATTATTTATAAAAATATGTAACAAACTCCAAACCTTGTATGCTATATCAATCATCGTCTGTGGGCCTATTCTCAGTCATAGAGACCATGGCCCCCAAGTTGTCTTCTCCCCCTTCCTTCAACCTCTCCCAAATTAACTCCGCTATTGCCTTCTGTGTTCTCCTTTCAAGTTTCTCTAACTTTTTAGAGACGTCCCTCTTGAGATCCCAATCTGGTTTTCTAGGAGCTAAACTGGATATATCTAAATCTTGCAGCACAACCTGTAATGATACATCATTTCATGTCATAAGAATGTATAGAACATAAAACATCTCAGTGGGTGAAGACAGAGTGCACATTATAATTGAAAACTAGTCAAAGGCCTTTTTTGTATGGAGTTTTGACAGATTTGATTTTTGATTCTATCAAAAAGTGCAACTTGTCTATGGGGGCTGAAATGGATAACTTATTCATAGTTCACAAAATATGGTAAAAGAAACAGAGCTTATTAGTCTAATAGCAAAGTGTATTATCAGTTGCATGTGTGATACAACTGTCTTGATTGATACAGCTAACATATAATGGACTGGAGATAACCTTGGAATAGAAATATAATCAAATAGACATCCAAATCCCAGACTAAGATTTGTGTACAACATGAATTAGGAATTTGCAGCTATTCTTTTTAAAAATAGATAGAATGGTTAGGTTAGAATAGAACAGAATTTTATTTAGTTAGGTAATTGATAACACACTACCTTTTCTTTTCCCGCTTCAAGCAGGTCCTTAACCTCATCTTCTACAAGTGTGGGCTGAGCTTCTTCTAGTTTGGCCTCCTGCAGCAACTCATCTTGAGGTTTATAGCTACGAAACTTAGGCCTGTAACATTAATTTATTAAAATAAAGCACATTTATTAACATTGCTAGAGAGTTTATTTAAGTAATTAAAGTAATTCTGTCTCGAGTTTAGAAATAACATTTTCAAACTTACTTGGGCAAAGTTACAACTTCAGTAGATTCAGAACCTGTATTTTCATTGCTAGGAGCTTTTCGCTTTAAATTTTTTAGTCTTTCTTTACGTTTTAAAGCTTGCTCTTCCAATGAACCAACATTCTCAATGTTTTCCATGATCACCATAGTAATTATGTGACGGAGCTGTTCGATAGATGAATCAATCTGTTAAATGGGCTTCATTTGATGCAAGTAAATAGATATTTCAATAAATCTTGCAGTGATTATAGTATATTATGAAAAACTCAGTCCTTGCGGAATCATCAACAGACGCACACGAACAAACTCTGCCGCTGACTGACATTGACACAGTCAAAGCCAAACTGACAGTTCTCACTTGGTCCGAATAGCATGTTCTTATTTTTCCTCATAGCGTTTTGACGTGTAATACTAGCGTTTTATGAAGGAAAAAGACAGTAAAGTGCCACTAAAATTTAAAATTGCGTCAAATATTAATAACTTTATACTTAATATACCTCTATTTTACGTGTCAGTAACTTTTTAAACCAATTGGTAAATTGGCAATAAACGATTTTAGTTCAAAACGGAATAATAGAGAAGAACTCTATGCCACAGATTAGAGATCTTTTTTAAATAGTGCGGTAGAAATATGATTCGATTAAAGAAAGAAAGAAAATTAGTGCTTCTAATCGAAAAGTCAACAGAATTTAAAAAGTCAAGAATCTTTTGTTTTGATCTTCGACAAGCTGTTTCTCGCAAGGCTCGCACATTATTTACGGCTATCATTACATCTGATTGGTTGTTCAAAACAATTCTCCGCTCCGCTCCGCCTCGGTGGAAAGTTGGAAACCGGTGAGATGTGGATAAGACAGTAGCGCCAGCTGGTGAGTATGTACTGAAGTAGGAGGGCTATTGTTTCAAACACGGTTGGCGCCACAGATATGGATTAGAGGTTGGCGCCAGTGTAGATTTAGGTGATTTAGATATACTGGTAATAACATCACAATACGAACTTAACACTCGCCAACCTGTGAGGGCAGGTGAGGTGAGTTTGTTTTGTAATAGATTTCTATTCTAGAGGTAGGTTGTAGGCAGGAAGGAAGAATACCAGAGAAAAAATAAATAAAAAACATTATATGAAAATATTTATTTACAAACTTAAGAATAGGCAGGTTAATGTTTACAATACCCAATAAATCAATGACTGCAGTTGTTTCTATTTCAACAAGTTTAAAAATATCTACGTGTCTCTATACTTATGTAATACTATATTGTGTACATTTGTAATGTTCAAATTGAAGAATACAAAACGAAAACAATAGTTTACTCAAAAACACCCTTATTAACAAAAGTGACACCCTAGTTGAACTCTGGTCTAAATTATTGTCATATATTATGAAAATGTAATCTCATTCCAGTGTTCATCCCGGGTGTAACTTTTGTAAGGGGGTTACTTAGTTAATGTAAAAAAACACTATCTCTACATCAGTTATTATACCTACTTAATCTCAGACCGATTGGATATTATAGTCAATTAATAATGTTTTGAATCGTCCACCTGGTTAAGAAATTAAATAAAATGCATTGCCGGACTAAAACGAAATGAAAATTTTCCATAAGTAGGTACTCTTAACTCAAGTATTCCTAAAAGGTATTGAATTCTGTAACAGCAAATGTTTCAGGCACCCAGAGTTTAAAAGATGTCATTAATGGAAATACTCTTGTATCTAAACTTACGAGTACATCCAAAAAGACAAGTTTCTTTTCAAATATTGAGCGTAATGATTTTCATTACTTTAATTGAAAACCAAATTTCTATTTCTTATTCACATAGCACTACTCGTAGAAACATCAAGCCTATTTTAATGTGTAATTAATACCTAACAATTACTACTTATGGCAGTTCGTAATTACTATTATAATAAAATAAATAAATTATTTTAAATCTACAAAAACATAAATCTAAATCGGAAATGTATGTGCAATTTACGTTTCTGGGATTTCTTTGGTTAACATGTCTATTGAATTGTATTAAAAATGATAAGTATTGTGGAATCAATGAGTATTGGACCTTAAAAAGTAACAAGTACTATTTTATTCATTACTAACTTACTTTAGTACCTAGTACTCAAGTAGGCAAGTAATAATTAAGTAACTATGATGTTTTCAAACACTCAACCCAATTTTAAACCTGTAAGTAATTCGATTAATGCAAATATTTATTAACCAAAATGTACTCTATGATGTAGTTGCTCTAACATGTCTCCGGCTATCAAAAGGCAGTCTATTAGAAACATTGTTGTTTAACGGGATCCCGTGGTTTAGAGAAAGAACTTTGGTGACTATGTTTAAATCTTCATGGCTTCTGCCATTAAGTCCTGTTTGAACTAGCAGCTGTTTTAACTCTGAATCCGGGTTGAACTGATTTGCTCTATTTGAAGGAAAAAAACGGTTCGAAGTTATAGGATTGAAGGTATTAAATCGGTTGTAATTTTGATTATTATTGTTATTATTGAAACCAAAGTTACCGACTCCACTCTCTTGACGGAAAACACGGTGACCTTGCTTCTGCCCGAACGGGTCAGCTAAGGGTCTCAACTGATTGGAATTTGGTCCTTGATGAAAATTTTGGATGGGGTTTGGCTGTAAAAAGTTGCTTATTCCTTGTGGTAGATGATTTTCTTGCAGTGGAAACTGAACTGGTTGCTGACTGCGTAAATGAATTAAAAAGTCAACTGCTTCACGGTTAGGTAATTGTTGTTGATTTGCTACTAAATTATTTTGTTCTAAGGATACACTCGGTTGAATTGTAACTTGTGCGTTTTGAGGTCGAATAACATTTTGGTTTAAAAATTGGTTTTGCTGGGATGTTTTCTGCAGTCCTTGTAACTGGAAGTTATTATTATCCAAATTGTTAGCTTGAAGTTTTTGTTGGTCAGCGAGTAGTTGTTGCCTTTTTAATTGGTCTTGATTAAATAGCAACTGTTGCTGTCTTTGAATTTCTTTCTGCTGCAAAAGAAATTGTTGTTTTCGTAATAATTCTTCTTGCTGTCTTTGCTGAAGCTGAAGTAACCGGAGCTGTTCTTCAAGAATTCTCTGTTTTTCTTCCAATTGTTTCTGAAGTGTCAATTGCTGGCCGATAAAGTCTGGTTGTTGTACATTATTAACATTTAGATGTGGTAGAGTATGACGATTAAATTGTTGAGGAACTATTTCAGAGGGCAGACTTGTAGCAGACAATGATTTTAATGGATCTTGACCGCTCGTTTGCTGGAATATCGGTATTACTTTCTTCGGTAGTCCCTGCGCATCTTGATGGACAGTAAAAGCGGCTACTAAGGGAGCTTGAAATACTTGAACGTCCCTTTTGTCAACCTCCTCAATATTTTCGCCATCATCATTGTGCGTCGGTTTGGGCGTGGTCGTGGTGGTCGTGGTGGTGGTCGTCGTCGTGGTGGTGGTTGGCCTTGGCACTGGCTTTGAGGTAGATATTTTGTTGGCTTCACTACTGCCTTTAGGCGTACTTTGAATACTTCGCACTTGCTGAACGTTAACGCCGCTTTCCCTTGTCTGGAAAATTTCACTAAACGTAGATTGTGTCGGGAGAGTTGCTGTCACATGATTCTCAACATTTCCAGCGGTTGTGCTTAAAATTGATATTTTATTATCTATTAATGTCGGTGTTACATTCGTAGAGTTAGCGAAGGCCGCTTGTCCGTTTACGACGAATGAATGAATTTGTATTTCTTCTTTTTGTTCTGGGGGTTGGAGAGTTTCTGATGGTTGCTCTTGTGTTCTGAAAAACGAGGAATCCACCGTAGATGATTCCTCCGTCGTGTCTGCACCAGTAGTTAAGTTTTCGCTTTCTTCTAGTTCGCTTAAAGCCTTCAGTAGAGCTTTTCTAATGTATGGATCAAGCCTTACAGAGGGTTTCTCATCTATGTTGTTAATTTTGTCGTTAATTATATCGGTAGTTTGTTCTTGCGCCTGCGTCGCTATTGACAGCAAGGCAACGGAGATTAACGCCAACACCTGAAAATAATAAAGAAGACTCATTAAAGATAGACATACGTATGCTACGTACCTAGCTTTAATGCCAACATTAACAATAGAGTACTCTTTCGGATTTAGGTATTTTTTTATAAGATTAAAATTTAATAAAAACACTGAAAAACAATATAACCCTAAAGAAATGAATCATTGAAGTCTACATTGAAAAACCTTAACATTCCATCTCGATTATATGCCATTAAAATATAAACTTTTTTCCCAACTTTGCGTGCATAGCCGGCGCCGGCGCCCCGAGCGATCTCTGTACGATTGCTACAGCTGCACTTCCATGTTTCCACGATCTTAATGTTTTTAGACGCGTTCGGTTACATTGTTTGTGTAATGTGGAACAATGACTGTTTTCTTACGAGTCGATTGCACAACTAGTATCGTCTCCCCCTGGCTCTACGTGAAAGATGATACCTCGTATTTTAAGAATATGTAAACCTTTATTCCCATTACATCTTGCTAACCGCCTGTGTTAGATCTAGAAACTGCGATAAGTTTCGCGAATAGTTTCGTAATTAGGTCGTATTCGTCATGGGACTGGATGCACTAAACGAATCTCATTGTTTAGATGAGACTCGATTTTGCCTGGTCGTGTAAAATGTCGTCAGGCAGAAAAATAATATATTCGTAACGCCATTTTATAAAATGTACGATAATAATTAGTATGTCCGCGTTGCGTGTGGACTAAATTGCCTTCGAAATAGCTACAAGTTAGAAAATGTTACGTTTTAGAAGCATGTTAATTTCGAAATTAAATCAAAATATTCGATAGCGATAGGTACATGTGCTTGAGGTGTACCTACATAATTAAATAATGCTTACACTATCCGCACCCATTAACTCTCTGCCCTTACATTGTAGAACAAGCTATTAACAATGCATCACATTAGAGTGATCGTATGCTATGATTATACAACTACCTGTTTATGACAATGCCTTGTACTTATCAATCCACTAATACTGATAATTAATCATATTGTTGGTCGAAGCTATTGTTTAGTTCTACTGTCACAATCCGTATCGTGAGCACGAGCCTTTTGTACTTAGATCAACAACCGGCCGTCGGCCCTATTGAAATGGTCACTTTTCTCATTCTCTTTAAATTAAATTTTATAATGATTGATGGATGGATGATTTTTTATAGAATTACGAGTATTTTTTAATTTGGCCTTTCTGTAAAAATGGTTTTGTTTTGATTTCTTTCATGGAGGTAAGTTTTTAATTCCGAGGCGATTAAGCCTTATAAAAACTGTTTTTGATTCCTGATCACTATCCAGTAATTATGTATGGTGAATGCGTATGCTAACATTTTCGATAACAGAAAGGTTAAGAGGTCTTCCATAATTGGATATGGTCTATTGCAATTGTTTACAATATTACATGGTTAATCTAGCATTTCGAATTGTTATGGGCATGTGGACGTGTTTGATTTACGTAATATTCTGCTATGTATTCAAAAACATTAACACTGAGTGTTAGGTAGAGTACAAGTACCTATATTATTATGTCCATGTAATATTATGCAGATTTATTTATTGTAGGTATGGTAGGTAGGTATAGACAGGTAGTTCTAGATTATGATTAATAATTTTCAGTCAAAGGTAAATAAACCACGTTATTTATTTACACAAAAAAATGTCTACAAATGTGGTGCCCAACATGGTGTTTAAATAAACATTACAATTAATCATAAACACGCTCTAAGATAACACAATTCCCAGATCAATTCTATACCTGGCTCAATCGTGATAAAATGAAAAGCATTATTAAACAGGTAATTATTTAAATTAGCGAATGACAGGGTGCCCCCGGCTACTAGTTGCAAAACCGCCTATGTGATATTCGTACCTCTATAGCGCACTTTCACCTCTCAAGTAAGTCACGGAGATGGCTCTGAGCCTCGACGAATGTCAAAATCAATACGGCGCGCGCGCACCCACACGCGTGACATAATCCTGCGACCTGCGACGACACCAGTTTTTCTTTGCGAAATGCTTTGTGTACTTAAGTATCATAAATGTCAAATAAACTCAAAATATTATGCAACTGTTTAGAAAAACTGCATTGTTTGTTTTTATGGATTGTGTGTACTTCAACATTAACTATAGAACCTTACATTTTAAAATTTGGCTTGACGTAGAAATTCTTATTCAATAAAGTAGTGCCGAGTAGTACTAGGTGCCTAGTAAAGGGTTACTGTTTTTATTTCTGCATTTAATAAGTTGTTTGCAAACTCTACCACTCCACTCTCCCATTTCTTCAGACGAGTGTGTTTCATTATCGGCACTTATTTCCATAAACATTCCATTCGAGTAGGAGACATGTTATGACATAACAATAAATATAAAAATTCGCGATTGTACGAGAACAATTCTGTGCATTTTAATAAGTTTAAATGTGCTGCATCTTTATGACTCTTTAGTCAGCTTGCGCAACAATATATTTTAGAAGACTCATTTTAATGTCACCGGACATTCCAACTTGAATGGCAGAAAGTCCATCTATCTATCACAATTATATGTAACAATAACCTGCACGGAATGTGATTTATAGTCTTGATAATAACGGAACTTGCCGATTTCGTCGCAGGCTCTTCCTAACGAAACTGAACAAATTTTGAAATCACCACTTTCGAAAATGATGCGAAATTTTATAGCACTAATTTGGAGACGATGGTGCCATTATGTTTCTTTGAGATATACAAAATGCGTTTATCAAGGTAACCTTGCCTTGGATTTTATGAATAGTTAGGTAAATATAGTTAAAACATAATGTTTTTTATTTGAATATGCATAGTAGGGTGGTCCTTATTCCTACGAAAAAAATTTTTTTTCTTATATTTTGCGGGGCACCACGTAATTTGAATATATACCATATGAAAGTCTTTCATTATTATTTTTTTAATTTTTAATAGACATTTAGGGGTCGCTACCAAGGTTTGAATTTTAAGTAAAAACTAAATCTGTATTTGTTAGATTCATTTATTTTTAAAGCCAAAGCCAGATAAAAAATATTATAAAATTATTGTTGTTGCTATGAACTAAGATATTATGTACAATGTACATATTTGAATCAATTATTTTTAAGATATAAGAGTTTACTTGTTAGTATCTCGACGCGTCGGTACCATGGTCGGTACAGAAGAGGGGTTGAGGGGAGAAGGGGACAAGAAGCGATTGTCTATTCTATCTATGCGATGTTCATTTGCACCTAAAATGTGATATAAACACTTAAATAAAACATTTATGAAAACATGATTTAAGATCTTCAAAGCTTTTTGTAAATATTTTGACAGCTGGTAGCGACCTCTAAATCTTAACCAAAAAAAAAAACAAAAAAGCTAATTTCATATTTAGAGGTATATAATCGAATGAGAAAGTGCCCCGGGGATAATTCAAAAGTCTAAAAATAAGGACCACCCTAATGCATAGCAATTACGTTAATTGTAAGCATTTACCCAAAATTATGCAATTTCATTGTGATATTCTAATCATAGACTCCATTATAATAAAAATATTTCAAAACCTCATTTTCAAGATTTTAGATTTTATTTTAGACTTATTTAATGTGCTGGAAATATAACTTTGAACTCGTATTTATTATGTTTTAATAATGTATACTACCTACCTACTGTTGTGTCATAAATGAATAATGCCCAACATCTTAAAATATAACTTTTCGAATATTGATTGATGAGCAACGGTTTAAGGTGACAGCTCTACATCATCATTTTTGGTTTTGTACTTACACATTTAACACTTTAATTTGGTATTTTATAATGAAAAAAAAAAACATGAAAACATGAAATAAAATGAAATTAGAAAATCCTGTACCTACTCGTACACCTTCTAGGTATGACTCAAAACTCAATACATCCACCTTAGTACTTTGCGGCAAAATTATTGCTTTCTTCTCTTCGCTTCGAGAAGTTCGAGATCAGATTACCACGTTAAACCGAAAATAGATGACTTAGCATATCGGCGGTTGTGCAAGAACATTAACATTTGGTCCTCAGTGGCTAAAGGTGAACAAATTATTACATATAGTGGTACTTACTATAAGACTATTACATATTATAACGTGATGATAATTGATTCATTAAATAACTAGGAAGTTAGAGTGGGTACGAGTATGCGTTATACGCGTTGTAGTGAAATTATGTTGATAGAATGAAATGTATATCAGTGACAGTGAAGTATGTATATCAATAGTTGTTACATCGTTTCCAAAAAATTTGTTATAGGAAAAACTTTACAATAAATCACCGTGATTGGGTCTAATAGAAAGAGTATCTACCTCTATTATCTACTTGCATTTTTAAATCTTTAGTTATTAAAATAATTCAATCAATAGGATTTTTTGCAATGTGATTTGTGATTTAGTAGGTCACAACTGCCACAAAACTTAAATCGCGATTAGATAACTTTTTAAGGAAAATTAAATTGACCCGAAGCCCCCAAGTAATTGTAGGCGTACCTCAACTTGTCATATGGACCCATCTAACTATGTCATACATATTGCACACAATAGCTTTAATTGCATAAATCATGTCGTCATTGTCAACATAGAAGGAAATTCGCTTTTAACTTCAAAGATTAGCCTTTCGTACAACAAAGGATTTCATGTTCGATACCAGGGTTCAATCATTTATTGACAAAGATACTCATTGTATTGGTCTTCTGTCCGCATGAATAGGCTTTGAATGCATAATTTGCTTAGTATAGTACGCGTTAGTTAAAGTTTAGCCCCATGACACGACATGTATACTGACACTAATCATTAGTTACACCGCCTTTGACTGGCAAGCGATCGTTTATAACTGCAACAACTACTTTGTGTTTAATTATGTTGTCACCCAGTGATTTAGTGAACCCTAATGAAGCTCGGTTAATTCATTGACGAATTATCTTAATTATGAGCATTTCAATGCAAATACGTAACTTAATTTTTGAATATGTGTTTTTTATGTTGCAGCTTTTGGTTAGGAGTGCGTTTCGCTTTCAAATAAGCATTTATAGGAAAGTTTTCTCACGGTAGTTGTGATAAATGTCAAAGGTGCGAAGTAACAAGAGCCTTTTGACTTCATTCGACTGTCAATCTTACTTTTGTGAGCATCGTTAATCAATCTCCACTTAATTTTTAACTCATGTACTAAATGTAATAATTAATGTGACTTGGCAAAAGCTAAAATCTTTGATAGAGTCTCATAGAGACTTGTTAGAGATTACAAGATCTACCTAAACCAAGCATAGGTTTATAAATATAGACCTTTTGTGTACTTCTTTGTACTCTACATTTATATAAGGTTTTGGCAATCTTTTGTGTTAATGGACGTGAATGTAACGAAACGCAATAAGCTCTTTCCTAGTATTGTAAAACTACCTATCTAAGTACTGTTGTTACATCTCTGAACTACTTTTTACCATCAAATTTAATGCGTTAGATAGGAGGAGGGCATAAAAAATTACCAAATACTTGAAGGAAAGCGGGTAACGGTGACTATGTACCTATCAACTGCCTTTGTACAGCTTCCCAACTTAACCGTGATTTATTATGAACTCGAACAATCGATAAACTACATGATCGAGCCGTGTGGTGACGGCAGAGTAGAATACATTTGTCACCAACCCCTACTCTTCCCGCGGGTGTCGTAAGAGGCGACTTAGGGACTACACATCAAACAGAGAATGGGCAGCAGCGCTCTCTGAAAAACATCAATCTTTTAAACTGCGATCTCCAACCCGCCTGCCAAGCGTGGAGATTATGGCAAAACCCTCCACTATAGTGGAGGAGGCTCATAGTCCAGCAGTGGACTGTAAAGGGCTGTTGATGATGAGGTAGTAGGTTCAGACGATAGCACATTAGGTTATACATTTTTGTTGCATTATCTCCCCTGTTATTATAAGATATGAGATATGATTATAAGACCCTACAGTGTTCAACTTGATATACTGTCGTCCGTACCTACCTAACAAAAAGAAAATTGGGAATGATTGCTTACCCACTCGATTGAATGCTTACAAAAAGGTACAGTTACGACAGTTGTTTCATAGACATCAAACGCATTGTGTAAGCTGTTAACACGGTCAAATCCCGGAGTGGCTGATATAATTACACGAAGAGGTAAGCGCCGCAAGCTCCTGCCTGACATCACTGCCCTGCTATTACACCAAAACAATAATAATTACTTGTTATAGCTATAACGAGGCAAGTTCCATTACTCTATAAAGTATTGCGCCACGCATGTCGTGCGCCTATTCAATTAAATCAAAACTTTAATTGATATATTTCATGGGCTGTGTAAGCCCAACAGTTTTTGCAACCGAACAACCACTCGTATATTGCCAAATTAGGTATACCGTATAACAAAGCAAGTTTTATTACTTTTGGAAGACGTGGTAGTATTAATATACTAAGGAGACTTCAACAACGTAACAGGTAAAAGCAAGCAGAAATTGGAAAATATACCTAAATAGGAAATATTTAGTAAGTAGGCCGCAGCGTTACGAGCAATAAAACAAAGCGTTTGTCAATGTGCGGCATAATTTGCGAGGCTTTCTACGTGCACCGTGCAACACGCCGCCCCAGGCGCGGGCAGGGGACTACTCAACTCAGGTCCAAAATATTGTCTATTTAGAGTGATGATGCATGACAAACTAATGTTTGATATAGGATAAAGCTTGGAATAGTATCATTAGTATGTGAAATTACGTAGCTCAGATGCTACGATTATCTAATGCTACGAAATTATGGCACTATAGGTAGTAAGTCGTTCGTCTTTTGTTCATCATCAATCTTTTTGTGTGCAAATCGGTTTGACCGTAATAAAAAATGAAAAAATCAAATTATTACAACAATGGTTGCCAATTCCTACATTTTGGGAATTTCGGCCATAGACTGAAATCATAACGAGTAAGTAATGAACAAACAAAGTACCCATCAGAAGTAGGTACTTAATGTTTAACATCTTAGAGCATTTTCACTGCCCCGTGTAAAACCTGCATTAATTACAGCCCTTAAGTCATAGTAGAGCTGCTACAACAACATGATAGAGTGCGGTAATGCTTCTTACGAAATTCACTTTGTGGCATACCGCGAAGTAAATTATGGCATAATGAGCACATGTGATTCAATTATTCATCATAGAGATTTACTGGAATTAAAATGTAATATAACTTAATTTGCATGATGTAAGTATTTAATAAGCTGAAAGCATTTATAACACGCGCCATGTTTCGTTTTCGGTTTGTTAAAGATTTTGAGAATCTACTTGATTGATCCTTATCGGACATTATAATCTTCACTTTCCATCAGATGAGCTTCCCAACTATGGTTTAAAAAACTTTTTACACAAAAATGCTCCATACTTTATTGTACCATTTTCAACTCCGTGTAACCGGTAGGACAGAGTTGTTTAGCAGATATTGGTTTGCCGTGGAGACGATAATATCTTGCTTCAACTTAACAATAGCATAACCGTTCAACGATTGTAGGCGCATGAATTTCTCTAACCGTTATGCTTATCACTCAATTTGCATATATCAAAACAGTTTAAGTAATTACTTCAGAGGCAACTCACCGCGGGTTTTTTACGAAATTCCTTGCGTAAATTTATTACAAATGAATAAGTAATTAATGCCGATTGCTGATGTGTGAACTATGACTTAACAATCATAAACTGCGGTGATCCATAACTCCATAATATTTCTCTTAATTGGACTCTACACGAACCAAAGAATCCTAATTAATTAAAGTTACATGGTGATAGCGTTATTATTTCTACATAGGTACACTAGCCAGAGCCTTATTGTATTGTCGTAGCACTTAACTACTTAAGTACTATTGTTATTACGGTTTAGATAGTAAATAGTAAAACTGCAACCAATATTACACTGATAAAAAGCTTTGTAACAAAAAGTAGGTATACGTTACGAATACTCTCATAGCTCGTAGCAGTTGATGAGAGCACAAAACGTGTGGTGAAAGATCCTTTCCCAAAGAAAGCGAGAAATGAATTTAATGTGGTGCACGTATCTATCGCACCGGTCGGCATCGCTTTGTAATACCTAAATAATAGGCATGCATAAAAGATGCTGTCGTGAGGGCAGCGCCGGCGCAGCGCTCTCCCTCCGTGACCCGCCGCATGCGATGCACCGATACCGACTGCGAGTAAACAACCTACCTACCTTCTTTTAATTGTGAAACTCGGAAACCCCGTGTTGTGAGCGTAAAAACGCTATTAACCCAACAAAGCAGTGACTAATGTTACACAAAAAGCTGTCATTATCTTTTAAGATTGTAATCAATTTATTACACGCCATCTTAAGTCTTTAATGTACGAATTTGAATTCAAAACAGAGGACTGGACCATGATAGTATGAGATCCCAATGAATATGCATACGAAAAATACGCTTTCGTTCAGATAGACGAGTCTAAAAGCGGATATGAACTTGTCTAAGCCCATATCGTACGTTACATAACTGCTACTAATTATGAAATGTTATCTATCAATAAGAGGTAAATAATTAGAGATCATTATGAAATATGTTATCATAAATATTTATAAATCAATATGAAAAAGGTCAATTTAACTGTGCCATACCATAATTAGGTTAAACTGTGATTGCTATATCTTTATTGCAATGTTATAAAAATATTGTGGTTTATTAGGTGCCTACAAGTACCTAGTGGAGTTATTTTGTTTGATAGAGATGCTTCAAAGCAGTTGACAGTCACCTGGCGCGGCACAGTGAAAGTTTACGTCATCACAACGTGCAGAATTTGCGTGAATTGGTATTTCTCGAATTGTGCATAATGTTGTGCTATGCATGTAACTAACGCAGAAATTAATGCCATGATCGCGGCAATTGAGAAACACCTTTCAAACACCGCCATATGTAAAAGCAGTAATGATAGCTTGCAATACAATCAGGAAATATGCAAAACTGAAAATTTATAATTGCTCAGTCAGTGCAGAAATTTTACCAGGCAACATTCTTGCTAAATAACATCGTTATTATTATGTCAGAAGATGATTTAGTAAAGGAAACAGTATTCAGTGAGCTGACACATATTGCTAAAGTTTCCAGCGTGAGAAAACGGCAACAGAAGCTTATCTAACAGCATGCTCGCGTGACTGGCCCGGGATGGCTCCGCGATCCGTCGGCAGTCTATCATAAAAGTATTTATAGACAGAGCCAAAAGAAACTAACTACATATTTTACAAACAAACAACGCCGAATAACATTGAAACCGAACTGTTTATGTCTTTATTGATAAGATCTTATCTTAGATTGCAAAGTGAAATAATGTTGAGGTTACTGACACAGTTCAACCTGTTTGAGTAAATAATTATCAACATAGATACCTACTTTGTTTACCAATTTGGTTGTGTAACTTTGAATTTTGTAGATGGTTCTAATATTTGTGAAATATGAGTATACTCGTATACCTACCTAAGTTTTAATTTAAAATATAATGTTATTTTTTAAAGTCTATTTTGTAATGTTTGGTTACGTAGCTATTTCCGAGATTGTAAACTCTACCTTAAACTGGCTCTATACGTATGATTAGACAGGCCCGTGACCTATCAGGGAAAGGCCCTTGTAGTAAATGTATTGTGGGGCTAATTCCATCGCTGGCGGAACGAGTGCAATTTTCAGTAATGACGCTGGCGAATATAATGAACAGAAATGAGTATTGCTTGTACATGACAGCAGCTTCTTTGTTCCATAACATATAATAAGCTCCAGAGGATACAAGTAACTACCTATAATATAGCATTTTCAAAATGCTGTTTAAATCAGGTTCATATTATTAAAGTTTTGAATCTTTTTCATCTAACTTTACTAAATAGTTATGTATTATGTAAATAGCCTTAAGATCATTATCCATTATTAACCATATCGTAAAAGTGACATATTAATCAAACATATTTCTTTAGCATAACGCCTCTGCATCGAAATGAGAATAAATTGTACCTGCTTGGAGTTCGTTACTTTGTCTGTCTAAATATGGGCTCGTTACCATATCGGTAAATAGGCTCTACATATCGGTCGTGTGACAGATATGACCCGCGTTATTTATAATAGTAACTTGAGTTAGCTCATCGCCGTTATATCGGTCAATGCTGTCCATGAATCATAATAATATATCAAAGTCAGGAATTGGTTCAACCAGATCTAACGTTGTCACGACACGATCATACAAAAGTCATGGTGCCGAGATTGCAATACGCATGTTCCAGCAAACGTACCTATAGCAAATGGTATTACCAGAGTAAATACTCATTTGTATTTACTCTGGTATTAATATCATTCCATTTGATTAATATCCATACGATCTGAACCAAACTGAATTTATTAAATTTTCAGATTCAAGTGTTTTAAAAAAATATTACTTAAGTAAGTATATAAAAGTGATAACTACTAGAGAATAAAAATCACAAATTGGTAAGAATTTGGAACATTATTGACTTTGATTTAATATGTATTTTACTATTTCAAGGTAATAATTAGTCAGTTAATATTAAAATTCACATACTAACGAAACCAAAGTTGTCAGTGTTTGTTCACTCACATTGTTGTGCTTATCACTAAATGTAATTTGGCTCATTTGCGGGATACCCGTGAGAGAACACTTTGTTCTCTTCCACTTGACTCTGGTCAATATCTGCGGTTTGCGACATCTTATTATTAAGCCTAGTTATGTTTGAGAATTGTTGTTTGCCCTAGAATGTACAATGCGTTACAATGCACGATCGTTAGTTATCAAAGAGGTTCGGCGCTTATCTGAATACGCCTCATTGTCTTTACGCTACGGCCTAATTAGCCAACCTTATTGAGTAATGAATTGAATGAATGGTGCATTGAGCGTAAATTCGTAGTTAAGTTGTAGATGTGTGGGTAGAGCTTTTGATTCAATGAAATTTAGCCTTATTTCTCTTACAGAAAATCAACAGTGTCATCGCGTTCTTGCTTCGTTCGGTGATCTTCTATCAGACGAATACTTAGTTTAATACTTAGTTATTTTGCCGTTACAAAATTAATTTATTCATGCTTGTTAAGACACGTTTCATAAGTCACATGTGTGTAGGGCATCAATGTCGTAACTATTAATTAATTGAAAGAAATGAGGCTGATGAAAATTAGAGATAAAAATAACATGTCTTATGCATAATTAATCGGTCGCCACCCAGTCTGGTGTCGCGCATTAGATTAAGCTCGAACAACCCATTCATGCCCATTCAAAAACTCGTATTTGTATCTTTCTGGTGCTAATATCGACAGACTATTATCTAATCTGAAGTCTTTCACTTCCTTAATGTCGCCACGATATATTTGAATATAGATCCGCAGACTCACAATGGTGGTGATTTGCAGTGTCGTCTGGGTCATTCAGACTTAAACTACTACTCGGAGGATGATTGGCGTATTTAGTTTCAGCTTCGTTTATAATCTCGTGTACGTAAGTTGTATTCTCGCAAGATGGTGGTTTGAAGGCATTGTTCGCTTTGCACGCTTGAGCTGGCGGCAATATCGCTTAGGATAATGTTTTAGCCCAAGGTAGAGTAGCATAAACACATGTTCACACAAATCGGATAGTCAAAGAGTCAGTAAACACATTGTCAAAGATATTATTTACCATGTGCTTTTACCGGATAGCTCAAAGACGTGGTACAGTCGATAGCGCTACATTATAAATTTTCGCTCAAAATAGCACTTATTGAAACTAATTTTGGTGCCACATTGTTTAGCTTAATTATGCTGTTGTCTGTACATTTGACGACAAAATAGACCAAGGTCAAAACAATACCTAGGCATTGTCCAGAATGTCCAGTGATTGACAGTCTCTAACAAGTGTGAAATCAAGTTATTCCGCTAATGGTTATCCAATGGATTATCCATGTCCGGTTCTCATCGATTTTGAATTAAACTGTTTTCCCATAACATATCGATCCTCTTGTGATTCCATATTTTTAGTTTTGAGTTATGAACAAAAATATCAACGTTAAAAATTTTATTCACATCTGGGTTTAGTAAGAAGATACCTAATAGCGTTACTCATTGCCGAGGAGAAATCAGAGGATTACTTGTAAAGTTTGTTATCGAATACTTCAATATTGGCACCCGCCCGGGGCCAAATTATTACATTCCTAAGGTGCAAAGATCACCTCGGGTTACCGGTCACGGTTTCAATTGAGAAATTACAACTAAGTACTCTAATCAAAGAATAGGCATCGTTTATCAATAAAATATCACGCGAAAAGGTGATGGTAATGAAATACGACATTAGGTTTATTTAATTGAAAAATGAGTACAGACCTACTACGCTACAGCTGCAGCCTAAGAGTTACTTTTTGTGTTTCAGGTGCACTTATACAATCCACCATAGTCCATGCTGCTGGTACTGCATATAAATAATACATTTTTGTTTCTGCATAGGTGGAAATTTCCATATTAAATTGTTTTATTATTAATTGAGGAATGTGGGCTGCACAATAAAGCAAGTTGCACAACTTACATAAGTCTAACCTTTGTAGTAACCGAAATAAATCAAGCTTGGGCAAACTTGTGAAGAGAAGTCCCCTCGGGCGTGTGGTATTTGGAGAGTGCTCCACAGGAAAGCAATTTGTAACGTTGGATAACCAAATCAGAGTTAGAAGCACAGGCCAAGGCTAAAATATACGTTGTTGAGGAACAAATGGTACAAGTTATTTATCATTGTCGAGTTAAACACATTAAAGTACCTACTTCAATCTTCAAAGCTTTAACCAAATGCCATTTAGCGATATAATAATAATTATGATTGTCGACTAATTTAGAGTAAAAAAATGAACTGATTATGAATATGATTGACTAGCTGTGCCCGCGACTTCGTCCGCGTGGAATAATGACTTTGGGTAGGCACTTTTAATAATTTAGTCTAATTATTTTACAAATAGCTTTTGCCCGCGACTTCGTCCGCGGAGAAGTCGAAAACGTTCTCATACGATTTTTAAATGTTTTTAACGTTATTATCTAAATGTTTGAATACTTATAAAATATAAAAATCTTAAAGGTTAAATAAACATGAAAATAAATTTTTCTTATATTTTATGAATATGCAGCTCGGCCTTTGATCCGGTGAAAGTTACTCGGTGGTATTATCTTTTTACTACGAAATCGAAAACTACACCTACCGCAGTATTATTGGTAAACTTTTTTTTTATTTTCCTACGGGTGCTAGAATCACCAAGCTTCTAGCATGCCACTGGCCGTGGGAGAAGGAGCTTTTCCTCAAGACTACTCCCACGAACTCAAGGGCCTCCGCCAAAACTCTCGAGCGAAAATGAGTTTTTGTATATACAGCGCAAGCAGGTGCCCGCGGCATGACCGTCATGCATTACTATGCATTGTTAGGCGAGCGCACGCAGCGGGCACCCACTCCGAGGTTAAGTGGAGGCCCCTAGAGTATGATAGTCTGTAACATGACATGATTGTAAAAAAAATGCACTAATGAGTAGGTAATTAATATCAACTTTGAAGCAAATCACCACTAAAATAACTTTCTACCCCTTTTTAACATAGTTAGGGGGTGCATTTCACTAAAATACGAAACACATCTTCCATTAATTCTGTTATAGAATGCTTATGCGAAATTTGAAGTAGATTGAACGAAGGAATCTCGTTATCCCATACAAACTTTGCCACCCCTTTTTACCTCTTTAGGGGTAGAATTTTGGAAAATCCTTTCTTATCAGATACTTACGTCTTACAAAGAACCCCTCTGAACACGTGGTCCGACTGCTTTGTCCGACTAATCGGACGACGTGAACTTTTTTTTCCTGTTGGTTCGATTAATCGGACTACAAGGAATCGCAATTCCGCTTCGTCCGACTTAAGTTGACTAAACGGACTTGAAATAAATTATGGGTGGTATGCAACAAAATCGATCCATGGAAACTATTTCTCGTGACAATTTCATATTAACTACCAATGCGATGCTCTTGGATCATCTATACTAATATTATAAATGCGAAAGTAACTGTCCGTCTGTCTGTCACGCTTTCACGCCTAAAACACTGAACCGATTTTAATGAAATTTGTCATAGAGATAGTTTGAGTCCCGGGAAAGGACAATTTTTATCCCGGTTTTGAAACAGAGAGGCGCGCGATTAAGTTTTTCTGTGACAGACAAAATAGTTAGCAAAAAAAAGCTAATAATAATTTAAAAAGCTAGTAACAAGAGCTTCCTCGTTGTGGATAAAAAAAATACCTGATTCTAGAACGCATGGCATGGAAAGGTTTACTATTTAAATTAATATTCATTTGAATAAATTAATACAAATATGTAAAGGTATAAATAAATTTAATTAAAGATTGTTTCTTTCAATGTAAAACCACCTCCTTTTAGTTCAATTCAAAGTTCAACTGAATTGAACTTTCAGGAAAAAAATCCGTAAAGACAACTTTCTTAAGTAATCTTTCAAGGAAGTTGAAATAAACGGAATTTTTTTTATAAACATTTCTTAAATGTTTATACTTATAGGTTATGTAGGTATTCATTTGTTTTCCCAACATTCATATGTTTTCCACATTTTCAATTGTTTTTCTCGACATTCATTTGTTTTCCAACAAGTAAGAATGATCCAAAAAAATCAATCAAAAATATTCAATAGATTTATTATAGTTTTTTAGGAAAATATATTCCGTTTATTTCAAATTTCTAGAAAAATTATGAAATCCTTATGGATTTTTTTTCCTGAAAGTTCAACTCAGTTAAACTTTGATTTGAACTAAAAGGAATAGCTCTGTTATAGTTTTTCAATTAAGAAAATGCAATTAAAAAGTGTTGAGTTAATGAAATGGTTAGGCGGTTAAATGTCGGACCATGTCTTCTTAAGAACATTAAGTCTTGGTAGTCCGACTCCTTAATCGAACCAACAGGAAAATAAAGTTCACGTGGTCCGATTAATCGGACAAAGCAGTCGGACCACGTGTTCAGAGGGCAAAGAACACACCGTCCAAGTTTCAGGTCTCTATGATCAGCAATTTAGGCTGTGCATTGATCCATCAGTGGCGCGCGCAGTACTTGATCATTATTTTGCTGCGATGATATTTTAAAACTGCGATATCTCCTAAGATATTTATTGAAATCGAATGGTGTAAAGGCCAAGTATGTTTAAAGTTAAATACTTGTGATGAATAACTTATTTATTTGGATAAGGATTAATATCATGTTTATGAAAAAACCTCCGCAAATAATGCATTAATATAAAACAGATTTCTTTTTGCATAAAAAGGGTTACTATGAGCCAACCTTAAAAGATAGACATATACTATCGCGGACTTTTTTTTAGAACTTTTAAAGGGGAACAATCCTGTCATACATGATTTTTGCGAAACTTTAACCGTTTACGCAGCGTCAGCTCTCAAAAGGAAAAAAATCACTGATTTGAAACATTCTTCATTGGTGCTCCGCTCCTACGTGATGATATATAGCCTAAAGCCTTCAGGAACTAACGGGCTATCCAACACAAAAAGAATTTTTCAAATCGGTCCAGTAGTTCCTGAGATTAGCGCGTTCAACCAAACAAACAAACAAACAAACAAACAAACAAACAAACAAACAAACAAACTCTTCAGCTTTATAATATTAGTATCAAATCGGTCCAGTAGTTCCTGAGATTAGCGCGTTCAACCAAACAAACAAACAAACAAACAAACAAACAAACAAACAAACTCTTCAGCTTTATAATATTAGTATAGATGAGTTATTTTTAGCTCGAAAGTCTTGTATTTTTTTTTCTTTTCAAATACGATTATAGAAAACAGTTAACACAAAGAAACTATGCACAAATGTAAGTTAATCAGTGGTAAGAGATCGTGAGAAAAATATCAAAATTATATGGCTATCTCGGGCTTTCACTGTCTCACGGCAAGATGCTAGAAGAGTCGAGGTCTGGGAGCACGGCAGGTAGTTTTTACTATTGCGACTATCTGATGTGCTCGACAAATTAGGCATTGTAATTTATAAATGGCCAAAATCAAATCACTTATAATAGGTATCCATTTTTGGTGGATTATCCTAAGATGTTTTTATAGTAAATGTCATTGGGATTATCCGTTTTATTTCTAGAGTTCATCTTTCATCTGTTATTTACTTTTTAGTTGTCACTCGTTTAGACTGAAAACTCTTTCAGTAAAATATTGTAGGTACTCACCTACAATATTTATTACGCCACATTAGCATTTTCAGAAATTTATATCGCAATGTTTTCGTAGCAATACTCGTAGTATTTCATAAATTCTTATAGAGTATAAATTAGTTATCATATGTTTTGAAAGATGTGTGAAGAACTTTGTATTACAATAGTAAACCTATCACATTTCACTATTTGAGAGAAAATAGAAATTGAATGTTGTTATTTATATGAAAATCATTTACCTATATTACTACGAAGCCCTTATATCTACTATAGAAGGCAGCAAGGTTCAAAGGTAAGCCGTTAGCTTGAAGATAAGCTGGTGCGTTTAGTAAAGGCTTACTGGTTGCATTTCACCGAAGCTTTATTAGGTAACTGATCTCTACAATAAAGTAAGTCTCTCTTTTCTCGCTTAGATAGGTCTTCTATCAAATTTGAATGTTTTTATGAGTATCTTTCCCACTGTGTATCAAAAACAGGCATTTCCCTATAATATAAGTTCTTCAAAGTTTGCATTCTATAATACCTGTTGCTATATTCTGAGGATAAGAAGGTAGGTACAGAAAGCAGAAGTGGGACTAAGAAGCAGTAGTAAGTTCTACATTTTAGCAATTAAATAACATTTTAAAATTTATTTTAAACTTTAAAGAAAAGTTGATAATAATTCTAGAAACATCATTAGCGGAAACGTAAAAAGCTTTCTCACGCTTTATAGTTTGATACAAAGAAAACCATAAGTCTTTGTTATAAAATCAGCAAGCTATGGGTAAAAGTATGGGGCATTATATGCGTAGGCAGAATTAAGTCATTAAGTAGTTATAAATTGAA
This sequence comes from Ostrinia nubilalis, assembly GCF_963855985.1. Lineage (NCBI taxonomy): Eukaryota > Metazoa > Arthropoda > Insecta > Lepidoptera > Crambidae > Ostrinia > Ostrinia nubilalis. The sequence goes on along the minus strand of NC_087095.1, from coordinate 10,839,001 downwards.
ATCCAATTGTTAAGTGCGCAAGCTACTGCCATCATTATGTTGTTGTTGATTGTCTAGCCATTGTTTGATTGTATGTATGCATCTGCATTTACAATTACAACACTTTTCCTATTATACTCGTACTACCACTGTTCAAAGGCTTTTGTTTTTCAACAATCGCCTACATGACCAACATATTTTATTTGTTGATAATTATTATCCTTGACTTGTAAATAAATCTAGTCCTATGGAACTCCATTGCATATGAACTAAATATGTAAACATTTTCTAACGTTTTACTAGAAAAGTTTTCATTAAAAGCATATTAAGTGATTGATCGTTTGGGATCTGATTCTGCGAATTCATTAAGTAATTTATATTAAGTGTTGAAATGAAATACACGCAAGCGGAGTCACATGCAATCGCTATTTTATAAATAAAAACATACTACGAAACATAAACGATGAAATGCTGAAATAATACTACATACTCGTATAATTAACGTCCAGTGCGGTTATTATAAAAGATTACTTATTTATTTTATTTATTTATTTAGCGATAAAAAGGCGAAAACTAAAGTGAAGACAGGTCTTGCAGATGTACTTACATAGCAATATTATTGCTGACGAACCCATAATCTCGCATTACGTATGTTGTCTAACGACAGGTAGGCAAGGGGCTTTGGGTCAATTAGTCGCATCCTTACATAATATGGCAACTTGTCCTGGAGTAGGTCCTATCCGGCATGATGGCTACCAGTTTTGATTTACTGCTTAAGAGCATATATTCCAACCTACACGTAAACTTGAATGTTATGAAAACTTGTTGGTATAGCATGAATAAAATCTAAGATTCTGTATAAAACACTATTTTATCAAATAAAGTTGGATACTTTCGACTAATATCTACAATGAATCAGCTTACTCCATATAACACCTTTAAATTGATTTCCTTAATTAAATTAAAATTGCATAAATGCACCAAAACACTAAAAATAGCTTGTCATCAAAGCTCATGTAAGCATCTAGTGTGTCCGTTACATAATGTACGATGTTAGTCAAATTACTTTTTATATTTGTTTATTTTCTGCTGTTCTTTCGTAACCAAGAGATTAACGTTTTCAATAAATTCACGCATCGCTCGTACTACTCAGTTATGTCGTAAAATTTTATTTTACCTCCTCTACGGTTGTTCGGGTCTCAATTGAGAATGAAATAGAGGAAGTCATAACAGCTTTTTATTATACATTCGCGACCAGTTTCGTTTGTAATACACACGCACCATAAACTACTACAACCGGTACCTATCTGTTTCATTATAGGAAATATGACATGAAATTATCATGATAAAATAATATACCTACTCGTAAATGAATCGATGAATGAGACTCTACATTTTAGAAGATGTAATTTCAACCCTATTGCATATTGCAACATATGAGAAAAAAATTAAGTTAATGCGTGAACATGTAACCTAGATAGTGCTAGCTTCAGATCCTAATACTTCATCGCGACTTCCGACAATTAATGCAAACGAGCAGATCGCATCATCACGTGCATTGCGTCACACGCGGGGAAAGTGCATCACTTGTGGATTTTTGATAAAAATGTCGTCAAAGGAAAAAACATAACGTCACTTTTATGATGCAATGTTTATAACAAGCTCAACATAGATAAGCTATTGTTTAGGTTTATCTTTGGGAAAATGGGTCGAAATATGCAAAATTATTTGAAGACTTTTTTATGTAATCACAACTTGCGAGTAAAAGACTTCTCTCAGATTTGATCGAAGTTCTCACTTCCACATTCACGATTCTGTCAACCCTCATTTGCCATTATCATTATCATAATGCACAAATAATATTCGGTCACCGCATCCAAAAAACAATTCCGTAGCGACACTCGACCATGTAGTGAAAGGTTAAATTTCATTTGAATAATAAGCTGTAATTTACTACGTGAGAGAAAACTCTTCGTCTCTTACAAATAGCCATATTAAAATAATAAAGGAGAATCAATTTACTTCATTAACGAGGAACACTGTCGGTGCTCGTTCATCTTAATTGACTACATGTATTACCTAAAAATGTTAAATTAACAATGGTCCATAATCAGGTGCACTCCATAAACAATTTTAATTGATACTAAACAACTCTTGTAAACAAAACACATTTCACAAAAATGCGTATTGATAATTAATTAATTAAAACACGTTAACTCACTCATATAACATAAAAAGTCCAATGATGAACCATTGGGAATTAGCACTTTATGCTCACTATTATTAAGCACCTTTATGGTATAAACACAGGTACTCACAAGCCGCATGGTGTTGGTGTCGTCCTAGTCGGTAGTCGTTCCTGCGGTAAGCCTGGGCACCGTCACTCGCGCCGGTCCGTCGGTACGCACTGCGAGCCGCGGCCGCCGCGCCCCGCCAGCTCCACCACGGATTGTGTAAAATACCACATCCGAACGAGGATGTGACACTTTACACTGTTTACAAACCTGCCCCTCGTCAGTCATTGATGGTACGCGATATGTTATGTGAGGGAAACACATTAATTAGGTAGGTCGAGTTATAGTAGATAGAGGAGTCGTCTCAAAAGCATAACCAAAACAGTATAACCGAACCGCCTAGTATTCGATTTTTCAAAATACTCCCCAAACACACAAGTAAATAAAAAAAATGTAATACCTACTATAGGTATATTTTAGGTAATTACGAGTAAGACTAGTAATTTATACTACTGAAAACTTAAAGTTGCAATTTACATGTCATCGAGAGCTTACAAAGCTTCAGTCGCAAATCATCTACGAGTAACCAAACATGCAATTTTACTTCTTTAGAAAACAAAACAAGTGGCTTGTAACCAAAACTAATAAATTGTAAAACAAGAGGCTAAGAACAGTGAGTTAGCGCATTCACGCTCATTGAGAAAGTGTGGATAGAAAAAAACGGCCAGGTTCGTGAAAAAAGCTTACATTTTTCAAGAAAATTAATTTTTCATGTTTCTTTCTGTCTTAAGGAAAATTGAAACTGATCCAGAACTGAGTCAGGAAATTAATTGGGCTTTTTTATGGATTTGGCTCTACACAACTTTTCTAATTTTGAGGGTTGTGGTGACTCGTGAATTAGCTTGGCCATTTTCTCAACTTTAGTAACTAACTAATATAAAAAAAAATTGACGATTTTATGTTTTCATTCACCTTTATTTTAATTTTATAAAGAAAATTATTTAACAATAAGTAATTCACACAGGACTTGACATGATATCCTTAGATTTTACCATAATCATTTCTGTCATCATGTCATGCCAAAACATAACTGCCCAAATGGCAAATGTTTTAACCGACTTCAACAAAAAGGAGGAGGTTCTCAATTCGGTTGGTATTTTTTAAACTATTGAATGAATTGGAACTTGGCTATGAAATTACCTTGGTGTTTAGACTGCCGGGACATTCGGCACGCTCATGTAACGTCAACAGGTGCCGTGTTTATTCCCATGTTGGCAACAAGTCGGCCACTCGTACGAGCCGCGGCCAATCGCTGTGGCTAATAAGGCTGCACTTGATCGCCGTCACAGATTAATGAATTGCCGCAACTCTATTTGTTGTCGTTGCTGACGAGTTACGCTTCTTATCGTGAATAAGGGCGATAAGGCATGATGCCATTAATTTGTCTTGGTGTTGACGGAATGACACAATAGTTAATGTTCTCTGCTATGGTGTATTTATTATGCGACATCTCTTACAGCAATATTATTTAATTTATCTTGGTGTCAAGACAATCGTGTAAAGTTCGGTGGATACTCATTTATAATTAGTAAGATGGTTCCATTTGACACTATGGATTAGTTAGAAATATTATCTGTTTGTTTATTCAGGAAATGAACGGCGCTACATTACCGATAGTAACCAATCACTAGTTATTATAATTTATTATAGAGCTAACTAGCGGTCGCCCGCGACTTCGTACGCGTGAATCCCCTTTTACCCCCTTAGTTTCCACTCCATCCGAGTTTCGTAAAATCCTTTCTTAGCGGATGCCTACGTCATAACATCTACCTGCATGCCAAATTTCAGCCCAATCCGTCCAGTGGTTTGGGCTGTACGTTGATAGATCACTATGTCAGTCAGTCAGTCACCTTTGAGTTTTATTTATTTAGATTATAGGCTACCATAAAAATAAGACACAAGTAGAAAATAAACAGCACTAATTAAAAAGAGACACGTTAGTAAATTCTGAAAGTTTTTTCAAGTAGCAGCATCTCTGATTGACAGACCTGTTTACGTTTGTCGGTTTCTGAGATATTTCGCGTTGTGTGGGAAAAGCGGATGCCAATTAAGATGACGGAAAATTATGAAACGACAAACTGACACAGTAATGAAGGTAGAGGATAACTGGCCATTAAACTGTTATAATATCGGATACATATTATGACACCTTATATTTTAAAGCAGTAAGACTTTATAGAACAGATCTTGTTACAGCTCATTTTGATGTCCGATTGTAAGTTTCGTAGTCCGTCCCTTGCGGGCGCCGCACGATATTTCGATATTAGTCTCACTGGACCGATTACTTAACGACTGTCGTCTAGAGAATATTGCACTCAAAATGTTGATGTTACAAACCAAACCATAACAATGAGGTTTATGAAATATAATTATTGAAGAAATTTTAGACATATTATCGTAGTTTAAACAATTCGCGTATGTAGATAAAGGCACATCAAATTATCGAGGGGCAACTTCGCCATAAACTTACATACATACTTACTCGATTTTAGATATATAAATCGCATTTAAATATACCGGAAGGTCGCTACGTAATAAAGACTTCAACGCGTCACTTTACGACGTCAGTTACATTCTCTCGGACGGAACAAATTCATGTAATTACATTCAACTTGAGATGGATGTAGGCAAAATAACGAATTCTTATTCATCGTTACTGGCTAGTGGTCGTAGTCGTAAAAATTCGGATGTGGAATGTGATAAGCGTGCGAAACGACACGTTACTCAAGAAAGAGGCAAATTGAAATACAATAAATAAAAAAGTATACAATAAAATACTTAAATGAAGTGTGGTATATTGTGTTGGGGTCAAAGCTCAGCGACCGGTTCCCTCGTGGACTTTCTTTTCCTTAACCTTAGGCCACGCGCACACTGCGCTGCGCAGGCGCTAACTTAGCGACGACGCGCGTGACGTAACCGCGCGCGCGCATTGATCCGCGCTTTAATAACATCTCGTGGGACAAATACTCGGTGATAGTCCGCGTCAGTAGTGCCTTTAATTTTCTACCATTGTTGCGGTTTCGCTATTTTGCAAACGAGCTTTGAATACAGCAATTTGGGAATTAAGTAGTCGGTCTAGATAACTGGTGCTACCATAATATGACATTCACATTGTTGTCTGTTTTATTCAAACCAAGTTATTTCAATGCATGTATGTAGGAATAAGAAATTTCAGATTTTGAGTGTGCATAATCGAAACGGTATCGACTTAAATTGAAATAGATGATGACTGTGATGAAATTCAAAATTTTTGATTGCGTAAGAATTGAAAATGATATAATCTGAGAGAGCCTTGTACGGATCTCCACAAGAAAGACATTTTAATAGTAAACGACATGATTGTCTGCGGTTAAAGTTTCGTTTACGAAACAGATTTTGATAGTTCAATTACACGAATTATTCTTTCATTGAACTGCACACGTGTTGCGACAAATAAATTATTATATTGGTACCGAAAGTATCGCTAATGAAGGTTTACGCCTATTAACAATTATGAGCCTAAGGCGAGATCGTGAACTTTACTGGCAATATTTCACAAGTAATATATTTTCGGTTTTATAGTCCAAAACCTGTTAATTTATTTTATGATCCTCGATGTTGTGTGAGATTTTCTTCTATTATGACAACCTTTATGTTTTGAATGCTATTGAGGTTATTGTGAAGGTAAAGAATAAATCGGAAGTTCTATGCGTAAGTTTGATTTGAAACTTGCACACATTAACAATATTTTGAAGATTGAAAAGTGTGTTAATGTCAGAAATGTCTATCTATTTATGCATGTTGCATTTGAAACATTTCTCAATTTATTGTGCATGCCTCAAATATGCAGATTCAAGCAAGTCTAGGAAAGAGCTTTCCTTGAACTGTTCACATGAAATTTTGAAATTGAATAAAACAGTCATAGCCGCACCCTCGACTAAAATGTCAGTTTTGTCTGTTTTATAGACATTGCGTCATAATACGAGGCTTTCTCCTTATTCGGCATTTACATATAGGTACGCACTTTTCTGTTTGCTCTAAGAATTTCACCGTGACCGACCGTGGGCTGCGGTCATGGGGGCCGGCGGTAGGTAATTGGTGTCGCGGTAATTAACGGTTAGCCGATGGGCAATAAACACCTGTTAACGTTATTAAGTAAATAACCCTTTTTTAATTAATGCACAAGTGCATAACACATAACATCAATTAAGTTATGTTGTCAGATGATCGCTGTTTTTTATTACGAGTATGTTTGCAAAGTACGTAGTAGTCAATTGTTTTGCAATACTTATTAGTTTTAATTAATTACCGATATCTATTGTTTCATGTCATTACAATCTTACAACAAAAACCTCTTCAAAACACTTTTTTAATGTTAGAGGTCGTAATTACAGAACAATATTAATTTAATTAACAAAGAAAGGCTTAGAACACATGTTATCTCTAAGAAAAATCTTTTTAAATATCTTTACACGGTTCATTTACAGAGGCCATTGTCTACGTGTGTCAAGACGTCATAATGACAAATGAACAGCATACCAACCACTGTTACTGCTTACCATAAATCTTGCGGTGCTTTTAAATTTTCATAAAGGTCAAATATTCTTACACGCATTCCCTGGTAATGTACGAGTACAATAGGTCACTATTTCAGAAACACTGACACTGAACACCAATCAATAATATTCGACTAGGATTATGTTATTGGTTACCACCTCAGTTTAAATCTAGGTGCATGTGCAGAAGTTTATTTATTTATGTTTAATACGCTTAGGTATAAACAGTAGCCTTCCACATCTCTAAATTAAATAAGTGCCTAATTAAAGTTATGTATTTTTCGTCACATTGTTTTTTTGGTTAGATATTATTATTGCTGTGAGATTTCATATCTGTCTTTCAACATCCGAGTGCACAGTGAATCTCATCTCTTGTCAAATGCCTCACGTATCTTTTCACAAGTAACATACGTTGTTGACAAACTATCAATCAAAGTAATTAAATAAAAACTCCACGATAACAGTAGTCCGAAGACCGGAATCGAGCTAGTCCATCGGGTTGATTACGCGAAGTGGCATGGTGGCCGTAAGATTCCATCGATGCATTTGGATGCAATTGCGCAACCAGCGCAACCGATGCGGTGGGTCGGCGGAATGCGCTGCCCGTTGCCACATCCTACAATACCAGTTCAAGGACGGCGTTATTATCAAATACAGTTTCATGAACGCACGTAACGTAAAGCTTTTGCGGTAACGTTGTATTAGATTAGGCGCTTAGTACCTACGAAGTGGAGATGCAATGTTTACACCAGACGTGTGAATGTGTTTAGCGCCTGATTTATTACTCTCGGGTAAAACATACAAGGTAAGTGTTAATAAGTAATATCTAAAACATATTTCAATTACCACTTTTTTATTTTCTAGAAAAGGCACAATTTTATTGTTGTAAAAACTAGTAGATTGATTTAATTTTATTTATAGCTTAACTGCTAAAATAGCAGCTCAGGCGTTATCATGAAAAATACTTTCCTTTCGCTTGTTTTAAATTAAATTCCAAATCTACCATGATTTTGCATTTTTGCATGCACAATCCTTTGAGTTTAAATTGTTTTTCGCAAGGTATCACGAAATAAAACAATTAAAATTGTGGAAGTTAGTGTAATTATTCTGAAAACATTACTGTCACATTGTGGTTACAATTAAGACACAATTCAACACAGAAAAACAGTTGAGTATTATTAATTTTGAACTATTAATTCTAATAATTTGCAAGACTTTTATGTATGCTCGTGAATATTGTTTATTATGTGGCTACCTAGGTAAAATTCTGCGACATAATTAGTAATTTTTACATTATCTCACTTTTATGTCGGTAAGAAAGAAAAGAATACCTAATTAATATCTAAGATATCCTAACTCTACCGCCATTTCATGATGATTAATTTATTGGCACTATTATTATACTTAACGCTAGAGTATCTACAATTTGATAATTTATTCGTGATTGCAAAAAATATGTAATAGAGACTTGTAAGGCTGATACACTTCAATGATCCCACATACATAGGTACTCGTACCATCATAGAAAATTGTTCTGCGAACTATTTTATTGGAAAATAAATAAGTGTCTTTAATGTTTTTTTAACTTTTAAGATAAGATAAGATAACATTTATTTCCAAGAATATGGTACAGTAGTTTGATCATAAAACAGGTTTTCTAAAGTCTCTTGAAAGTGTGAGCTTTATAATAAACGCTAATTAACTAATTAATTATTATTTTTTGAATAATAAACCTAAGTGACTATAGCAATATACATTTCATCTCAGTTTTATTTTAAGAGCGCTTTAAGGGAAAAGTTCTGTATTTAAAGCGATGCTTACACCAGCGTAAGGTTGAGCATGGTCTAAACCTAGAATACCTGTACAATAAAGAACTGTGCAAGGTTTCTTCTCAGGTACTTCTCTCGAGAGGTGACTTTGCTAGGCCAACCCTATACTTAAGCGGTCAAATCCTAGGCGTAGTGGCGCCCTACGCTAACAGCCAAGCCATTGTAATGATATTTACTGGGCATTAGCAAATGGTACAACATAAAGCAGCTGCGCCAAGTTGCTTCTTGCGTACTTTCCTCGCTGAGGGGCGCCGTGGCCAGGCCGGCCCCACAATGACTCCCAAGTCTCGTGGTGGCGTCGAACACTCTCGGCTGAACCCTTACGCTTTTCCTGAAAATATTGAAAGTGTATAAAGAAAATTTCCTAAAGTTCTGCAAGTTATCGATAGTTTTTGCCCACAATAGAGATACTCCAATAGTAAGTAAATTATTTACCTCAATTTGTTCACATTTCACTTGCATTTGATGTTTCAAGTCTATCAAATATTGAGCGTCAATTTCTCGCCACCTGCAAAGAAATAAATATTAAGGTCTAATGTAGGTACTTAATTCTCTATTCACATTTTAAACACCTCCCACGTACTTTACACGGCAATAAAACGGTAATAAAGAAAAATAACGCTCTAGCCTCATCTAACCCATCAAATGATTAGCAGATTAACTTAAAACGATTAGTTTTACTACAGAAAAGGTCGGAAAGTTCAAACGGGTCTTCAAATCAGTATCATAATCTCCCAAATAATGTCAGTTATAGTTATCGGGATCCATCTCTCGCCGTCAAAGATCGTTATCTTGGAACGGTGGCGGATAGATTACTGTGTTAATGAAATCCGTAAATCTTCACATGCGGTATACCACGGTAGAAAGCTGTGACGCAATGCCATGTATCAATGGCGGTCGAACGTGACCACCGAGCGCTGGTGATGGTGGCCCGTCAATAACCGATGATTATCGGCGGGTCACGGTGACGAAAATGAAGTTCAAGTGATGAATGGTTCTGCTTTACACTTTTTGATTGCAGAACGAAATGTCTTAATGTAAATAATTAAAGTTAAACACGATTTCGGTTTATAACACCAACTGTACCTAGGTACTTCTTATGAATGTTAAGTAATTGATAAGAAAGCTAACAAACATCCGTAATGAGCGTGGGAGAGAGACATCGACGTCGATGACCCTAGTGTTTTAGTGTCAACTTGAAATAAATTCTTCGACGACGGCGTTTACGCAATATTTCCAAATTCATAGACCATGATTTAGAGAATTAAGCCTAGCGTTCACTAGAATTAGGCAAGACTTTTGACAAAAATTAATTTGAATCAGTTTTATACAAAGCCAGGGACATACTGTGAAAGAAAGATTTGCATATTTGCAATGTAAGTAATAATAATAAGGTTAAATTATATCACACCATCAGCATGGTTTCTTGAGGCGTAAATCTACCACCTCAAATCTGGCGGAATTCTGCAGCTATGTGCTGAGTGGTATGGAGAGCGCCGGTCAGGTTGACGTGATCTACACCGATTTTGAAAAAGCTTTCGATCGGGTGGATCACGTCATCCTACTCAGCAAACTATTCGAATTGGGAATCCGTGGGGATTTGCTCAGGTGGGTTAAATCTTACCTAACGAACAGGTCTCAAGCAGTTGTGGTGGGTGGTTTTAAGTCTGACTTTGTTCAGGTTCCATCCGGTGTACCGCAGGGTTCGCATCTTGGCCCTTTATTTTACTGTGCGTATGTGTACGACATTAATAAGTGTTTTCAAAATTCCAATCACCTGCTTTACGCTGACGATAAAAAGGTTTTTACGAGGGTATCGTCAATTAATGACTGCATACAGATGCAAAGCGATTTGAATAGACTACAGGAATACTATAATGATAATAAAATCACAGTCAACATCAGCAAGTGCCAATGCATTAGCTTCAGCCGTAAAAAGGAAACTTTGACATACCCATACAGCTTTAATGACATGATAATAGAGAGAACTTCCATTGTTAGAGACTTGGGCATTTATCTTGACTCAAAAATGTTGTTCAAACAGCACATAGATTACATAGTTAATAAAGCTTTCCGTAATCTGGGCTTCACAATGCGAATTTGTAAGGCGTTTAAAAACCCTCAAAGTTTAAAATCTGTATATTACGCATACTGTCGTAGCATCTTGGAATACGCTAGTCCCATCTGGTCTCCTCAATACGCTAAATATAAAACTAGTCTTGAAAAAGTTCAGAAATTGTTCATTAACCACCTAAACTTTAAGCAATCACGGCGTCGCGAGGGCTATGTAAAAGACTGTGGCCATTTCAATCTATTACCTCTTGAATCTCGACGCGAGATGATTGACATGTGCCTACTGTACGACATTCTGCAAGGCAATCTAGACTCACCCAATCTTCTATCGATGATCAGCTTCTGTACCCCTAAATTTCGGACTAGACACACCCCGCTGTTGGCCATACCCAAGCATCGTACCAACTATGCCCAGAACAGTGTTATGACTCGTTTGCATAAAACATACAACTCTAAGTATAAACACATTGATTTCTTTAATGTGAGTAAGAGTACACTGAAGAAGGAAATGAGACATATTATCCTACAAGTTAATGCGCCGGGTTCCTAGAAAACCTAATATACCTATCTATGTGTTCTGACCACACGGTGCATCTTATACCTACCTAACTCAGTGATCACGTTATTGTGGGATATAAATATATATAAATAGGGACATTTAAGGTCTGCCTAATTAATGTTTAATTGTTTTGATGTCTTAAGGGTCGTAATAATTTACCCAAATTTACTTATATTTAAATTTAATTACACTAAGATTGTATAACCTGAGCGCTGCATGTTCAATCATGATTATTATTTTTAGGCATGGTTGAGGATGCAGCGCTTATTGGTACTCATTACCTGATAAAATGTAATAATGTACGAACTTATTTAAGCAGCTAGGAAACTCTTTAATTGGCTTAGATTTAATGCTCATCAAACTAACATGAATATTGTAAAACAGCTGTTGAGTTTCTGAATAAATAAATAAATAAATAAATAAATAAATAAATAAACTGACAAGGCTAAAGTGTAAATATTGTTTTTAATATTAATATGAAATGGGTATGCTTGTCTTGTTATTATGCAAAAATATCTCAAACTATGTGCAAAGCCAGAGATTAAGCGACTCTGTAAATTTTTTTTCTGAGTCTTGCTTAAGTTAGATTATTTATTTGCAAACATGTTAGCTACAGGTACTATCTGAACTAAGCTTTAAACGCGTGAGCATCAATTTCGGTTTTAATACGAGTACACTGGTTCGCATGTATAATCATTTTCTAAAAAAAAGAGTCGCATCTCTGACCTGACTATTCTTTAAATTCACGTGCATGCATAGTTCGTAGGATTGCGCAAGGAATATAAATAGCGTGTCATATGGCAATTCTTTGAAACTGTCATCTAATGTCGTTTCGTCTCTTTTCATTTCATCACACGTTGTTTGATTTTTTATTGTTTGATACTTACTGGCAGTACTGGTCGGGAGGTCTGGTGACGTCACTCGACGGCAGCGTGCGCGCGCCGACCCGCCTTCTCCTCGCTAGGAGTGGCACGAGCTCCACCCCGCCCGTCACGCGAAGAATTGTCGCTTCTGGAGTCGGCTTCTTTTCTCCAACATTCACCGGCTCGACATTTTGACCCTTATCTACAACATACTCGTCGGAATCCTCGCTAGGAACAAACTTTTGGACTCTGTCTCCATTCGAGAGTCTTTTTACGAATTTGTTCTTCTTCGGACTACGTTTTCCTCTTGTTTTAACATTACTAGGCACTTCTTTTACCTCCTTTTCAACAACAGTTTTCTTATGTTCTGGACTACCACTTTTTGAATGTTTGATCTCTGGCAACTTTTCTATATTTGAAGGTTTTGTATTTTCCTTTTCGGCTGAATCTCTCTCTTGTAGCTCTCTTGCATCATCGTCTCTCTTTACTTGAGGTAAAGTTAGCGAAGATCTTTTATAGAGTCTGTGATCCCCTTGAAGTTTTGTGAAAATTTCGTTATCTGTCCAACCCTGTAAACGATATGGAATATTAAAACTCTTTTAAGACTTTATCAGTGATAATTGATTGCTTTAAAATACCATCACCATAGACTTTGAGAAATTTAGACCAATGTCTCGGGGGTTCCTCCAAACTGCTCCGCCCGGGCCTGGTTTTCCCCAAGGCCCATCCAAGGTGTGCTGAAATCATTGTTATAATAATTCAGTATACATTTCACACACATAGTTTACATGATTTTGTTATTTTTACCATTCTGCGTTCGTAGTCCAGAGTTTCCTTGATTTCATCTTTCATGGCTCTCCTACGGTTTTCAACCATCTCATCTAAAATCATTATTTTTAAAAACTTAAATTACAATTATCATAAAAAATAATAAAACGTAATCATTATAAATTTCGATGATTAGCAGTCCTCTATGGTAAACGGCACGCCTACGAGCTTTCTTCTTTAGTAAATATTCATGGGCTTATTATGACAAATTGCTTTTAGCACAACATGGCTATTGTTATTTGATACCCAAAGGTATATATTTAAATAAACATATTTTAAGGTGGCTTAGAAATTTACTTGTATCGGTCACGTTTATCTACATCTCAAAGAAAGAAATGTTTGACTTGTCTAAAGAAGAACCTTTAAAATTAATAGGTAATTTATTCATTTCTTATTATGAAACCAACATCCAGCAATGGACTTTTTGAGACGTTGGTTTTGTTTAAAAAAGTGATTAAGGTACTTGATACAAATAAGGCCTACGTTCTAATAAGGCCTATACATCAGAAAACACAGATAAATAAATCCAACCGGGACAATACTTCAAGGACACGTACTCATATGCCCTATAACCCAGTAGAGTGCTAGAGCATCCCGATCCACGATCCCAGCACCAATTGGCACGCGTTCTTCTAAGGTGGTGGGTGATTTCGTGCTCCCTCATAAAAATCCGGCGATTTCATCTTAAGTTTTCGGTAAAATGACGCTGTTTTAGATTAAGCTTTTCTTAGTAATCGTTTCTAAATATATCTTACTAGCTAATAATTACCTTAATTTGTACAGTCACGGAATGAAAAGGTTCGTCAGTTTTCAAATTGATTCCTTCAACGAATCACAAGCACATAATTACCTTTTGAAACTATGTTACAGAATAATCTCGAGTTAGAGAAAATAATCTTTAACTGTTCGTCAGTAAAGTTCAAAATTATTATGTGATTTAACTTGTCAAGAAGATTATTATGATTGATAAACTAAAACCTTCTTGTTGGTTCAACCTGCCATTATCTATTAAATAAAAAAAATACATTTTCTAACATCGCACTGATGGGATAGAAAAATAAACAAGCAAAACCTTATTCGTTAGCAAACGTCATATTTATTTAAATGTTAGCAGCACTGTTTCTTGCACGGTTATGTTGGCAGATTTGACTCTTACAGTACCTAGTGCAAGCGAAAACCGACACTAAGGTGACGAACCTTTTCATTCCGCGACTGTACTACTGGCTATAGATGCATTATTTGTAAATTTTTAAAGACAACAAGAGAGAGATATCTAATAAGGCCTAGGCCTTATTTCAGCATGGTTGGCCTACCATTAGATACTTATGTTAACACCTGTTTACGGACAAATTCATTAAACTAAATGAGTCAAAGAGTAACAAAATATTTATTTAATAAGAATGTTATTAACAGCACAGAAAAGAAAAAGAAAACAGTGTCAAAAAAAATTACAAAACCTGTAAAAAAAGAAACAAAATACAAAAACAATAAAAAATAAGAAAAAAGAAGCCGTATGTATAATTCTTAAGGAAAGAAGAATAAAAGCTGGTATTATCATGCCTGTTTCGAAGACAAAGTAGGTAGATACGCGACCATAAATGACAGCTTTAGGTGGTTTCACAAGTATTGTGTAGGAGTTCGCAAAGATGATTCAGAAGCCTTTTTATGCCCTGGTTCTAACAAAAATTGATATCTCATTTTGTTTACAAAAATTCAAAACTAAATGATGTTCCTAAACTGATTTATTTAAAAGGTTTTATGTGTAGGCCTTATTCGAACACGGTGTTTTAATAAGCCCTATACAAAAAAACAATATTGTTTGTTTTTGATATTTTTTTTGATAATATATGTAAGGAATCGTTACTTTGTTACTATGAATATTTAATTTTATCTATAATTTATGTATAATTCTTAATAAGTGGAATTTAAGTTTATCTAGAGATGTACAGTATATTTCTGTTTACTTGGTATGTAAAATTTTGATAACGCAAGCAAATCGACGTATTTAATGTTATAAGACCGCATTTTGTTTAATACAACCTCAATTTTAAGGTCTAGAGGCATTTCAATCATGTAGGCCTTATTCCGTGTAGGTGATTTAATAAAGCCAAAATCAGTGGTTTCGTAATTTGCTTATTTTGAATAGATTTAGTTAAAAATTGTGTTATTTTTTGTAATGTTGCTAAAATTAAAGGACGGAAGTAGATAATTAACCTTGTTTTTGTTAATTGGCGTTAATATTTATTGAATTATAAGCATTTAAAGTTAGGTAGGCCTTATTTGTATCAAGTACCTTAGTTGTACTCTATGAATTCATACGGCGAATAGAAAAAAAACCAAAATAATGCGACTCTACCATCAATTTTATTCGTAATCGTAACTAGGGCAGTTTTTAAGCTTCTCTATTAAAATGGCCAGCAGAGTGAAGTTTACTCTGAAACCTCTTGCTTAAACAAGAATGGGAACTTTTTCCTGGGATATTTTCCCTCATAACTGATTTATTGAATGTGGTATCGTATTTCAGAGGCGTTGAAATCTAATATACTCGTATTAGTCATTTTAGCCTAGTCCTGTTGCTCTCATTCTAGCCTTGATGTCGCATGTACCTACCTAAGATTTGCCTGTAGCTCTGTTGCTGAGTGGGCGTCTGCTTGTACCGTACGTCGTTGTCGATGGTCTTGCGCAGGTTCTCGGCGTAGCACAGCTGCGGGTCTTCGCGCAGGCGCAGCGGCGTGCGGCGGTAGCGCCGGCGCGGCGTGGGGAACCGACGGCACGCCTCGTACAGGGCTGTGCCCTGGAATATGAGCGCAAACAGTCTTAAGCTGAGTTGCACCATTTTACTTTAGCTTTGACAAACGTCAAAAGTCTGTCAAACTCCATACAAAAAACACCGGTCATCGTCAAAGTTACGGTCAAAGTTAGGTGGTGCAACTCAGCCTTAAGCTCTCAATCAGTTTCGTGGCTCGACCTAGTCTTTTCCTTCTACGGGATCTGCTAAGTTATCGTTCGTTTCAGCCAAATTACGTCCACTGCTGGACTAAGGCCTATCCCAAGGATTTCCACAAGGACTGGCCCTGCGCCGCCCTCAACCTGTCAAGTTAATTTTATACCAATTTCGTATAATTGGTTTATAAAGTTTATATCGTTGTTGTAAAAATAACGTACAAAATGATTCAATTTGTGTCAAATAGTCATTGACTGCATTCAAATTGTGTCAAATAGGCATTGACCGTTCATTGTGGAAAACCTTGGAGGAGGCCTTGTCCAGCAGTGGACGTCATTCGGCTGAAACGAACGAACGAACGAACGAATCATTGACTGATGTGCGATTAAAAATAATAAACTTACAACCACCATCCTAATCGTCGCTATGATGACATAAAACGAAGGGCGTGTAGCAGAAACTTTCCGCAAATAGTTTAGTTTGGCAAGGAAATATTAAATAATATTATTATTACATACCAAAGAAAAAAGTGTTATGTCAACAATATTCATGTCCTCTACCAAGAATTGGTCGCTCATTTGCGCGTTTCTGTATTCATTGTTGTTACGTCACAATGCTGAGCCTCCTGGTAGTACGCCAGTGACCCTTTACCATAAGAGATTTATCGCTTTCGCATATTTATGAATATACTAAGTGCCCATAAGCCAATATAAAGGAAAAGCAACCGCACAGGATGATCGATTACAAAAACATGCATGTTCCAAAAAATTATGAAGACAAGCAATATCACGTAATCATCTCTTGACATAAATAATGATGAAAGAGCTCTTATGTAGGTTTATTGAAATGAAAAGCTCTACCGATACCAATTTTCACGGTAGTTTGCATAGCATGATTCATTAGTGTCAATATCGATAATAATTAGATTTATATTTTTAATAATAATACATGTACAAAAATTCGTTTATAGTAGACACAGAATTATAGTAGACACTACGTCTACTATAATTTTGGATTTCAAAATTTTCGAAGGTCCAAATAAGACATTGACACCAGTTTTCACTTAATGAGGGATCATACTGCCAAAATAACATGCAATATTATGCATACCTAATGATCAATTAATTAATGCCCTTGTTCATAGAGTACAATTTATTCTTAGGTCAAGCAGTAGGAGCTTAAGTTCAACAAATGACCTTTCGTTACCAGCAATAGGTCAAGCAAATCGATGCCATGTCATATCGGTTTCATTAATTTAATTCGACTCCAAATCAATAACAATGCATACTATATTAGAATAATTCATCAAACCAATACCAAATTGATTTCATTCATCAAAAGTGAGTGACTAAGTTAGTCCGCGCCAAAAAACTTCGCGCAATCTTGTAAACAAATAAGGACTACCTCTTACATAAACACCGAATTATCAAGGTGTAGGTATCTGTAAATCTAAGTCGTTACATAGCTACGTTTTTTTTTTCACAGTAAGATAATGATGAATTTAACATTTCATACTTATATCAATTTAAAGTGGATTTTCTATAGATTATATTCTTTGTACCTACTACAGTAGGCACTACGTCGTATGAACCTACTGTACGCCCGTTTCCCATATTCAAATTTAGATTAAATATCTACAATTTTCGTTGCGTTTACTCTTTAATATTGTTTAAATAGTCTTATAAACAATATGAAAATGTAAAAATATTGAAAACCGAAGATATTTGGACCAAAAACATATTGAAATTTGACAGTTGACGGACGAATTTGGGTTAGGATTGAATAGAAATCCAGCATTAGTCGACAGTGCTTTAACTGCGTCATCATCCTTGCAACTCATGGATGGGAAATCTTGGGTAGTTCCGATGGTAAAAACCTACCCTAAGCTCGTCCTCAGGGTAGATGCCCCTGGTGCGAAGGTTGGTGAACCGGACGCCGCGTGCGTTGGGCGCTCCGCCCCCCGCGCGTCCCCACGGCTCATACGACGCCAGCTCTTCTCGGGCCTGCAACAGTCAACACACATGCTCCTCGTGGGTGTGGGTAAAGCCTACATTACAATTTAACTGCTCCTACTACCTACACCCACTTAACTACAGTCAAGCGCTCATAAATATTATGTAGACAAAACGATCAGTTACGTTACTACTGGCAAGTTGTCATTTATATCATTTACAAGATTTCAATTTAACCATGTTAAACACATTATGGTGGCTTGTGTGTGCTGGTAATTATTTAATTATTACATTATTTCATTGAAGAAGATGTCATTCATTATCCATTTTGAGAAAGATAAATTAGCGGGGAAAAAAAGCTGAAGTCAGAATGCAACCTCACACGCTTTATAAAATTCAAGCTCTCCTTACTTGGGTTTTAGATTACTTATTTCGTTTTATCCGTTGTTACTTGAATATTACTTGCATCTAAACAAAGCCAGTTTTCTATAAGGAGTTGTTACAAAATAACTTCAAATTATACGTGCATTATGCACCATAATTTTTGGTGTAGTTTTAGGAACGCAATGAAGAAGTTGATAGACATCCATGTACGGAAGGAGTACCAAACGTATTCCAACTCCAAGTGACACAGATTTAAGTGGGTCAAGGAAACACAAAGGGCGCGGGGTAGTTATCTAGTAACAATCAGAACTTTACAACTGTCTTAATGTTTTCAAAGTTAATTAAACAGAAATTATTTTCTATAACTAAGCACATCGAGCACAACTACTTGCTAATTATGAATTATTCGTATGCTTAAGTCCTTTTGTGTCCTCGTGCGATCTCTAAAAACAATTTGTTACACAATGGCCTGTAATAGAATAGCGAAATTGACTAGTGCAATGAACTAGTAAGCCACAAATTGCCAGCCTCTACCATGTACTGGATGTAACGAGCTGACATCACCACATTTCTCTGGTTTCTCTGCACGTAACGTGTCGTTAAAGGCTGGCGTCCACACCTCCCGCCTACGCAATATTAAGTGAATCTGCTTTATTATGGTGCCGTATTTTTTTATAATTTTATTGAAGGAAATGTGTAATCATGGACATCTATGTACGGAGATTATACAATCTCGGTAATGTGCTGTAAATACTATGTATGTTAATGTGTGTACCTACTCGTAGTAAATTAAATGACCTTGCATGACTTAATTTAAATCGTGCTCTATTTGTAAGCAAAATTATCATCACTCAATCCACAGCTTTGATCGTTTCATGGATGGCAGAATGTTGAGAATTGATGCAAAAATAAACGACTAAGTTACTAAGACCAAGATACAGGTATCAAAATTTTTAACAATCGTAAAAACTTTTTACTTAAATATTGTTTTAAATGTGATGAAAAAATACTCGTATTTAACCAGTTGTATTTTCAAGATTTTTCTCATTATATTGGAACCTATTGTAGGTAAACAATGTGTTTTACGACCACCAATGCTCCGTTGAACCAAGTTCCTCCTGTTTGTGTGACTTAACGCATCGTTATGAGTAAGCTTTCACTGTTGTATCGGCAGAATACACAATTGGATGTTGAAGTTATTTCCTTTAACAATTTCTCTTTCATAAACTTTAGAGCACTAGTGTTTAAATGCCAACTATTGCCAACTAAACTATTTCAAACCTTCCTATCAGTTTGAAGCAATGAAACCATCTTCAGCTGTGAAGAAAATTTTCCAATTTATGGAGTTCGTGCAAAATGGTGTTTCCGTTTAACATACTTAAAGTGAATATTCGACTCATAGCAGCTTATTCTGTGCTTTGGTGAACATACTTATATGTCTATCCATATTTAAAACTAAACAACGCCTTGTATTTACATTTTAGAACATACTAATTGGTAGTACAATTTTCAAGGATCACTTGCCCAGCATAGAGCATAGCTTCAATTTGGAGGTAAAAATCATGTAAATATACAAAATTGTTTGTACAATACCTGTCTCTGCTGCTCAACCTTATCCCGGGCCCGTTGTTCGCGGCGCTCGCGCGCGAGCCGCTCGCCCTCCGCTCGCGTTTGTTCGGCGCGCCTGCGCTCGCGAGCCCTGCGCCGCGCCGACCCGGATGTCGGAGCACTGAGCCTCCTAGAAATTATAATTAATTATCTTTTTCTGTATCTTAGTTACTTTATTGCGTGATAAAATACATTGTCTAAAAAGACATTAAAGTCCCCTATCTATCTGCCAACGAGGTGAAGAAGAAATTGCAGCTCTATCGTGTTACCAACTCTTAACATTAATTTAATAGTGGTTCGAATACTAACTTGTAATTTAACTCTAAACAAAATAAAAATATAAACTTATTTTACTCAAAAATAAAAGTGTGTCCGTGAGGCAAAGAGGCGAGAATGCTGGCTGCATTTCCTCGCTGAATGGCAATAGGGGAGACCTAGGAGAGTTGTGACAGAGGTGAGTTGTGACAAGGCCGATTTCTCCTTACTTAATATAGTTAGGAAGCTGGTAAAAATGCTTGTTTGTCGCTTTTAAGACGCTCTTTTTGACTAAGTACCTGCGGGCGGAGCATGTGACATGGTTACGTAAATATGACGTCTGTGTACAAAAAAATGCGAAAAGTAAGTTTTTCTTCAAAATTTTATTTCAATTTATATCATGTTTTAGTATATGTGCACTGTTGTGTTATTTTTTCTCAAGTTGCATGGTTATTCAGGTCTCAAAATGTAGCACTGATCTTTTGTGTGCGCATCGTGTTTAGAAAATAAAAATTATTATTCGAACCAAGTCGTCATTTTAAACACCTAGGAGAGTTGTGACAGGCTGTCACAACTCTCCTAGCTTACTTAATTTTTCTGCTGGGCCATTTCCACGATGTTTTTAGATGTTTTTTGTGTGTTAGTAGGTTCATAATTTGTATAATTGCATGCTGTTACTTTTTTGATTCAGAATGCCTAATAACTATACATGAAAGCCATATAGTGGAACTGCTTGCTAAAGTCGAAATCTAGGACCAAGCTTATGAAGTGATTAGGTTAAAGGGTTAAAGTTTAAGATGTGCTGCGACCTCTTACAATCTAAACTTGTCGAGATATATTAAGAAGAAAGAGGCTTATCAAGTAAACCCAGAAGGCGAAGCTCCGTCGATGGATTATACCACCGCGACTATTTTATTTTTATAGAAGAGAAAGAAAATACTATAGGTATTAAGCGACTATAATATTAGCTAAAAAATATAATTAAAAAAATCCAGGGTCGTGGGAGAAAAATGAAAGCTGGAGAAATGTGGCTCAATCTGTGTAACGACATCCTATAACTATTTGTTTTAACTGGTACTAAAGGATGATTAAAGTAATTTTTTGCTAAAAAATCATACTTGATTGAGTATTATGGTATTTTTTATATCTAATAGATGAAATACAATGCTGTCACAACTCACCTCGGTACCTGTCACAACTTACCTCGGTGCTAGGAGAGTTGTGACAGAGGGAGTGGTCGAAGATTTTGGTGATTTGCTTAGAAACCCTAATACTTTAGTTAACTTTGGTGATTGTTTTGAAAACAGAAGGAACGGCGCTTCATTAATTTGTATGATTTATAGCTGTGGTATGTTTTTTGAGCGAGATATGGCCCCTAAAGTAAAAATTGTCACAACTCTCCTAGGTCTCCCCTACTAAGCCTTTGTGCAAGAAAAGAGCCAGCATTTAGATTTTCCGAAATTTTAATTAATTTAGGGGAAATGGTCCGAAACAGTAATTTAGCATTCGGTCCCCAAGGTCCGAAGGTCTCGACACCAAAAGGCGCAAATATGTAGTCATTAGAAAGTGACTCATATTTGCGCCGTTTGGCTAACTCAGCCGACTCTGCTGCAGCCCCAGCTTTAGCAACTGATTCCCTGAGGTGGGAAGGGGCTAAAGTATCGACACATGTAGCATCCCAAACTAAAGCCCGTCCCCGTTCCCAGGGAACCAGAGTGAGACCATCAGGTCTCTTGCCATCATCACGGACCAATCCACTTGGTTCTAACGTTTGCCTTAGTTTTAAAAAAAAATCTGTTTTTTGTAAATAAAGTTGACATGAACTTGTAATTTATTTAATTAATATGAATTTTATTATAGTGTTAAAAGTTACATCTCAGAAAGCGATTTTTATGATTCAAATACCCTGAACTGCATTAGGTACTTGCAGCACCTTTGCGGTGGGGTGCTGCGGTAGACTTGCCGTTATTGCACTGGTAATTCTCTAATCAATATTGAACCAGGTGGTATTTAAAAATGGTCAGAAAGGTCTGAAAATTATGATGTTGATGTATGGGCGATTAAGTACCATCATTAAATTTTGAAGTTGAGAGCCCTCAGTGCTTTTCTATGCCGGTGAAGTTGCAGATGCCGCCTACATTCTATAAAGTGGCTGTCAGTCTTCACAGTCCAAAAATAACTTATTTCATTATTATTACGTATGCCTGACCATGATAATTACGATAGATAGCGAAAAGTCTGACATCAGCTAGGACATTCTTTATCTTGCGTCTATTTTTATCCCACCACAAAAAGCTGGGTGCTACAATTTAACGGTGTTGTATTGTTTGTCTGTTGAAATAAATAATAACTAGGTAAAAAAATACTGATTTCTAACTTAAACTGAATCTTTAACTAACTTAACTAACCAATGTTTTATTTAGGTAGGTACTACAGTCGTTTCGATAAATCGTAGAGCTAAGGCAATGATGATGGGCTTAGCTATCACAAAGTACAGTCGACAACGCATCAGACTATAGGTACATTTTGGTTGCAAAATGGTACCTGTTCAAACTACATTAGATGCTATAGTGCTTAATAGCTTTATATGCCGTCGTCTAGGTACCTACTGCCTAATTTCAACTTTGTATGGAATTCTAAATTACCTTCGAATGAAAGCGTCTAGACTCAGGCTTTGCGGCGTGACCTAGTGTTCATTAAGTACATATTTCAGTAGGCCTCGCGGGCTTTGTACACGGTGAATAGAATGGACAAGAATGGAGAAACATTTATTTAACGCAACAGAAAGACTATCAACCGTTTCAAATCTTGTTAGTCTTCAATCTTTCATTATTTTGGGCATAGGAACATTCAATACAATACCGGTTAGAAAAAACCATTCTGAAGAAGCTTTTGGCACAGTCAGTCTCCAATTAAAACAATATAAATGATAATTCATAACGCGGTAAATTAGCAGTTTCCCAACATCAATTTTTAATTAAGCCTACCCGTTATTAAAAATCATCATCTCATTGCGTAACTTATAAAGGTTAAACTGTTAGAAAAACTGTGACACCAAATTTTTGAATACGGAAGAGTAAATCTAACGGCAAATTATAGAAGATGTACCGCCCAAACCGCTTACCTACGCAGCCGCCGAGAGCGCAAAGCAAACATTTAAACTTTGGTTTCACTTGTCCCAACAAAGACGTTCATATCACAAAGCCTGTTATGATGTAACAAACTCTTAGAACAATGATGGGGAAAAAGGTGAAGACACTGAGGCAGATCATACTGCGGTGGGCTAAGCCGAGCGGCAGTCACCCGCTACTGGAAACTTCTGAAATGACTCGCGGCTGAAACTCGCGTGGCGTACACGCTTCGTTGCGCGTTTCCTAAAAGCTCTCCGGCACGGGAAAATGACGGATGAGTTGATATTATCATGTAGGAATAAAGGACTGTCGTTATAGAGGGCTATTATTTAGATGATATCATACATATGCAAGTTCTCTAAGTGGGTCTTTATTTTTTCTGAAACCATCAAGAAGTTACTTTGATTAAGCACAAGGTAGGTAGGTAGGAACTTTATGTTTGTGTGAAAAGTACGAATAAAATAATTGACGTCTGAAACAGTTTATGTCACGCCTAAAATCTAAGTAATTTAATTTTCATAAGCCTAATTCCAAAACCTTATTCAGTAAACCTAAGTCATGTGTTTGAAATAAACTTAAATAGTTAGTGGAATTGAAATTTCTAAATAAGAGCGTGTGTATAATAGAATGAAAATTATGGGAACTATCGCTTAAAAATCATCCACTGAAAACTTTGGAAGCAGAAATAAGAAACGTAAAAAAAATCGTGAAGTAACGGTAAAGTTGTGGCAGACTAAACATGAATTAATGTAAGTAACTAACTAAGTTGAAGGTGCAAAAGAAACTTTGTTGCGGTACGCTAAAGGTGGTTGAACGAAATTCAAACTGCAATCTACTTTTCTACAATTCGAGCAAGGTATGTAGGTATAGATAGTGCACACAAATGCGACCAATCTAATTTACCACCGCTTAATGGAAAACTCCAACGTCTGTGAGTGTATAAATTTTCTATAAAGTTAATGTCGACGAACTTGTTACTTAATGGTGCAAGTTGCAGTTGGTGCAATCGACACATTATTACTATTTTAACAATACATACCTACACTGAAGTCACTATCACTCAAATTAAGGCTTAAATATTTTTTATCTACTACGATTGCATGATAGAAATTAATTTTATCACACCAAATAAAACTATATAACAGTTGAGGTACTTTTGATACGTGTAGCCCTAACCACGGCGCGGCCGCTTTGAAGTTTTCTAGATCACGCCAACATTTTGCAAATCATGATTCATTGTCCTTCGTATTCGGGCAAATATGTACATTTATATGACTTCAATAAATGGTCGCTTGTAAGTAGGTAGGTCGTTGCCAGCAGCCTTAATAACATCGATACAAAAATGTTTTCAAAAACTGAAAAGTAAGCCAATTACAAAAAGATGTTCAGGTACGAACTTACGTGTAATTCGGTAAAACGATTGTCTTCAACATGAGTTCACTTTTTAGTTTAATGGCTTAAATGATCAAATCACAAATCAAAGCTGAAGACATTGCCCACTGGTATTTTGTTGGAATACGAAGACGCACTGAATTCGCACAGCAGTAAAAAGCCGGCAAAAACGTCGAGCCATATTTTATCGTCAATCAATATTGCAAAAGATAGCCTTGATTTCACAATTGGGAATTTGCATAGGGCGATGTCACCTTTTTCTCGTATTTGCAAACATTCATGGTAGGTATAGTACCCCTTTCGTGTAATTTGATACTATAACTTCAGCACCAATTGTAGAGTCAACATCAGTCACTTTTAGAGTCAGTTTATTGAATGTTTGTTTTATTGAAATGATACATAAAAACCTAAACCTAGGTAAGTATCTAATTAAAGTTATATTTCTATGTACTTTAGTCTATGATTGGATAAAAAAACTTACCATCCAATTTCTTTACAGTAAATGAAGTTCTGAGTCCGCGCTGTAGCGTAATTCGCCATTAATAAGGGTACTATTAATTTACACTCCTGTACTTAAGTACACTCAGTGCCGTATTATCCATAAGGCACTTTAGGCCAGTGCCTAGGGGCCCACTATGACCAGGGGCCCAGCACTCCCTATTAAAAAATGAAAAAAAAAAAATTGTTAAAGTTTATTAAGAGACTAGCTTTCCGCCCGCGGCTTCGCCCGCGTGGAATTTTGTCTGTCACAGAAAAACTTTATCGCGCGCGTCCCTGTTTCAAAAACCGGGATAAAAACTATCCTATGTTCTTTCCCGGGACTCAAACTATCTCTATGCCAAATTTCATCAAAATCGGTTGCGAGGTTTAAGCGGGAAAGCGTAACAGACAGACAGACAGACAGACAGACAGACAGACAGAGTTACTTTCGCATTTATAATATTAGTTGGGATTATTTTTATGCAACAAAACTCAAAACTTCGCCTTATTTTGGTTTACACATTCAATCGTCATATTTCGATATTGTGGAACCTGATTCATTTTTGTAACATTGGCATTACTGCTTTGGTTTACATGACAGAGCCCCGATTACGGTAATTTTTAAATTACGGTAATGTTACTTCGATAGTGAGTGTAGTGGAAGTTAATAAAATGAAAGAGTGGACTGTATACAATTAGTTGTCTATTCGGTATAAATTAACAATGTTATCGAGACCGTTTTGTGCAAAGTCGTTGAAGAGAGTGCGTCAGGATCGTCTTCTTCCATGTTCGCTCGCGAACCGAACATTGCTCGTTCGTTCGCCGAACGCTCGCCGCTCCCTCCGGTCACGCCGCCCGCGGGCAATGTCCGTGAGTAGACAGTTTACATGACAGAGCCCCGATTACGGTAATTTTTAACGTCTCCGACCCAGACGCGCTTCATCGATTCTGCGATACGATTGGTCAAAATAGCGTACGTCTCAGCTGTTTTGACCAATCGTATCGCAGAATCGATGAAGCGCGTCTGGATTGGAAACGTTAAAAATTACCGTAATCGGGGCTCTGGTCGACCGTCAACGTCCTTCAGAGGCTAAAAAAAAGCCTCACTGCGGAGGCCAGGGAGAGGGGTGAGGGTGTGTTGGCTGTATTTATTATCCAACGCTTTCAATACCATCCCTCATTCCACCATACTCTAGGCACTTAAACATCACAGAGTGCCTCAGTACCTTTGAGCGCTGCTGGCCGATTACTTACGGGACCGCGAAGTCCTGTATGTTAACAGAGACGGCCAGCTCAAACGGCGCGTCGTAGCCAGCGGGGTTCCGCAGGGTTCGGTGCTCGGTCCACTCTTGTGGAACCTAGGCTTCAACTGGCTCCTCCGGGGCGTCCTTCTCGCGGGCATGAGTGTCATATGCTATGCAGATGACACTCTGGTCACTGCCCGGGGGAAGACATTTGGGGCCGCGGCACGGCTGGCGTCGGCGGGCGGCACATTAGTCGCTCGCAGAATACGACGCCTTGGCCTGAAAGTCGCGCTGGAGACGACTAAGGCCCTCTTCTTTCCGGGGCCTCGCCATCGCACCCCTCCTGACGCCCACATTGTGGTTGAGGAAGTTAGGATTGACGTCAAAGGCCAGATGAAATATCTGGGCCTCACGCTTGACGGGAGATGGCAATTTAGCCCGCCCTTCAACGCGTTCTGAGGAGCATGGCGCTGTATGGCGCCCCAATCTGGGCGGACGCACTCAACAAGAGGGAGAATGCTGCCCTTCTGCGCAGGCCCCAGCGGGCCATAGCGCAGAAAGTCGCAAGGACCTACCGCACGGTAAGGCATGCTGCGGCGTGCGTCCTCGCTGGTACTCCTCCTTGGAAGCTAGAAGGAAGGAAGACATGGTCCTGTTCTGCACCAATGGTTGGAACGACCGCACGGGTTCCTCACGTTCCGTCTGGCGCAGGTGCTGACCGACGGCTACTTCGGTTCGTACCTGCATAGGATCGGGCGAGAGGAATCCCCGCTGTACCACAAATGCGGCGCGCAGCGGATGACACGGTGCAGCACACCCTCGCGGTCACATGCGGTCGTGGGCCGGGATCTTTCGCTTCCGAACCTGGTCAACGCCATGCTGGGAAGTGAAGGAGGCGGTCGCCTTCTTTTGTGAAGAGGTAATCCTTCAGAAGGAGGCAGCGGAGCGCGAGTGGCAGAACGATGTTCTCGCCTCATCGCTCCGCAGGCGGAGAAGGGGGTGGAGAAGGCGGCTTGTACGACCGTTCTACTCAGCCCCTAGGTGGCGGCCAGCAGGCCGAGGGTGCGGAGGCACCCTTGTCACCTCCGTCTGGCGGGAATGGCCTTGGTGTTTCGGGCCATTCCCGTCAGGCGTGTAGGGTCCGTCGTGTAGGCGAGCTGTCGCCGGTGGTGTCGTGGAAGTCTAAGGCTACGGCCGGATAGTCGCAAGTAGTCGCAACGCAACACCCCCACTTGGGCGATGACGGAACGCCGCGGAGGTTTTAGTGGGTATACACCGTCCTTTTCGGGACGGAGCAGCGCCCTTTTTAGGGCACCGGGAGTCCCACACACCACCCTGTCCTCCGGCAGTGGTGACGGTGCGCAAAGCATTTCCTCCGCGACAAAAAAAGGGGGGCCCGAAACGAGCTGTGCCTAGGGGCCCCGAGATGGTTAATCCGGCCCTGAGTACACTGTATTGTTGTAATTTCGGGTAAAGTTTAAACTTTACCCGAAATTACAACAATACAGTGTTTGGACTGACACCTAGAATATTTATTACATAAATAATATAAATTTTCAGAAACAGACTTCTGCCCTAGGTAAAGCGAAGAACTAAAGTAACATCTGAAGTCCTAGGTACTGAATATAGTCTGACTCGGGAACTAACAGCGTAAAGCATTTTAATATTAGACAATAGTGGCTGCCTATCGCGTGAGCTTACGCCAGTTAATCTTTAATAATATAACAGCAGTTGAACGTAAAATTTATAAGTACCTACCGAACAAAGCCGGATTTGAAGGAATATAATTTGCTTTACAAATTGCCTTAGAAAACTTCCTACTGACAGAGTTAATGAAAATATTCGGCATTGAGACTCTACAGCAATGAAATAGCAATTTTACTTGCGGATGTAAATACAATTCTATAAATAAATTTTATTAAAATAACAAAATGAACGGCATCCAATGTTAATAAATTCTGCTGACAAACGTAACAGAAAAATAAAGATATGACTAACCTAGTTTTATTAAATTTATTTTAATTCAAACTTTTTTAAAGTCTATGATGTGTGGTAGGCACCAGATGGTGCGTCGTAGAGGCACTGCAGTCTCAAGCGAAAAGAAAAGATTAAAGGCAACGATTTTCAGACTCTCAACTTGTGACTGATTGCTCTTAGGTTACTTGAAACAACAAACTACAGGCATAGGTACTAGAAATACTTTTCATGGTTAGGCCAAAACGATGGGTAAGGGAACTAGCTAAAGGCAAAGGATTTTGTCGTCTTATATTTTCGTCTTTATTTGGTATTGAAAAAGACTTTTTCAGTGCCAAAAACATTAATCTGTTCCTTAGGTTTTCAGCTATGTTCTAAAAGCTGTAAATTAATTCAGGATCGGACAGTGGAGTTATTATCATCTACTTTAAAATAATTAGTGGTATATGTCAATCAACATACCAATTTGTTTTTCATAGTTACACCGATTCAAATTACCAAAAAAAGGCAAAGGTATACGTTCCCATACAGTTTTTCAGGTACCACAGTGGTCCCGGCGGTACCGGGCGCCGCTGGATCGATACCCGCGAGCACGCAGGACACATTCCTATTGCAATCATAACATGGACGGATGGGTGTGCGAAATTGGGTCATGCACGTTTGCGGAAACGATCGGAATTCAAGGATTTGATTATTGATTTGGAAGGTTCTTTGTTATTTGGATTAAGTATAGTAGCGTAGGTAAGTTTTATTGAATCATATCTCATTGGTTGCATAAAACAAGTTGGACTTAAGTACTATGTACGAGTAGAATACATAATACATAAAAAGCCGTGAGTACGTGCGTTAAGACCCGTGTCTTACTATTTTAGAGATGTACGAGTAGAGCCTGTGGGTAGAGTTCTAGTAACTCAGTAAACGAGCTAAGTACCAGACTAATCTAGTATGTATTATTTATCTGTGCCTAAAATATTTCGTTTACCTACCTATGCTGCTGATAGATATTAAAAATAGTTACCTAGCGAGAATCTTTTAGTTTAGTTATCAAAAAAATGTGCCATAGGTCTTCTATTGCTGAATACAGCCCTCTACACCAATTTATTATTGGCAGATTCTTCTGAACACGTCATGAGTTATCCCGTCTTGCTGGAACGTACTTTGAAAAATAAGACCGTCATCGAAATTTCCACTTCATCAATTGAAGCGTTTTCATGATCATGATCTTACGTTTATCACAATACTAGGATCAAATTTAAAAATTATCGTCTCTTTTTGGGGTTCTAAGTTTTGACGTAACGTATTATATTACCTAAGCGTTTGTATAGGCAATATCTTAGGAAACTACTTCATGAAGATGACCACAATAAACTACGCGTTATACAGGATGTAATTTTTATACATGATCAAACAAAAAGGGTCGATTCTACTACTCAAATAAAACTACTTTTTCTACATAAAACCTGTAGGTATTTATGCAAAGGAAAAAAAAAGATTGTCATTTCTGTATTTTTTTTTTTCATTAATTACTACAATGCATTTAGGAAAAATGTGATACGGAACGTATTGCCGATAAACCGCGATTGCAAAATGTACCTGCTTTGTAAATAAATAAATAGAAATAAAACAAGATTCTGTAACTAATATTTATATTAAAAATTATTCATGATTTAGCATTTTACAGAATAATAATATTTACAAACAATATGAGCTACGTACATGTCTACATACATATAAATAAAATTCATTGACTCCCTTTTAACATTTAATGTACAAAAATCATACATCTCCATCTCCATTTATTGTTTGGCTGGCACAATAACCGAGATACAATACACATATAATTTCACCTGAAGTTCGTTGTACAATTAACTCCCTAATTTGAATTCGTAAAACTGCAAGCCTTTGAAGCACGAATAATTTAACTAATCTATCGCCCGAGCTCCTGGGCGCTGTCCGCTGTGGCGAGGCCTGGTGCAAGGCTTGGAGTTTTACAAAGGCGTACCCACATCAGTCATTGTGTCCGCCTACTCTAATTGATACCTTATTAATGACTAATATTTTGTTAAATAAAAAGAACTTCATGAAAAGTTTCAGAAATACTGCGCTCTTAGTGCATGTCTTGTGTACATTTCTGTACCGATAGTATGAATATATTTTTTTATCATGGTCGATAGAACCTATTGTAACATTATTATTTATTTACAATTCTATTACTAATTTACCTAATAATGTTTATAAGTTCTTAACGGTTTAACAATTTTGCCTAAATATTGTGCGGCCTCATACAAAACTTACAATTTAATACTACAACAGAACATATACACCTCTAGTATGTAACGTGTACACTAAAGAAATTGAGGTAATTGGTTTTGAAGATAAACGGGTAACTTATCCAATGACTCTCAGTATTTACACAGCATCAACTTAACAACAGCCGAACACGAGCAAGTGAAATCCACACTAGGATCAATTTTGTGATGAATCGATTTGACAACGTGCGCGAACACACAGGTACTACACTACACCTACAAGATTGCACGACTCGAGGATAGAGGAACGAAGGGAACGAAGTCGAGGAGACAGCATGCACATTACAACGTCATCAACATGGCTCGGTACAACGCTTCGGCGGTTCCTTCGAACCGGTCGCAGATAGTTCACGGTATTTCAAATACTTTCGTAGAAAACTATCTTAAATTAAATCAGGTCACACAAGTGAGGGATACATAAAAAAGTACAAACATACAATATAAAACTTTACACAATGCTATACGTACGTATATAATATAAATAAATATATGATACGTCGCGGGAGCGATGTCAGCGATCCGGACGCACGGGCCGATCGGTGATAACAAAATTATATGTTTATACGAATATAATTCGTTAAATCGTAATATCAGGGCGCACGGTATAGCTTGACGTAATATCTAGAGACAATATCTCGCCGCGTCGGCGCCACTCACACGCATCGAGCGTCACTCACAGTCGCGGCACTCGCGAATGTCACTGTAAACGGTTCAAAAAGTGTCACGTGGGAAGCTGTCACGTGGGGTAGGCGCGTGGGAGGTTACTTGATCCGGTTGAGGACGAGGTCGGCGGTGACGACGAGCCCCTTCTGGTAGGGCGAGTCGGCGAGGTCGGCGGCCAGCCGCGCCGCCTGCGCGCCGTGCTTGCGCGCCAGGAAGCGCGTCTGCTCCAGCCCGCGCGACTTGTGCACCAGCTCGAAGGCCTTCTGCACGTCGCCTGGCTCCTGGAACCGCCTCATGATCATAGGGTTCAGCTCCGGGTACTGAAACAAGGGAAGGTGTTATGGGTTAGTCTAAGATCAGACACGCGACGACGTAAAAAAATCTTTACTGGTTCGTTTATATGATCACGCGTGCAATAAAATATTATCACAGCTTGACCGATGTATGCCTCCTGGCAATGTGGACCGCTTCTTATCTGCTTAAACTCATAACTCATCATTGTCCAGAACTCTCCTAACACAAGCGTCAAACTTAAAAGGGAAGTTCCAAAAACAATGTAAATCAGACTTCTAACCAATTTTTTTTTGTTTGTTTCCTTTAGCTCACCTTTTCGCAAGCGAAGAGAACGGGCGCAGTAGCGAGCCCCAGGATTTGATGAGTTCTACTGACAACGCCACTCTTGTGGCGGAGTTTTGGGCTGACACTGTGTAGGTTTGTTGTCGACACGAAAAGAAGAAGAAGCGAGCCCCAGCTTGAGGTCGGCCGTAGTGGGCTTGCCCATGGCCTGCGCGGACGACACGAAGTCCAGCAGGTCGTCTGCCAACTGGAACGAGAGCCCGAGGTTGCACCCGTACTGGAAGGCGAGCTCACTGGCAAACCGGACTCACTTATAGCGCTCGACTGTTTTTCAGCTTGAACTCACAGCATCTCAGCTAGCGCTAGACTGTTTTTCAGCTTGAACTCATAGCATCTCAGCTAGCGCTAGACTGTTTTTCAGCTCAAACTCATAACGCATCATTTCTTCAACTCACCTTTTCGCAAGCGAAGAGAACGGGCGCAGTAGCGAGCCCCAGCTTGAGGTCGGCCGCGGTGGGCTTGCCCATGGCCTGCGCGGACGACACGAAGTCCAGCAGGTCGTCTACCAACTGGAACGAGAGCCCGAGGTTGCGCCCGTACTGGAATGCGAGCTCGCACGTGCTCTCGTCCGCCCCGCTTAGTAAGGCCACCTGGGGAATACAACGAGTCATCATAATCATCATCAGTCTGCGTACTATGAGTTTACGTTTGGAGTTCTCGCTAGGGAGTGCGTCAATAAAATCTATGAAGATTTGTTTTTGAAAGAAGCCGCTAGGGGCGCTGTACAACCTGTCATACATTTTTAGGTATGCATAACAAGGCAGTTATTTGACCACAATCGCACCTGATGTTAAGTTTAATTTTAATGAATTTTTTTTACGCAGTGTCTAGCGAGCACACCTAATGTGAACTCATGGTAAGCACGCTGATCATTTAGTCACGCAGGAGCTATATTTGTTCCGCAGTCGCCTTTTACGACATTTACGGCAAGAGTGTGAGTGGTCAAACATAATCCACTTTACCACCACGACCACAAGATTTGTCTCCACTACAGGAGCACGACTTTCAATTTACGAACGCGCGACAGACGCGCTGCCGAAAATTTCATACTATGTGACAGTTGATGCCTCTCTTCACATTACAAAATCGCCGCTGCTGCGCTGGCAGCTGTCGCGCTACTAACGCCCTAATGTGAAAGCGCTCTTAGCCTACACTTCCCAAGTTGGCAGCATATTTGTTTCGTAGTCACCTTTTACAACTTTTACGATATTTTAAGAGTGTGTGTGGTCATAATCTACTCTGCGGGCCACCACAACCACAATATTTGACACGAGTGTGTGTCAGCCACGAATCAAATTGAATATTTGTGACGTAAACAAGGTTAAGGTTACAACGAATTGCGTTATTGTAGATGTTAACGCAACGCAATATTGCGTCTGACATAAATGTTACTCCTTTACAAAGATCTTCATAGTGAAGATATATAGTGTACTAGCTGACCCGGCGAACTTCGTACCGCCTTAGCGTAGAGATTTTCTTTATATTTTTTTCCGTAAAAACCTTGTACAGAGTATTAGAAAACTACAAAAAAAAAATCAGCCAAATCGGTCAAGCCGTTTTCATGTTATGTCGTGACAACGGAAAACGGGTTTCATTTTTATATCATCATCATCATCATCATTTCAGCCACAGGACGTCCACTGCTGAACATAGGCCTCCCCCAATGCTTTCCATGTTGATCGATTGGTAGCGGCCTGCGTCCAGCGCTTCCCTGCTACCTTTACGATGTCGTCGGTCCACCTTGTAGGTGGACGTCCCACGCTGCGTTTTCCGGTACGCGGCCTCCATTCCAGAACCTTTCTGCCCCATCGGCCGTCAGTTCTGCGTACTATGTGCCCTGCCCATTGCCACTTCAGCTTGCTAATACGTCGGGCTATGTCAGCGACTTTGGTTCGTTTACGGATCTCCTCATTTCTGATTCGATCTCGCAAAGAAACACCAAGCATAGCCCTCTCCATAGCACGCTGTGCAACTTTGAGCTTCTGTATAAGGCCTATAGTGAGAGGCCACGTTTCCGAGCCATAAGTTATCACTGGTAACATCATTTTTATATATATAGATAAAACATGATGAACACCAGGTTCACTTTATTAATCATCAAAATATGATGAAAATCTCCTGAAAATTAAGCAAACCCGCTATGGTGATTGACTTTAAGACACTGCTCTTTTCTTGCATTAATTTAAGGCTTGGTATTTCTGCTAAAGTAGGTATTTCGCGCTGTCAAAATCTGCGCGCGCAATACTTCGCCGAAGACAGCGCGCCAAAGAGCTCTCGCGGCTACACAGTATAGAAATTAGAGATGGGTTATACTAGGTAAATTTGATACTAGGTGCACCTATTCCTAGTATTTATTAATACTCGATCCAAATACCTATTCCACCTAGTACGTAGTAATTTAGCGTACTTGACGCGACTAGTGCGGACTAATCCACGTAATAGGTATGACTTTAAAATACATTTTTTTTTAAAGATACAACCGTAGTATGAATAATACAATTTGAAATTCAATAATAATTCCTCCCTTCATACTTCAACAGGCTTAGGACTGTCAACTTAAAAGTTGTCGTATTTAAAAGATATCAATTTCATAAAAATATTTACATATTTTTTCTTATTTACATGGGTATGTATGTGTATGTGTGCGTTTGCTTCGTCGCGCTCAAATTTGTTTGGTCAGATAGAGACGGAGTGAATCTCTACGTTCGCACATAAGCTTAGCGAGAAATACTAGGTGCGCGTAATACATGACTACGGATTACGCAATAATAAGCTCTATTACTTTGACGATAGGGTCGGAAATCGTGTAATTTATAAAATACTAGGTGGATCAAGTATTTAAAAAATTGGAATAGGTGCCGCCTAGTACTGTAAAATACCTAGTGTGTGGATCTGTTCTAGTAAATACGTCTCATCTCTAATAGAAATACGCAGTTTAGAAATACGCAGTTGGTTAGGTTAGGTTGACTTCCTTCCGTTCAAGCGTCACACTCACAGCACTTTCTAATACAAATCATATCCAAGTGATACAAATTAAAACAACTTTCAAAATTTTTGGGAATATATTTTAGAATCGAATAAATAGAATATAACTGCCAAAGTAAAGACGGTTCAAAGAGGCGTGGCGTCACCCGACCTTCCGGAAGTTCCGCGCCGGCTAAAAGAATTTCAAGATTACGTCACCCGACCTATCGGTAGATCCTCGGGAGCTTGAGCGATTGGAAAAACATTTTATGATCAGTTACTCGTAGTAGCGATTATTTAGAGCTTGGATAATAAATTATAGTTGTTGCAATTCACGAAACTTTGCATGAGGTTAATTACATTAATCAGTTTTTTTTCTCTCTCTCTTTTTTGTGATCACCGTCCC
This sequence comes from Ostrinia nubilalis, assembly GCF_963855985.1. Taxonomy (NCBI): domain Eukaryota; kingdom Metazoa; phylum Arthropoda; class Insecta; order Lepidoptera; family Crambidae; genus Ostrinia; species Ostrinia nubilalis. The sequence continues at coordinate 10,803,699 of NC_087095.1, read as the reverse complement.
CTGTTGCGCGCCTTCTTGACTGGTAGCCTCAATATGGTCCCGGTCAAGAGGGCGCGCAATCCGCAATCTTCATCGTGTTGGTTCCCGCTGAAAACCAGCTTCTCGACATGGCGCTTGTTATGTCGCGAATATAGCTGAGTGGACGCCTCTTCAGCATAGCTTGTAGTTTAATGTTATATGTACTGTATTTTTATTTTATTTTTCTATGCTGAATAAAGTATTCTTATTCTTATTCTTAATTAGTCCATCGTGAGCAGAAATTTGTCCACTAATAGCAAAATTCGTTCAAATTATAGTTTTAAAGTTATTGGCTAGAAGATTCTTTTATCTTGCAGCTTAGACCTTTAGCTACAGACCTTAGACAGTATTTTTGAAACATTCTTACGCATGGTGGAGGAAGGGACGCTCTAGAGCAGTGGTTCTTAACCGGTGGTCCGCGGACCACTGGTGGTCCCTGGAGGCATTCCAAGTGGTCCACGATGTGCACTTGCACACCTTGGTCAAAACCACTTTTAACTGATTTTTGCAGTCAAACTGGTTTTGACCGATTATGAGGTGGTCCCTGACAAGACAGAAATTTGGTAAAATGGTCCCTCATGACTTAAAGGTTAAGGACCACTGCTCTAGAGACTCAAAACTACAAGGATACACATGAACCAGTTTTAAATCCGTTGATATCTGCTGCATCTGCCATGTTTTTGGCTATAAGATTCTTCTATCTTACGGCTTAGACCTTTAGCTACAGACCTTAGACAGTATTTTTGTGAAAATTCTTACGCGTGGTGGAGGAAGGGACGCTCTAGACACTCAAGTCTACAAGGAGTCACATCAACTCCAGTTTTAAATCCGTTGACATCTGCTGCATCTGCCATCTTTTTGGCTAGAAGATTCTTCTATCTTGCAGCTTAGACATTTAGCTACAGACCTTAGACAGTATTTTTGAAACATTCTTACGCATGGTGGAGGAAGGGACGCTCTAGAGACTCAAGTCTACAAGGAGTCATATGAACTCCAGTTTTATATCCGTTGACATCTGCTGCATCTGCCATCTTTTTGGCTAGAAGATTCTTCTATCTTACAGCTTAGACCTTTAGCTACAGACCTTAGACAGTATTTTTTATTATTTATTTGTGTCAGTGTGCTCTTCTAAAGAGTGTAAGACGATTGTATGTAGGTACTATTAAAATGTAATTTTAACTCATTGGTTTTGTCTCATATTTGAGGAATGTACTGTGTATCATGAGTAGAGTCTTCATTTAAAAGGATGCGAACGATTTAAATTTCAATAGGTAGACAAAATTGATAATTCTTAATTATCAAAAATTTAAGCTTTCTCCAGTAACACTGATATTATTATACTGTGACTCATCAAAGTCATCATTGTCAAAAATATTGACAAATCGCGAACTGTCACGGCTAGAGATTGCAAATATTCGATAGTTTTCCATTTCGAATATTCGAATATTTTTTCAGTGATATTCGAATATTATTCGAATATTCGAATATTTTCAAAAAAATAAAAAGCACTTAAAATATCAATGTTTTTATTGCTTTAGGAACGAATATTTTAACTATTTAACAATATAGTTTTTAAAACAGTTATAAAATTCTCATCATCATCATCATTTCAGCCATAGGACGTCCACTGCTGAACATAGGCCTCTCTCAATGACTTTCACAATGACCGGTTGGCAGCGGCCTGTATCCAGAGCCTTAAATTCCCGCTACCTATATGTGGTCCTCGGTCCACCTTGTGGATGAACGTCTCACGCTGCGCTTTGTAGTACGTGGCCTCCACTCCAGAACCTTGCTGCCCCATCGGCCATCAGTTCTGCGTACTATGTGATCTGCCCATTGCCACTTTAGCTTGCTAATCCGTGGGCGGCGTCAGCGGCTTTAGTTCGTTTAAGAAAGAAGAAAGAAAGAAATCTTTAGGATCTCCTCATTTCTGATTCGATGTCGTAAAGAAACACCGAGCATAGCCCTCTCCATAGCACGCTGTGCAACTTTGAGCTTATTTATAAGGCCTATTCTATTGTCGGCTGCCCAGTCGAGTTGGATTCGACAATTTACTTTTTTCTCGAAATTTGATCTACCTAGCCGAATCGTTTTTCAGAGGTAGACATACTTGTCAACTGTCTCGAGGATCGAGCTCTAACCGAAACATGGACGTTGGACATAAGCTTCGTTTTTTCCATGTTAATCCGAAGGCCTACCTGTTGGGCGACTCGATTAAGGTCTTCGAGCATTGTGCCGAGGTCTTCAAGCGATTCTTCCATGACCACAATATCGTCAGCAAACCGCAGCTGAGTGATGTATTTGCCATTGATAGGTATTTATGCCGAATTCTTTCCATTCAGGGAGCTTGAAAGCGTCTTCCAATGCAGCCGTCAACGGTTTCGGAGATATAACATCACCCTATCTCACGCATCGCCGCAGAGGAATCGCCCTCGCCGGAGAGACTGCAGCACTGCCTAAGTCTCGATCGAATCAAAGGCCTTCTCATAGTCCAAGAAGAGCACCACCATGCTTTTATCCCATGCCTCTGGCGTTATTCCCTGAAGTAAGACGGAGTTAAAGAGTATCTGAACGAGTTTCCATGTTCCACCTGCGTTCAGAAGCTCCGAGGTTATTCCGTCATCACCTGGTGCCTTGTTGTTCTTTAGCTGTTTGAGAGCCTTCCTAATCTCGTATAGGCTGATATACGGGATGCCTTTAGTATAGTGTCGCGTTAACCTAGCTCTTGCGTCTATTGCTGAGCTATTAACAGGTTTGGAGGTAATTAGCTGTCCATAAATCTTTTCGATCTCACCCAGTACCTCGGCTTTTGTTTGACGTTATCGTCCGCCATCTTCAGCATCGTCAGCTAACTTTGCTCAATAGAGTCGTCTCTTTCAAATTATTTGGAATCTTGGTTTCGCTCTATCGCCTCTTTTATACTATTTGTATCAAAGTTGCGAATAATAAAAATATGATTGAAAAAACAAAAAACACAACTACGTAAAAATGAACAGAAAAGATAGAAACAAGACAACTTAGTGTTCACAAATACAGTCGGAAGCATCAATGACTAGTTCTTTTAGTTGGTGATATGTATCTGATGCCTCCGACTGCATTTGCAAACATTAAGTCGTCTTCTTTCTATATTTTCTATTTATTTTTGTAATATTCGAATATTCGAATACCATGTAAATGTACTATTCGAATACTAATTTGAAATGAAAATTCGAATATTCGAATATTCGAATATTCGATTGCAATCCCTAGTCACGGCCAAAAAACTGACACGCGTCCGTCCACCGTAAGCGCCACCGCGCGACTGATTGAGATTGTCCAAGCCGTCATGGACGATTTTTTCCACATTTTTTAACATAGTAACTAAATAAGACGCAATATAAAAATTTCATCCGTTAAAAGCCCTCAAGTTATTTCTGAACTTTAGTTTAGTAAAAGATTTAGAATCTCAAATCGCTTATTTTAAAAATAAAACCATAAATAGAAAACGAATAGAGGTAACTTTGGGAATATATTCTATCGAGTCAACTTCATCAAATCGTGTTTCCATCCGTTAATAGCCCTAGAAAATATCCTCAACTATGCCCAATAAAAATCTTAGCCTTTAATTTTACTGTTTAGTACCTCAAAAATGAAAAATGAAAACCTCATTTTCGCCATTTTCTCTGCTACCCGGCCTTAAGTTCCGATAGATGTAAAATTAAATAAAAACATTATTTCAGCATTCATATGTGTGACGATTACAATAAATAGGTAAAATTACATTCAAACAAGGAAAACATTATGAAATAAATTGATAAATTGTTGAATACTAGTAAGTTAATAGTCATGCTACATCCTTGTTCAGTCACCTTCGTTTTAGGTTATTCCCACATATTATTATGCATGAATTTAACACAAATTGTATTTATGATGCGAACGTGAATATCATTTTATAAAGGACAATAAAGATGTCATGGTCACTTTTTTACTTTTTGCTAGACTGCTAGAGCGATTTTACATGATTACAATGTCAGAACAAGATCAAATATTTATTTAATCAAAAGTAATTTAAAAATTAATAAACAATAAAAAGATATAAAAATTAAGAATATTGGTAAACCCCAACTAAACCGATTAATATCTTTATCAGATTGAACGGAAACAATATAAAAAATCAAAATAAAATAATCATGCTATTCAGTGATTAATTTAAAATTAAATGCATCCGAGTTGCCATGTTCTCTTTCATATAACTTGGTTCATGTCTTGCTCTACATCCAAAAAAATATTTATTCATTACTTGATTTCTAGCATATGTTTTCTTAACGACTACATAATTCATCTTATGAGTACAAGGTGTAAGTTCATGTAAGCATGAGTAGAGATGTGCCGCTGAGAAAGTTCTCGTTCCCAGCAATATTCCCAGTGAGAATATTCTCGAGAACCGAGAACGCTCCCGGGAATATTCTCAGTGTTCTCGACAGAATGCATTTAGTTTTAATTTTAATTTTGTTGTTTATATGTGATATTATCTGTAATGTTTCGATGTTTTATTAACTGGGCGTTAAGACTAGTCGTTATAAACAAGGCATGAAACGTGTGAGTGAGATATTGCTGTCTTGCTCACTCTTTTCGTGGCGAACGCGTACCGCGGCTTTAGGACTCGGCTACGGTATTTGAACATCAGTGTGCCTCTGAGTTTTAAGGTCCTTGCCACCCTGGCGGATTGCAAGAGGATTCAAAGCGGATTCAAAGTGGATTTAAAGCGGAGTGGCTACGCGACGGAGAAGCCGCGTAAAAATATCGTAAAGCTTCCCAAAGGCTGCCCAGCCGAGCTGGATTCGATGATTGACTTTTTTTTCGAAGTTGGACCTACCTAACTGGACTGTTTGTCCCAGGTATACATTATTGTCAACAACCTCGAGTGTAGAGTCTCCAACTTATAGAGGAGTGGGTGCAACACGGTCTTTAGACATGATTTTTAAATCTTGTCCATGTTCATTTTGAGACCCACTTGTTAAGAGACTCTGTTGAGGCCATCGAGCATTGTGCCTAGATCTTCCACGATCTCAGCCATGACTACGATATCGTCTGATGTCTGGGTGATGTACTCGCCGTTGATATTTATGCTGAATCCGCTCCAGCCGTCTCCCTGTCTCACCCCTCGCTGCAACTGGATAGGTTTCGGGTCCTGATCTTAAAACGGACTGTCACTGTGGCGTGTTTGTACAAGCCTTTCAACTTTATAATGTATGAATAGTCAATTTGGCACAGTTGAAGAGACTGAAGCACTGCCCATGTTTCAAACGAATCGAAGGCTTTCTTATAGTTCACAAACGCAAAGTGGCTGATTATATTCCTTGATCTTCCGTATAACCTGCCGTTGCGTATATTATTATGGTATATTATGGTAGTTACTAAAGCCTTTTCGGAAACTGGCTTGTTCGGGGGGCTGAAAGTTGTCGAGCCTGCTTGCGTGACAATTCGTAATGACTATCGAAAACAGCTTTTAGACATGGCTCAGAAGCGAATTGGGTCTATAATTCTTCAACAAGGTTTTCTCACCTTTTTTGAAGAGGAGTATTACCATTCTTCTAAGTGTCAGATCAATCTAGCTAGCACTTATTTTCTATAAAAATGTGTCAAATGATCCGTCAGACAGGCTATCCACAACTTATCCAGAAGTGGCGAAACAGTCCCTTACTAAGCGATTGTGAAATATGCCCTTAATGTCAAATAAGAATAGTTTAAAAAACTAATAACACGCTTTTAATTACTAACAGCACTAAAAAGCCAAAAATCATCAGGACCCTGGACATCATCTAGTATTAAAGTGCTGGTAAAGATAAATCCAACGAACCCAAACTCGATGAGTTTCCGCCGTTTCGTTTAGGAGTTCCTATGGCTACCTCCTGACTCCATCATTAGGACCCTGAACATTATCTAGCACTTAAAGATCTCGAAAAGACATCCAATGAACCCAAACTCGATGTGATTCCGCCGTTTCGTTTAGGAGTTCTTTTGGCCACCTTCCAGTCCCATCATCAGACCAGCTGGTACCACAATATTGTATTGTCATTTCTTATCTACATATAATTGCCAAGTTTTATGATGATACAATACTTAGAAGTGCGTGTAATTCAGATTCTAAGATTCCATTACATAGTTAGTTACATACACGACGACCTAATAAGAGCGTGTTAAAAACGAAAAAATGGACAGTTACATTATTTAATTACGTGTAAAAAGAAATTTCTGTCATCTTACATATCATTAAAACGACATATCACGACGAAAAAAATAAAATATAATAAAGGTGCAGTTGCCAAGAATATTGCCGAGAAAGTTCCCGAGAATATTCTCGGGAACACTGAGAATATAGCCTTTCACTGCAAATAGAGTGTATTGTTTAATATACACTTATCTATTGACTTAATTTAATACTATTTTACTTAAGAAAGTTTGTTTATTTCCATGTGATAAACATGATTCTCAACCTTTCTCACTTAGGAGAACGCTCCCGGGAACACTCCCGAGAATATTCTCAGTTGAGAGAGCGTTCTCGGGAACGGCACATCAATAAGCATGAGTATTAGAAGACAATACCTAAATCTTGTACAGTCAGTCGCACTGGAACGTATTAAACCTTGTCAGCTTACAATAAAGTTCAAATTCTTTGAAAATGTACATTCCTTTATCTAGCTATACTACGAGTAGATGATTAATAAAGAAAAATATTAATTAGGCAGCATGTTAGTCGTTTCCGTTAATTTAATTGGCGTTTGTGTAATTGCAAGTGTTAGCTATTGGTATTGGTGGCCAATTACCGCTTTAACGGAGTTAGCGATGAGTGACGCGGTCTTCCGGTAGGTCTTGGTGAGGTAGTGCGCGAATCGCTCGTTCTCTGTCTCCTTGCTGCCCAGCTGCATGAACTCGCCCTGAACTAGGTCTGTCACTACCTGAAACAATCACGAATATTTTTACAGTCGACTGATTTTTGGCAATGTCTGAATTTTGGCTTTTTTAACAGAAACTTCATTGGGTCTATTTAGAAGTTTGTTTAAAATTGTTGCGCGTCATAATTAGTTATTATTATTAGTTAAGACCTGGTTTCCACCACAGAAAAGAGAGGACGAGAGTTGTGACCAATCAGATTTACGGACTAAAGCGGAGAGGTAATGTGGAAATGGCGAAATTTGATTGGTTATTCAAATCACATCTCTAGTCTCCTCTCCACTTTAGTGGGAACCGAGCATAACCCTACATGGGACGCTCTGACGAGTTCGACACTCCAACTTTTTTTTTGTAGGGTGACAGTAAATACTCTAGGCAACTCGTAGCAATTAAGCAAGTCAGTCAAGCAATAACAATAAATAACCTATCTATCATATTTAGCGATCCATGAAATATCGACTAAACGATTCCGTTTTTCAGCTTTGTCTATCCTGCTCGAGAACCTCATAAGAGAGAGATAGAAGAAGAAACGTAACCATTATAAAGACTAGAGTCTCCAATGCACATCTTACTTTATCACAGATTTGTATATCATGTCTAAAGAATTCTAAAGAAATTCGAAAAATGTAATAAATCCACGTGCTCATTTTTGGATATTACATAATCCACAATTTAAAACACGGTTTTTTAAATGCGGACCGCACACCCTGTAAGTAATATTGCCAGGTTTCTGTAACGATATTTTTCAGTTGTCGATCAAATCATGACCTAATGTTAAGTCAAGCGATTCGTTGCTTTTTAAAAAAGTTCTTTATTTCTAAAAATAGACTTCGCGTGATAGTTATAATACTAATGAGTAGGTAGTTAGCGACGAAAATATTGTAAATGCATCCATAAAACTAAAATAAAAAATATTTGGACACATGCCTGCAATGCAATTTAAACATCCACGCTCAATTGACTGTAGAAATAATGTTTCTTAATCTGTTTGGAAGTGGTAAATCATCCGATGACCGAACCCGATAATCGTGGGCACACTACAATCAATATAATAAAATATATTAAATATTAGAGTGCCCTTTTCTACTAATCTGAAGAATTAACTCATAAAAAAAATACGTAAGTTACTCGTATTTACATCTGTCAATTGGCAAACATTGTTTGCTAATGAAAAACAAGACCTTTATTGGTATTTTATATTATCATTTATATGTTGAAATTACATTTTAGCTATTGATTTATTTTTATGATATTTTCAAACAAATCATACGTGCATATAACAAACAAAATTGACATTGTGTATAAATAGCAACTATGTACACAGGACAGGATACCTTGATTGCTTTGAATGAATATTCAAGCTAAATAGTAAATTGCAACATAATAATATGTGCGTGCACACACGCGAATAAGGGCCTAGTGTGTGTTTATGTACGAGTAGGTATATGTAAGCAATTAATTAGTATATAATATCTAAAACACGACTTATAAAATCGCAATTAAGCTTAAATACATCAATAAGGGTTATTATTTTTCAAATTTAGGTTTTACTAAATGGCATGTTTAGAAAAATAATATTGCAATCAATAAATTTAACATTAATTCGTACAAATTGCTATAACATTATGAAATAAATGATTTATAAAAAAAATACATATTATTATTGATTGCAGCAGCAGTAATTATAGCAATTAAGAAGGTGCCAGGTAGGTTGTTGGATAATTATTTCATAAGTACATATTATTAATATAATTTAAATAAACCTTAAATATACTACTAAGGGCATATTGTTGTTTAGGCTTTGGTCAGATGGTGCACTGTAAATAGCATGTTTGTAAATCACGAAATATTTTTTTTACGTGCCAATTATTCCAAAACAATTACGAAATAAATAAAGTAATAATAAATCACTGTAGGCATAAGTTACAAGAATTCAATTAGGCGTTATTTGGCAACATTTAAAAAAATACATAAATATACTGAATGGTAGTGAACTGGCGTATAACACCCGCATGCTACGTTGAGAAAGACACCTTGAACCGGCTCGGTATCTCGTATATTAGAAGAAGGCAAAAAATAAAGCAAAGATAATTGTTTTCATGTTTTTTTACAGGCTGAAAATTAGACATTCGTAATTGAATGCATTGTCGTAAAAGGCAATGAGACAATGTATTTATGAACCTGTTGATTTTTGGTGACTTTACCTGACTGAGAACGAGTGTGACGTCATCGCTGCGCAAGCGAGCTATCATCATCGACGCCACGGCGAGGATGAAGTCGCCGGCCATCGCCACCTGAAAGTAAAGTAACACAAGAAATTATTTACTGCGAAACCATAGCAAAACATACAATCAAAAATGAAACATAGATATCGGTATCGATAATGATTGTTATAATCTATTATGAAATGTGTGTTAAAACAGATCGATGAACTCTACCAAAGAATGCTTAGGATTCCGATGGGAAGAGTTTTGTCTATTTTATCAAAATTTTCATCATCATCATAAATTTCCTTGGCTGAAATTGGAAGCTAATTTCGCCAGGAATCCTTAACTGTAGAGGTACTGCTGTTTTAACTCCAGTTTAAATTAATGTTGGTATAGATGAGAAAATATGCATTCATAAATCAGGTGACTTTGATTAATAAGCTTACAGTAATAACTACCAGGAGCTTTTTTGTATCCTCAATTTCTACCTTGAGTTAAAGCATTAAAAAATAAAGCAATTTTATTCCACATAATTTCTGCTTTAGTTTGATGCATTAGCTTTTGCGACATTTTTCTCACTAGCCATTAGATAGCGTTAATTACTTAAATCGACATATTTAGATCGTTGCAACACGGGCAACCAATTCGGCGTGAGGCGTACAACCGCATTTGAAAATTCAGTTCAATGACGACTAGTTACGATAAAGTAGATACATTACCCAAGATTCTTTAGTATTTAACGGGTTAATAAACTGAGTTTTGTAGATAATATATTTGAAGACACGTTTTACTGTTTGCTTTACAACTAATATAAGGTATATAAGGTAATTAACGAGTGATTAATTCAATAGTTTATACGTTTTGATGTTTTAAAATATATCACTCTTGGGTATAATTACTAAATAAATATCCTTGGATATTTAACACTGCATCTAGGGTTGCCAGGTGTCCGGATTTAGCCGGACATGTATGGCTTATTAGGGACTTGTCCGGCCAAAACTTATCTTGTCCGTCCTGTCCGGCTTTTGTTAGGCTCTCTAAGTGGCTGCCGCGCCCAGTCAAAACCACACATGCGCGTTCAGAATGTTGGGCTACCGATACTAAGCAAAGCTTGTACTATAGGTGCAATGCATAATTGTTGAAATAATGTTATTATAGTCACGCAAAACCATAATTTTGCAGGTTTATTAAAAGGTAAACAAGCATACTGCACGCATAACGACGTAAAGCATCGATTTGATTGTAAAATGTATCGGTGGCGCTCATTTCTCTTGCAGCTGTCGGTAAGAATGTTGGGAAAGTTGTGATGCGGTGGTCGGGCGCATACTAATGCCGCGCGCGCACGTTTCGCCGGCCGCTTCCGAGCCCCCGCGCCCCGCCCCCCTACGCGCCTGCTTAGGCCGTGTACACACGGAGAACAGGCTAAAATTAAAACTAAACAGCAGCGATGGTGAATTACGAACTGATTAAATCAACTTCAGCTGGATTTTATAGCCTTGCACGAATTTATGTAAATATGTTGCAGTAGAGCGTATTGAGCGTAAACATACAAATGTCAAATCAGGAAATTAGCAACCGCCTGCATTGTTTGTCCACTCCGCATACCTACTTATACATTTACATAACGCCTTCTTTTTAGAGACTTGGCTAAAATGGCTAATGTCAATGACTGTCGTAGCTGCATTTGAAATTACTGTACAATGTAGAGTCGCACATCCAGGTATGCTATACAAGGGCACGGGGAAGTACCAGCATACAGATACTATCTACATAATTTATACGCGCCCTTTACATGAATAAAGTTATTCCCCTTTTTATTCACAATAATAAAACATGAACTAATCATGAAAGTATCGAACAAGACGTTTAAAATAGAATTAAATGGCGGCGCATGATCGGGAAATCCGACCTCGCGTAACGGGATAAGGCGAGGCAAAAAAAGAAGAATAAAACATCAACCAATCGTGTGAACCAGGTCTAACAGTGGCACCCGCTCCGGGACCGATGACTCGGTGCTCATTAACAATCGCTGGACACTTGTTAGCCCACATCCAGTAACCGGCTTCCATTCACCTACATACTGCCGATACAGGAACAGGAAAAGCTGACTAACTCCGAGGAAGTAACTTGGAAACTGGACGGTAAGCATATACACACATTTGCCTGATAAGCTTTTGGACTTACGCCGAATATTTGACTGACAAGGACAGCGAACATTGGATACGAAACATTGACGAAATGTGCTAAGTACAAATAACACACTATTTTAGCTAATTGTCTCTATGTTTATAATTAAGTCGCAACAAGCAGTAATATACTTTTCTCTCTACAAATATTATTATTAACATAGTACTATTTACTTAACTTGTGTGGTTGAAGTTGTCCCACGAACGCATTTATTGTCATTAAACAAAGCTTGAAATGGAAATAAAAGCAATAAACAGCCCTATAATAGTTAAGTATTATTAATTAACTTAGGTTAATTGCGCCTAGTTTCGACATTTCTTTAAAATTGTAACTAGAACGATAACAAGACTCTACTTGTAGTGATATTTTATTGGGCTGGTTATTACAAACGAAGCTCGCTCATAATTCATAATTATTAACAGACAAAAAACAGATAACATTTTTAAGGAAACCACAACAACCTCGTTCCATTTTCGACACCTTAATTTTATAGATTAGATTGGAATTTACAATAATAAAATTAAATTATAATCAGATTTCCGACGATTACCCTTCGTGGACCACAGCGTAACGAAGTATGACCTTTCTGGGCATAAGGCGAGTTACAGAATGTGAAAGCGGTCGGGTGGTGACGCGGACGCGCGAGTGTTTCTTCCATCCAATGCGAGCCTGGCTGGAGGCACCCGGCTGGCACACTAAATTAATATTACTCGTATACAAACTCACAATGTTTACAGCCATAAATTTTTAACCGTGTCTACACGGCACCAGATAGAAATCTTTCGTCATTGATATAATCTTCGAGAGTTAGAGCCAGTTTACACCTCATTACGTTACGCTGTCAGTTTAGCAACTTAAGGCGCAGACCGCAGTTCAATGATCGTTCATTTTGATGAATACCTGTCGATTGTCAGATTAATGAGCCCGGTGTTTGCAAGCAACGGGATCGTATACGGGAGCGAGTGGTGGTGGCGCATATCGTATGCGGTCGGTTGCGCAAATCGCGCACGCATTAACACACTTTCCGCCGTCGACTAGCCGGACTAAAAACGCATCCGTTACACGCACGCGCCCCGCTCGGTGCCAGCACGAAACGCGCGGGCAACATCTAAGTAACCGATTGAATTCCAACATGAACAACCAAAATAATCTATCAGTACAAACCTGTTATTAGATGCCCATTCAACAGTCAAAGCGTCAAAAGTCCATTTTTAGGGTTCCGAAGCCAAATGGCAAAAAACGGAACCCTTATAGATTCGTCATGTCTGTCTGTCCGTCCGTCCGTCCGTCTGTCCGTCCGTATGTCACAGCCATTTTTTTCCGAAACTATAAGAGCTATACTGTTGAAACTTGGTAAGTAGATGTATTCTGTGAACCGCATTAAGATTTTGATGCAAAAATTTAAAAATAATAATAAATATTGGGGGCTCTCCATACTTAGAACTGAAACCTAAAATTTTTTTTTTCATCAAACACATACGTGTGGGGTATCTATGGATAGGTCTTCAAAAATGATATCGAGGTTTCTAAACCGAATAGTTTGCGTGACAGACGCTTCCAAAGTGGAAAAAAGTTGGTCCCCCCCCCCTCTAACTTCTAAAATAAGAAAATGAAAAATCTAAAAAAAACATATGATGTACATTACTATAAAAACTACAAACGAAAATTGTTTTGAACGAGATCTAGTAAGTAGTTTTTTTTAATACCTCGTAAATCGTAAACCGCTTATTACCGCGTAATCTTTCATACAAATAACTTAAATTAAAAAAATAATAATTTTAATTTCATAAATCAATGGTACGGAACCCTTTGTGCGTGAGTCCGACACGCACTTGGCCGGTTTTTTATGTTACCTACAACAATGGTACCCGCGGGGTCAACTTTGTTAACAAAAATTTATAATTTCTTGGTTAATTCCGTTTTATATCTACAAAAGATGCAACTCCCATAATAAGAGTGAAAGGCTTTCACATGAACGCGTCGAAAGTCAGCCCAACGTGAGCCACATGAATAATTTACCAGAAAAATCTCTACGATTTCACGCCAACTTAATTCTAAATGCGTTGTGGTTTCTATTCTGTAATTCATTACACCTATACATTGTAATGCAAGTTTGCACCAGGTTTGAATCACTAAGCTTATGTTGGTTTCGCACAGAAGACAACACTATAAATATTAATTTTCCTATTGAAGACTGTTGAGTTAAATCGTATGATGACGAACGAAAGATCTTTAATTATATTTTTTCAAGGCAGTAATGTCAATCACCCCGGATGATCGTTGGATTGTAACGAAATAATATGAGGATGTAGACAACGTTTAAAAAGTCGATTGTACTTTTTCAGTCATAGCCGTAATGAGAGGGGAATAACATAGTCCACGGAATGTCGTGTCGAACTGTCGATGCAAGCAGTAGGTATTTCATCGTAAATTATACGCGATGGTGCGCTATTGACTTTTTAATTTGAGTATAGGCGAAGGCCAGTATCAGAGCGGTTGCGACATTATTTTCATAAGGCAGTCTGGTGCGGGTAGATGTCCGCAGCGGCTGTGAGCGTGCGCCGGAGTGTCGCAAGCAGCCTTGACAGTGGGCGCGGGTGCCGGCGGGCGGCGCGGAAGGTGAATGGCGGGATGTTACGGCCGGCCTTGAATCCCCCCTTATCCTTCAAACCGCAGCCATTTCTGCACTGGCCGGAACTGCATCCACCTGCTTGACCATCGATACAGAACCAAAACATAGCTCTTCTGATATTACAGCTCTGAAAACCACAAAACGTTTCTAAGCTAATCTAAGCTGTACCAAGTATTGTTTTTTTGTTTTTCAATTCTAATATGTATGAAGTGTATAAATTATAGAGGACAAACTGATATCGATTCACTAACAAACGAATATCACCTGTTTGATTGCTTTGAAATAAAATCCAACTAATTATTCATGCCGAACAATATGTGCATAAAATATTATATTAAGTAGGTATGTAGATTTCTTTGCCTACGTTTGCGGTTATTACTAAGTAGTCGCCCTTGGAGTTCGTTTAAACTAAAATGTTGACAAATGCTCGTGCGTGCTAGTATTACCTAATTACAAGCAGCTGATACAAAAAACTTAAAACATAACAAAATAAAAGAAGCTACTATAATAGAAGTTCATAACATTACTGGACAACAATAGAATTGGAGGTAGTAGACTACGACACAAAAAAAATATCGAAGGACGTTTAATTAAATGAAATAAGACCAAGGCATAATAATATGCAGTTATTTTAAAGCAATTATGTGAATTATTATAAAATTGCTTTAAATACAATATTTACTTTGTATGACAAAGAAAATTGCAATTAGGAGTGGTTTATAAATCTTTTATACCGACCTACATTCAGCAACCGGTCCAATGACATTTTCCGAACATTACAAATATTCGTTTTGCAATCCACACACGTATAAATTGGTACTTACAGATATAAGCAATCAACCCCATAAAGCATGCTATTAAGTGCGTCACTTATAAACACAATATAACCAGTGAATTCAAAAATACATGCAGAGTTTCCCACTCATGTTTAAAACAACCCATTACCTATTACTTATTCTGTGCCATTACATATTATTTTACTATTTTACAGAAGAGGATATCATACTTCCAATTGAATCTGAGAGAACTTGCAACACCCAAGAGATGGATAAAAAATGTTGGGTTAGGTCGGGTACATAATCATCAGAGCGCAAATCTAATTCGCTCTTGGCTCGATTTCTTCAGTGATTACACACGGATTAAACAAATCAATCTAGAAGACAAGCCAGTGTGGTTTATGACCTAATAAAGTACCATAAAGTACGTTAATAATAAAGAAGAGAGTGTAAGGAAAGAATATAAAATATTTTTAAAACTAACATTAAATATTATACAAACAAGATTGATACACGTCGAATTGCAATCTATCGAACGCTCGTATCGAGTGAGTGGAAGGTCCGGTAGTTGCGAAACTCAGGGTATCTAGTGACGATTAGTGGCCGGGCGGGCCATCGTTTCGACATCTGTTAGGGCTCTTTTACATTGCGACTTTTTGCAGCGTAACAAAAGCAATTCAGTCGCGATGCAGCATCAATACAGTCGCAAAACATCTACCTTTACACACATGCGTTACTAAAAGCAGCGATGCAATCTGACTTTAAAAGACTCTCAACCGCGCGTTTGTATCGCTGCAAAAAGTCGCAATGTGTAAGCTCCCTTAGGGCGCGTACGCGCAGGCTAAATACCGGTTCTGCGCGTAACGTGCGTGTGCGCTGTGCCTAATTAATTAGTTACATCGACAGATTGTCCTAGTTGATTTACAGGTCTAACACTAAACGTGAGGCATTGTTGTTACATGCTTGAACAATAAACAATGGACGAGTTAGAAAACCATTTATTGAGTTATACAACTGTCTTTTTTTTTTGGATTCTGAATTGAACGTTTTAGGCGTCTGCCACAAATAACACTCTATCGATAAAACCTGTCAGTGCCAACGCTGCCTTAACTGTAACTTGTGAAACAGAGTATAAACATGTCACCAAATTAGTAGAATCTACGAGAAGTTCCGCGATTCACACATCTACCACGCCTCACGATAACGCAAGATGAAGAAGAACGCGTGACCTTGACATGGAGTCTCAAGGCTCTTGCCTCCTAAGAGTTACAATCGCTCTTGTAGTCAAATGTCAATAAGCATACAACTTAATCGCTGCACTGACGAAAGATCTCATTCATAGACCGAGAGGTGTGTCATCATCCTTCGATTACCAATCATCTAATTTAAACTTATTTTTTAATTAACTATCATAATATTAAGACGTAATAATTATAGCTTATTTGCATTTATTTTCCTGTTTATATGAAAAGGTACCGAAATATTTCTGAACCTTTGCTTATAAACGGGAATTTGCACAGGCTAATTCATCGATATCTTTTTTATATGTAAGTGCTATTTGAAAACATACTTCCATTATGATCCCAACTAAATATTTTCAATAGAGCGAAATTCAAACATGATATAAATATTTACAGAAATATACCAGGTTACGGCTACAAAATGGCAATATAAACTAACTAATTATACTCTTAGAAGGAGGTCAGTCGTTAAAATTGATTGAGCTCCGGGCGAGATTATTCTAAGTAGATTGGGAGATAAACGTTTTATTTGAAAAATTGTAATTAAAGCTGACATTTAATAACATAACATACTCATTCAATTACAGTTTTGCATGTAATAAACTACTTCAGCAAAGTAGTATTTATCAATAAATAACAGTGTATCATGATGTCCATCCCACGTTCAACATACGAGACCCGGGGCCAGTGAGCGGCGTCCGTTCCACATACAGCTCCAGCGGTTCCCACTTCTCACGAAACAGTTAAGCGACAAGTTTTACTTGAACTGTTTTCGCGTCGAATGCGTGTCACGCGAAGAAAGTGACCAGAACATTTTTACTTTTGATTGAGGACGAAGTAACACTCTTAAGTTGCATCATCAATGACACATCGTCGAGTATAATATTTGAACTTCTGTCATATGTTATTATTTCATTTCAAGCGAGAGCGCGTAAAAATTGTGTACGTCAACAGACTTGCAAATATTACAAGAATGTCGTAAATCCTCAAACTTGGATATCTTGAGTCTGTTCACACCAGTGGGTGTGCTTAGCCACAAGGTTGCAGGTGGAATGCCAGCGGCAGTAATGTCTGACCCACATCCCCTCCCTCGCTCCTTGTTAGTACAGTTACAAAGACCAGTTTTTTACTACACACTTTTATCAAATACTCGCAGCGGTGGGTCGTTTGAGGAAAGTGTTATACGAATTTTGCTTTCATCGGAACGTCGTCATACAATGAACCATCAATAGAAAGTAATAGTCCACCAGCTTTCATTCATATATTAATTTGTAAGCAAACAAAGGTGCCGGGTGTCTGAAATCGCAGCTTTGATTACACGTGCAAAGCTCTCCGTTGCTGATTCACACTTTACTGACCCGACGCTAAGAGGTGTGTGACATCTCACAATTGACTTGCATCCGTAAACTATGTGTGATGTCGCTTTAACAATCAGAGGTAATGAAGTAGCTCTACGCGTATTTTCTACGTCGCTACGAAGCTACGAACACAGCGTCAGTATAAGACATCAACGAGCGCTAGTATGAAAAGACTAATAATAAATATTTCATTTTGAAATTAGTATTACACAAAATAATGCTCAGCCACTGCTTAGAACAAGTCTATATTATTCTTCAACCGAGTGAAGGGTTTAGCTTCATACAGCCTTGATCAATAAATCTGAACCAATCTTTGGGTAGCGTGCGGCGGTAGCGCACTTCACAGGTGTCCGAAATGCACTAGAGGAAAGGTCAAGTTGATTATTATCGTTCACACCAAGAGAGGCATTAAATTAAAATTTAACACGAACTCCATATTTATTGCAATGAATAAATAAACGTCGCATTTACTTATCTGAAAAGTCAACGACCAGATCTTCTTACAAAAGAGTTATGACCTTAATTATGAGCTCTTTCTTCCGTACAACATTTACATATAAGTATAGTACACAATAATGCAACTCTTCCGTCTGAAAATCTTTTAATGGCATCACACAATCCGTCAAGAGTTCGTGACATTTAACATAAATATTACCAATTGCAGTACAAGGCGTGTTTGCCGACGATATTCATCTACATCAGTACTCGACGTAGTTATCAATTTTCATATAAATACCGATTGATTACCCCGGGTTTAAGGTGATAGTCGAGTATTTTTTTACATTTAAAAAAGTACATTAAAATATATGTCGAATAATGGCCATCGAAAAGCGTCCATAATTGTAGGTAAACGGTGAAGATTATAAGGGGTTAAGTACAAAAAAAATTATGGGAATCATCACTTTAGGGCTCATAATGAAACGGGCAATCGCATCCAAATCCTTCAAAGATCGCGGTCAAGGCCCTAATAAGAAAAAATCGAGCCGAAGAGAAAGTCGAGGTATTTGGTTATTCACTCGATCTTTTCCTCGGGTTATCCGGTTGCGTTCATTAATGTGCTTGTAGATTACTTCAGTTTACTTTTCGTTCAAAATATAGCTGTTTATTTTTTGTTAAAGTAATTACTGCTTCACATCTTCATAAAAGGATAATTTACTTTTTATATTATAATCTCTTAATGGAAGTAAAATACAAGGTATTATTATTTCCTATCCAATAAAGGTGCATTCGTTGCGTTGAATATTGTTGTGATACTTGTGATATTGAAGTCTCATAGTATATTTTAATTTGACAGATATCATTTATCAGTGTTTCTTACAAAAATACTGTCGAAAAAGTTAAAAAAGACTACGTTTCGCGGACACGTTAGAAAGTAATTGCGTAATCAATTAATATAAATAGAGGAGTAATATAGCGATATAATTTCGTAAGACTGCAAGTTCAATAACCTCGTCTCACATGTGAGCACATTGGTATCGAGTCTATGACAGATGCGGTGTTAACGCACTTGACGCCTGGCGGTGAAAGCTATCATCGATCTAGCGCTCGCGTCCTTGCATCTTACAGACAGTAAAAAATATCCATATAATTTTTTTTGCTGACGGTTCATCATTTATTAAGTTTAATATGCGACCTGCAGAATACATTAATCATACCAAATATCAAGCAGTAAGATCAGTGCATTCTTGAAGTGTTACAGGAAAAATATGATGCATTTGTTCACATGTATATGAGCCGGTAGTCACAGTAATATTTAACACTACCTGTGCTTGATACTATTCGTAAGACATACTGCATAACTGCAATAAAAACGCGTTCATTCAGTTTAAACTCGAGTCCAAAGACCTAGTTCTTTCCGCCGATAATTTGAGTGGGCTATATTAATCGTCTGCGGCGACTTGTTCTTACAAAGCAAACGCCGACATAATACGCAGCTGTATAATTACGTAACAGAGTAACGTTGCATACGGATATCCGCCGAATTTCATAAAGGTACCAGATTCAGACACAGTTACGTCAGAAATTATAGAAGAAAAATCCATGACTTTCGGTTGGTAATTTATTTTGCCTCTTATGTTTTCCGCCTCATCTGATTTTTGTTAAATGGAATTTAATTTTTTTGGAAACATCTACATGTACCCCTTACAATACAAGGAAACAAATTGAGCTCAATAAAATATGTGAAAAAAGATTTCTTGAACTATGACACAATACGCGACTTGTCAGATAAAATTAATAAATATTAACAAATTAATAATTCATAAGATGCTTTTCTACTTAAAAATACTATTTTCAACTTCAACATAGCTTCTTCAAAGTATTAACTATAGTAGGAATAAATTATAATATGCTATAATTTTAACAATTCTACCCACGCACTCGGTCCTCATTTAAACTCGCTATTTCAAAGCAAAGTACAGACGGTAGAACAATAAGGAACGAGACATATTCTGAACAATGGTCGCAGGTACGATAGGAATCTGCAATACGCTGCTGACGTGTTTTTTTGCATGATTCGACCAACTTTGCCTATTGTGCCGATAACTAAAGCAAACGCACCTTTAATTTAGAACGGACATTCAAACGCATCACAGAGGTTGACGACCTATTAACACAATGAACTTCTTTACGTCAACATTGGTTAAGTATCTGCGTTTGCATATGATCCTGCTTTAAAAGCATTAATTATTAATTTTAAGTTTGTACTTAGCCTTATGACTTATGAATGTTAATCAGAGTCAATTATTAATTACCTTAATTACGTAACGAGTAAATAAAGTAAGATCCACACACGCACGTGATGTGTTAAAGTTAAACAGACGCGCCTAGAGGCTGGCTCCGTGAGATACAATATAGTGTACATAGAGCTAATTATGGCAGTAAGAAAATTGCCTTAACAAATAAAATCAACATTTGGCATGTTTGAAAGACACAATTCAAATACGGTCGGGCGGACATAGTTCAGTGTTGACGTTTCGACGCCGCCACATTCCAAAGATTCAACATCCGTAATGAGAAAATGCAAAGCATATGTACATCCAGGATAGTGACAGCCTTGAAGCATGTTCACTAGACGCTAAATGCACTAAAGGCACCGTTCACGAGTGTTAATCCACAACAAACAGTCGAAAATAAAAAGTTGAGAGTGACTCTATATTTTAACTCAATGTTAAAGTCTGTCTATGATGATGGCTTTAATCGGATTCTTTTGATTAGAACTCGAGCTCGCGGGCAAATAGATAATTTTATTTTAATACATTCAAGTCAAAGGTCAACCATGAGCCAAATTGCACAACATTGAAGCTGCCTCTAGCCTCTAGGCTCCTAAGCTAAGAGTCGAGCGTTAAAGTGTGCCCACAATCCGCGTTGTTGATTCACGCGGCGTTCCAAACTTGAGATCACAACGCATTGCCGGAAGATGTTATTGCAGCACATAGGCATTTTATACGCGAAGGATGAAACGCGTCAGGCTTACTAGTCGCTATAATAAACTCTATGACGACAAAACCCTTTGTGTTGTTTAAACCATGATGACAAAGAATTTTTACCAAAATTTGTTTATTCTGTTATCGCCAACTCAACACTTTGCAATATTTCAATGAAACAAGAACGTTTGTAAACTCATGGGCATAGTGTAGTGTTACGAGATATGACAATACTGACGAATAACGCCTTGACCAAACTAATAGCCATAATGTATATAGCAAACATATTCATTTAGAGGATCCATTACACAATGATCGTGTCTCAAATGTTACTCGTACCTAGCTTGTTTACATGGCTCGTCGCACCTAGTAGGCACGACACCTTGCGTTCTACTTCAGAAACTCAAAACAGTGTACGTATTTATTTTTGTCAACCAATCGACATTGCTTTTCACATTTGAAAAAGCACGAGTTTAACACGGCTACTTAAAGCTAATTAAACACGCCTGATATACATTTTATGGGTTACACAGTCATGTACCGGACTAAAACAAGTTGATATCAAAAATTTGTTGGGTGTGAGGCGGTGCGGCACTTTCACCTAGGGTCGCCCAGCTTTCGGCCTCTCGCGGCTATGTGAGGCGCGTCTCAGACTCGCCGGCACTCTCCACTACTACGTATGTATCGTAAACACCGGCCACCGCTGTCTCGCTTCTTCGGCTGGCGAGAGAAAGGAAAGAAAATGTCGCTAATGGTCGCCTGCCCACAATACGTGGTAGTAACCCCGCCAACGAAGCGATGACGCTACGCACTACTTACCACTGATTATATTTACTCTTTTTCGAGTTAGGGCAACAACCTGAACCTGACTCGATGACCCATTTGATGAAACTCTTTTCCTTTTTACAAAGTTAACGAGTCTCGTCAGACGTCAAGCAAATCACTGTTAAATTAATAAAAATTTCGTATATTAATTATCAGATTATAAAAAGAAATAATCAGCATTTTTCTTCAGTAAAAGAATTCGTGATACGCCAAATTCTTGAGTCATTTACTGTCGTCATCGCGCAAGTAAAAGTGATACCGACAAGGAGGTCAGCAACATAGCAAAAATAGCTTTCTATGGAAGATGAAAGCGAAATTGAATATGCCAGCAGAGCTCCGCGTATCAATATTTATTCTACAAATGGGTAAATAGTGCGTGCGCGCTTAAAGTTCGACTAATATTGTTAAACCATTGATTTAACGGCGGAATATTTTAAACTGCTTTGCTTCTTGATTTTCAGGCAAATAAAACAACTTGCTCTCGCGGTGAGAAAAGCTGGTTATAATGGAAACGTCTGCTGGGTGCAGTACAAATGAACATAAATTATTCAGATTCCAACTTGATGATTGATTGTTGAATGAATACACGAGGACGCACTATACAAGGCAACAGGTACACCACTTGTGTTATTGGGAATAAAATAGGTTTAATCTTGTAGTCTTGTCGTAGTGTCGGTGAGAAATCGTAACAATTTCACGATTAGCTCGAGAGCTGGCGCGTTTCATTGAGGCACGAGCTGAATGGCGTGATCTTAACCTACATTTCCCACATCCGCCGCAGACCCGCAAACACAATTGAAAATGTAATTGCTTTTTTACTTTAATCGTCTTTTATTGTTGGTCTTTTTCAATTATGCCAATGGTGTATTTTGCTCTACTTTTGAAGTTCAGCACACCGGCATGCAACATGAATTCGATGATTTTAGAACTAAACCTATCTATACTGATTTCAATTGACTGTTGAGAAACTATAACATCATTCATATCGGTATAAATAATGAATCATACAGTATCTATACAGTAGCCAGCTTAGCTACAGACAACCTTTAGGAATATAAAGTTTATAAGTAATAAGCTGACATTTTTCATTCTAGACATGACGCGACGCGACGCTAGAAGCATAATTAAATTTATTCGGGTTATTCCAGCAATGAGCCGTCTGTTCACAAGGAGAAATAGAACGGTCATATTTAGAAGCAGCATGAATGAAACGACAACATAAATAATATCCACTTTTCTGAACAGACTTGGGAGCTATTAAGATTAAAATGTTTTAGTAATTCGATTAGGAAATAACGTTGAGTAATTTTTACCAACTGAAAACAGTAGACGGGAAAACTGTCGCTGTCAAACTATACATGGCTAGAACCCAACCTCAGCTCAGTCAGCATAGCTCATTGCTCGTCTCTGTCTGCCCAATGAGATGACATCGAAAAACAAAAAGGACACACGAGTTTCGAATATCGAACGACTTCCAACAAGTGTGTCGCGCTCAAACATGCCAGTTATTTATTCAAATCATGGTACGACCGGAATTTCTTAATGGAGATGGTATTATTGTAATCCGGGTTAACACTATATCGGTAGCCTTGAAATTTAATATGGATAGACTATAGAATTTGACAGGTTCGACCGGTTGAGTGTAAGTATGTGCCAACTGAAGTGTCCCAACAGTAATGGCGATGTTGGGCTGTACCTACCGCAAGAAGAACTTTATTATTTAACAAATGAGTTACACATTTGCAAATTATAGTTAATAGCATAATTAACGAACTGCTTCAAAGGTTATTAAAAAACTATTAAACACTTTTAACGACCATCTCTAACACCTGTACGACATATAAGTATGTCGATACAGTTCCGACAGTCGACCAGTCTGAATAGACGGGTATTGCTGCATCCATTTTAAAATATGTATCATCTAAGACAAATATCCTCTTACAACAAAACTTATCTTAAAAGTACGGAACTTTAAGTTACATAATCTATACCGGGAAATACCCATCTGTTTATTTTCTCAGTCTAGCATTTTATAGAGCTGTGTAATTTGTTAGATCTGGTTTTTTGATAACATAATTATTTACAAAATAGTGAAAAATAAATGATTTTTCAAACAGACTAATTTCATCGTTTTTGGAATGCTGCTTTAATTATAAAATAACGTGAATAAATTACTACTTTATGCAAAACGAAAAGTGAACGCTTATTCGATTCTTTGCATGTTTAAACTGCATAGGATGCAAACACATATTTACATCGAATATGTCATCGATGATATAATCAATCAATACAACTGAGCCCTTATATTCATATTCTATGAGCTAGCGACTGTAGAATCACAATTATGGATTATACACTTGGGCCCACGTGCTTATACTACGTATACAAAAATTTACATCACTTGTTCATAAACTTTGCATGTGTTAAATAGAGCTTTTATATTAATGTTCAACATACGTACGATAACTTCAATTTTTTGTTTTTGGATACATTTCTCGAATAATGGGACAATAAAAAACACATCCGTTTTTGTAATAATTAAATCTCAAATAGAAAAATTAGCGTCGCCTAACGAGTCAATTCCTAAATAGGCTGATTCAAATAGCTTGCGTAATATTGAAATAAGTAATAAAGTTAATGTATTATTCTACGTTAAGTTAGTGAGTCATTCAACAATGTTACCTTTGAAATCGAGTGTGGTTTTAATAATATGATTAGCACGTTGTATTTTCCGTGGTTTCAAATCCGTAGTTGGCAACCAGCAATGACTAAGTGGAATCGCCATTTGTTATTTTTATTGCCATATAATCTAGTGCTAATTAAAAATAGAAATTGGTAAGATAAATTATAATTGGTAAATTAAATTCTCTGTTCTCCCAATATTTTCTCGAATAGGAAACTAATGGCTTATAAACTTTATTTATTGCAGTATTTTTAAAAACATTAGCATTATTATTAATTTCAAAAACAGGACGGATGTACATATAGAAATAGAAACCTAAAATTCTGCAATACCGTTTACTTTTGGTTGTTTAAAGTTAAAAACATCACATTACCTTTTTGTGGTTCCAGAGCACGTTGACAGAGGGCTTTCCGCGGCGGAAGTCACTCTGGTCGATGACGTCATCGTGGATCAGTGACGCCGAGTGGATCATCTCGCTGATCATCGCCACCTGCCGCTGGGACGGCAGCAGTGCACTGTGCAAACAGAAACACGCTATAAAACATAACAAAGTAGATATGAAGGCAGATTTAAAGCTTATGTGACTATGATTTAAAGCTGAAAATAATAATGGCAGCGGATTTTGTCAATTTGTGATTGACCTCTTTATAATATTGGTATAGTTTAAACAATATTGTAATCAATCATTTTAGACTGGATATAATGACGTACTAAGTACACCTAGCACCGTCCGATAAACGTACTTTGGGCTCTGTATATGTAGAGAGAGGATTATTAGCATGTAGCAAGTATTACGGGGCAGCAAGGTTCTGGAATGGAGGCCGCGTACCGGAAAACGCAGCGTGCGACGTCCACCTACAGGGTGGACCGACGACATCGTAAAGGTAGCAGGGAAGCGCTGGACGCAGGCCGCTACCAATCGATCAACGTGGAAACCATTTGGGGAGGCCTATGTTCAGCAGTGGACGTCCTATGACTGAAATGATGATGGTGATGATGATGAAGTATTACGTAAGTCAATGGAAGAATCATCCAATGCGTAAATAATCGTCGATTTTATCTGTACCTGATAATTCGACATGGAAAAAAAGTTATCGAACTTAAATTATCATTGCACTGTCTAACTACTCGTACTACACTGTTTGGCAACAAGTAAAATACTATAGGCAGCGTAGAATTATGCGATGCCATAAGCTGGTGTTTACAAACAAAAAATAAATAAAAATATTTTTCTAAAAAGTATGCCAGTCGGAAGCGCTATCAGATGATAGCGACACGTTAGTGACTAGCCTGCACACCTGGCAGCCAGTTGTGTGATTTCATAAGATCCGTTGCCACTCCTTCCTGTGGCCCAGAGATCTACTTTGGAACGGATTCCACAAAACCAAAACCATTACACACATATTTAAAGTAAGATCTTTAAACATTCAATTTGAATTTGGCAATCCATTTTATCTCAATAATCAGTCCTTGATATATTATCTAACATCACACTCGCACCCAACAAACGGCAGGGCCAACGATTAGCACTACAAATATTAAACGTGCTTATCATTTAACTGTTACTTATCTAATATTAGGTTCGTTGGCAATACAAGATAAAAACACCGTTATCAATAAACTGCGCTATAGACATGCTGTCATCAACTGGTTTAACCAACTAAAAAGCTGTGGGTATGCATAATAGGAAACCAGTCAAACAGTTGCATTATGCAGTATTTGTAACTATACAATATTATTTGTACTGCACTAATGTCTCCTTCGACTTGGTTTCTCCAATGTCAAGTTACAACAAATTTTAGAGATTAGTAAAACCCTTATTAATTAAGGATCTCCTGTAACAATCGCCTCTATAATCTAGTCATTAGATTAGATTCTAATGGATAGAGAGTTTGAATATCTCAATCCAAATATTTTGGATTCGATTTCCATTTCTAAGACACAGTTACACACAGGGTACAACTTAAAGATCACACAAATCCGTGTAACACAATTAGAACATTGCTCGAATGAGCCAGTTCATGTATAAAAATAAGTAAAGTAAAGATCCGCCTTTAAAGGCAAGATTTTTAGATGTTTTTGTTTGAAGTTACCGCTAAAATAAAGATTATCAGTTGTAATCTTCACATAAGGCGTGATGGTACACACAGGTGGATCAGGTCGGATAGGCGAAGTGCTATAACATTCGCTCATGTAACCAACTGCACATAAACAGCTGCCTTTGCGGGTCGTTACATGATGATAAAAATTGCATGTAATCAAACTGGAGTATAATGTACAAACGTATAGCCTGACCAGGAACATAAAAACCCTGGCATAGAGGCGCGTCAATTGCATTTGATAGTGCAACACTGAGTACAGTCGTACCTGTGTTAAATTAATAGGCTAACTTTATGTATCAGGATTCAGGATTACGGGCTAATTTGATATTTTCATAAATTAACGAAAAAATATTATTATAGGTAACCTGGTTTAAATAAATTAAATGAAACCATCAATCGAGCTAGTAGGATTTATTTTATTATTCATCAATAATCAAAGTCAGAACTTGAATATTCAACTGCAATGTCTGCTCATGAACGCTTCAAACTCGGTACTTCTTTCCCAATTCCATAAAATTCAACACTTAGAAAGTGACAAAAAATTTTAAAATTGGTAGTTGAAACAAACCACAGCTAATTTTCATAGTGGACTGTACTATACGATAAACATGTCAGTCAATTTGACAACCTTTGTCGGAAACATTATTCAATGAAAATATTGTCCGAACCCTTAGTATTTCTCTTCGACAAATACTTTAACACATTGTGAACCACTTTTCTTTCACGACTATAAAAAGATTTTAGCAATTTAATTCACAAAATCAATGGCGCACATTTAAAATAAAGTTTGTTTACACTTTGACAGCAATAGACTGACATGCAAGGTGACATGTCAATGAAGTTTTCAGTTACTGTTGCCATTAAAAGAAATTAGTACCATTAATTTTCCGCAACATGGCGAGGGTTTTTATGTTCCTGGTCAGGCTATACACAGACTTATCAATATCCATTGAACTACAATAAGTCAGTTTTTAAGTAGCTAGTTACGTAAATTAGTAAAAATAGAAAACCAATAAATGATAACGCTAAATATACCGCTTAAAAAGCGGCAGTCAAGACGTTAAGTAATTTGTTTTATGATGGCTATAAATGAGTGTTTTTTTCCAAGGATATTTTTAGTATGCATGAAGGATTTCGCTCATTTATAAATAATTCTGTTCGCAGCAGTAATATCGTAACGCACTTATCGCATCTACCAGTACTTTAAATATTCTCAGCATGTAAAGAGCAGTCAGCGGCGAATCACAGGGAGTGCGTGCACGTACTCTTCAATGGACAATTTGCTATTCATGTATTGAAATAAAAACGCTGATTATACAATTGTACTTATCGGGAGCAATAGGGTTTTTACAATAGTCTAGAGGAATCCCAGGCTATTTTAAGGATGTATAAGGAAAAAGTCTCGTGAATCACCGCAGGATAGGCGTGAGAAAAAGTAAATGTCTTTAAACTTAAACCTTTCAGGATCTTGACTTCTTTTAGTATGAATTTATTAATAAATAATGAACATTAATATTAATGGTAGAGACCCTGAAAATAGATGGATTTAATATCGTTAGTTGGATCTCTAATGAAAACCTATACCTTTGAAGTATGCCGCAAAACCTCGACTTTCTGAAGGCTATGTGCAAAAGAAGGTCATATCTGGCAGAGAAACGCTAATGTATTATTATTAGCGTGGGGAATATGACCAGACAAGTTGACGGCAGGTGGGACAAAAGCCTCAGCTGATGAGCGTAAGACTTATGTCACTTGCAGATGGATTCATGACACCAAAGCAAAAAAAAACCTGACTTGAGTAAATCGAAGAGCATAAAATAATAAATTTTCTTTTTTCAGTGGCAAAGCTTACGCTCAAACAAGTGGTTAATATCGATTTAAGGTGATAATAAAGAAGATGCACACACCAAGTTGTCCATTGAGAAATTGTAAAAATATAGAAAAACGCAATAGTCGAAGAATGCTCAGCTAGACATTGAACTATGTTGACCGCAATCATATTGCTAAATCAAAACAGTTGGGCAAGCAGCCGCCGCGTGTTAACTAATATACGCTGGCTGGCTATTAATGCTAAAACAAGTTTGCCGCGAACTGTCTTCATTACAAATAACTCGGCGATTATACATGACTAGACTTCTATAAATTAGAGTTTTGTTTTTATTTCTTTTTGAAATAGGAAGTAATTATATGCAAAAAATCACCTTCACACTCGGAAGTTAGTTTAAATATTTATTGGATGACGTTTAAATTCATGGTAAAATATTATAATGATAAGTAAAATATTAAGGCCTTTGTATGATGCGCAGTTTTACTATGACTACCGGGTACGAGTATCATCAGCTGGATGTATGCATTACATAAATTCATATTATAATAAATAGGATATACTGAGTTCTATTGTATTACGCACGTTCTCGTGAGGTCAGGTACAGTATTTTAAACTCAAGTAGTTTTTGTATTTTTATTTCCAGATACTTATCTAGTTAAAATTTTAACAATGTAAGCTGTCAGTGTGGGCGGTCTCTCAATTTGCAAGCCCTCCACTATTTACAGCTAATTTACATACGGTTTATACATAACGGGTTTTGAACGAACTAGAAGTAGAAGTTACGACGGACATTGCTGTAATCATTTTTTTCAATTATATGTGTATTAAAGGTCAAATATTCAATATGACCTTGTTCCTAATAACGTTACAGAAATCAGTATGACCCCGGCGATTAGTTTTTGAGGAGAAACTAGTTTGGTACAGTTTTTTTAATGAAATTGTTATTTTGTCAATTCATTACATCGTGTCATTAGTCACTTAGTGATTTATTTATTTATTTTATTTAATTACACAGTGATATACGAGTTAGATCATCTTCGCACCTAGTTGGGATTTTTCCCATTTTCCCCAAAAAAAGTCAACCTGTAGTAGTCCTGTGTAAACAATAATAAAGCTATAGAATTTGTGTTAGTATCTCAGTCGGGAAAAGTAAAATTTAATTTAATTTACAGCTTTATGTATGAGAACTCTACTGAATGCAGGTCCATATACTTAAATAATAAAAAGGTCTGTGTTCATCTAGACGACTACAAAGCTATGTCCACGCGACTAAGTAATAAAAATAAAAACAACAACTACACGGATCTGTGAAAATGTACGGAAACAAAATACAGAATCGCACTTGAAAAATAATGTCTTTGATCGGTTTAACTTTATAGGTACAATGACCTCGTATTTATCGCTAGGACGAATCGGATGTGATTTATATGGATGACAGGTTATTTTCCGCACAGATTGAATTTATAATATTTAACAACCTTTGACTTCACACTAGTATTTATATAATACGAATATTATATAATATACAATTCTTGTGTAGGAAGGAAACCAGATATCAATTGGAATTTCCAAACGGGTATAAAAGATATCATAATTATATTTTTTTAATACAGGTGTCCTTTTCAAGGTTTTATTTTAGGTGATGACTTCTAGATTTGATACAATATATGAGCATTATTCTATGTATAGGAGTGTAGGTCAATTTAATTAATGAAATAAATATAACGAAAATTGAGACCACCCGCTGAGTAAAATGAGAGACGAGATAATATTATTATGGGCGACGAAATCACTGTACGAAAAAGGTATGATCTTTGTAAAATTACTGAATTCTTGTCGACCACTCGGCATAGTGGAACGCGTACCATACTAAAATGCCAGAGGTCGCGGGTTCGATCGCTGCACACGACAATAATTGGTGTGCAATTGCATGAACTTATTGTGTGGGTCTGGTTTTCTATGTATAATATCTATGCACTATTTATATGTTTCAGTTTGTTCGTATCCATTGTCCGGTACTATGGGTACCGTACAAGCTGCTTAATTTGAGACAGATAATGGGATGTCAAGGATATTAATTGATTAACTCTTACCTATTTTCACCGTAGACGTGGTAGTTGACGGCCCGCGCCATAAGTATCGCCACCATGGGCCTGAGCGCCTTGCCCTGCCCGTCGAAGTAGTATGTAGCTATGGTGTTCAGTTCCGCCTGGTTCGTGTTTTTCTCCAGCTCCTGTTAAGCAGACGGACTACAGTCGAGTTGGGATCCAGCCTTTGAATATTGTAAAACAAGAACACATATTCAGATTAACATAACTTATTGGCATCAAAATGATGAGGAAAATCAAAATCGAAAGTTATAAACATTCTAGAGTCAAAACTCCAACAGCCTTCAGGATAAAATGTTACTTGAGTATCGTTTGGTTGTGCCTAGCAACGACGAGAAAAACAATCTATTAATAAGAAGACCAAACCAGTTGATAACGAAACGTTTTTTCTACATAATAAAACTCGTACCATTCTGTACGTTGACCCATAGAATGACGACATCAAACTAAAAGCCTATTATGTAACAAGACAAAAAAAATGAGATTTGGAACTATTGTAACTGATGAGTATATCTAATATTGTCTTAACTAGCTGGAGAATATTAATTAATAATTATTATTAACGTTTCATAAAACCACACACTTTATTTTAGCATACATCAATCGATCGTCAAGTAACACACAGTAAGCATGGCACGTAGGTACAAAGTGTAAAGGTCTATTAAAATTTAAAAAGTTTACCACCTGTAAATATTTACACAAATAGCTATAATGCAAATTCCAAGAGGCTTAAATATGAGCGAAGAATTTTAAAAATACGTAAAATGTCACACTGCGCTACGAGTAATAACCTGCATACTCGTAAGTACATGCTACGAAATGAGTGTGTAGTTACAAAATGTCGTAGTTATCAATCGTAGTTCTTTTGCTACGGTTTCGTAGCCCTTGCTACGGCATAATAAATCGTAAATGGTATTAAACTATGTAGATCTGCAACCAGTGTGATTAAATTTAAGTGTTGACGTTTAAAACATGGAGCTTGCAACACACTGTGTCATATGCATTTACTTGACGCAAGTCCTCTCGCAACTGTGGACAATGCGAATCTCCACATTAGCGTTGCGAAAAATTTACGAATGCCCATTATAGATGCTTTGCACTAATTTTATTGTGTTTAGCCGGATACGCGTTTGCATAAGTATACCTTCATATGAGTTAGTACATACACTGTATAATGCAATAAGATGCTACATTGTGAACAGTAAAGATTTCTTATATTTTTTAATGACACATCATGCTTCATTTAGGATAATTTAAGTTTTATTGAAAACAGTAAAGTTAATATTTCACGTAATAAAACAGCAAATATCCGCGTCTACAACGCCCATAAACATTGCCTATATTATGCTAAGATTGGTTTTGTTAACGTAACTAGTCAAGCCACCGCGATATTAACTATTCAAATTACTAGTTTTGATCTCCAAATCAAGAGGTTTCCTTATTAGTCATTTCTAAAGGCACACCCATGAACATCTGGCTTTATGACAGAACTACAGAAATTCTGTCTGTGCGAATACAGCCGCATTCTTTGGCTGATGGTCAAAACATTTAAGCACGACACGATTTCGCAAGGTGTCGTTGTCGTGTCGTCGAAAACAATACTCTCTTCGTAAACGTTGACAACAAAACGTAATACCACAACACTGCATAAGTAAGTATTTTCAATCCCTCTTGCTATTGTTTGGTGATTATATTGCTTAGTTTACTCTAGTCGTAATATAACAAGCCTCGCCTAGTGACAGTGGGAGGAATGTAATGAGGGCTATCGTTTTTATACTTAACAGTTGGCAACCCCTGGCGATTGACAGGACCTTACTCTACAGTGGCGCCATCTTGATGAGTGCAAATGCGATAGTCCTCCTACCACTTTAGCGCTCACAAGTTGGTGCCACTGTCTTCGCGACTAACAAGTGACAGGACCTTACTCTACAGTGGCGCTAACTGTTGAGCGCTAAAACGATAGCCCTCATTAAATGGATATGGGTGGGTACACCATAACCGTACATAGAAAACGCTTTTTTCTGTCTCTAATGAATTAACTTCTAAGCACTCTGTATCATTAATCAAGTTGATTTAGGTCTAAACACGCAGGCGCATTGCGAAACCCAGGTTGGACGGTGAGATCCACCGACTGGTATGCTGACTATTCTCAGTTTGAGAGGCACTTGATATTTGAATACTTTGCACAGTTCTAAATGTTATCAGATTGTAGAGTTGCACAAAATTGTGACCATTCTTGTTTTTTATCTACACACACTTGAAATAAAAGCAGCGTAACGTCTTAATAGAAAGTGACATACTGTAGAGCCATCTCAAAAATATGTTAAAATAAAAATACTTGGAACTCCAGTATGCGAGATAAAACCACGAACGATGACAAACTAAAATGCGTTTGCAAAATAAATTATTTATTAGTGGTCAAGAGTAGCGTATGCAAATTAAACAGGAAGGTTTAATAGAAATAAATAAATGGTTTGTGTGCTTTACCAATCCGTCAGTGGATGCCTACCACTTTGTTCCGCTACGTAGTCTTTGTCTTTGCGGCGATAATGAAAATGTTTGTAGTATCGGTACTATCGCAACAGAGTTACGCAGTTTGTCTCTAGGTTTCGTACTTGTCTTGCGAAATTAGCATTGAATACTTTTTTATTTTGAAGAAAGTATCTATAGTTTTTCCTGCATAGCCTGGTGAGCAGTAAGAAGGTCAAAGCTCAAGTTTCGCGCGATTTCACACGATGCACTTTCCATCGCCGCACTATTACAAAGCCCATTCATTATGGTTTTAATTAATTCGGAACAGGAAAGATTTATCATTGATGATTACGATATTAAAGTTCACAAGATAATACATACGATATTATACAAATTGTATTCGAAACGTAATTTAAGGAAATTGCAAATTGGTATTGTTTTTTTTATACTTGGTGAGCATATTGTTTTCTACGGTGACTTCCAAATTTTCGAGTAACACAATCGGGTAAAAAAGAAACGAAATAACAATAGTCTCATAAAAACACAATAAGTTAAAGTTCAAATTAAGTTTTATTTGCTTAGCTACGTTACAGGTTGTCATAACAAGTACAATACAATAACAATGATAAAATGAAAACAATTGTGAAACTTCGCTTCTCATAAATATTCAAAAGATTTTTTCAAAATCACATAGTTCACTCGCATCGACAGATACCCAAAGGTCAAAAAATTTTTCCACGAATACAACAAAATCCAAAAAAAAAAAAAAAAAAAAAAAAAAAAAAAAAAAAAAATCATAATAGGTAACTATAATCTGCTACACTATTTATTACTAGTATAAAATCGGATTTGATTCTAACATTAGTCGTTTTTATAATCTCAGTGTTAATGAAGTACCTTAACTGGCAACTTCCATACCATTCCATGTAGGAAACTGATGTGAAGAAATGTGCAACCACTGACCACGTAGGGAGCCTAGTTAGAGACGAGTTTTCCAAACAGAAAGTAGGCGAGCAAGTGGCCGCCACAGCCGTGGTCAATACTGGCAGCACTGCGTTGGTACTTCACTGGTAATACAAGATTCACTTACCAGTTTGAACGTAAATATCTATCTAGGAAAACGTCTAGACTATACTATCCTGCAAGAAAATACAACTAAACGTTTGCTAATTAAATTCCACAATTCGAAAACTTCGGAACTTTAATCAGAAACATTTGAATTGAAAATAGGCATTTCCTAAACAAGTTGTTTTAAATTGTGTATCTTAGACACTATGGCATGAACATGAATAACGAAATTATAAACATGATTATCACTTTCTAAGATTAAGCACAACTTACAATTGAGTAGGCATGAACGCGCAAATGATCGAGCTCAGTTTTCACATTCGTTAAGTTTTATTGTTAAAATGAATGTACTCTCATAATACTTATATTCGTAATGAATGCACAATCATCATCAAGACCGTGAAAATCTTTCTTTACGCTTCGAGTAAATTATTAACGATAATCTTTAACAGGAATCAATTAATACTCTTCGTTAAAATTCTTCAAGTGTTTTCCTATAATTAGCGCGATAAAAGCCCATATTATATACACATTAACAAAAATTTGTAACGACATAATTCAGAACCAAAGAGGATAATAATCACGTCGCCAAAAGCCAATAAAAAAACTGACCTTTCGTTCGGGTCATTAAGATAAACGACAATCACGATGCCGATCGGGTTACGACCAGATTGAAGTGATTACAGGCAAGTAGGTACCTTATTTTACTGCAATTAAAGATCAATAAATAACATTCAAAAGCTCGTAGTCACTGTCCAGTTAATAAATTTACACCAATCTGATATTCTCTTTATCTATAAAGGAAATGCGAAATGCTCATCTTAAGTGAATTCCTCTTTTACATTTCCTTTAACTCTTGATTTTGTCTGAAGCGGTCGTTGAACTTTAAAGTTTTTAAAGCTTCACGTTTTTAATTACTGATTAATTAAATATGAACCGGTATTTGAGTGCATGAAATATTTCGTAAGCGATAATGTAAAAAAACTAGAAGGCTACAGGTATCATACTGGTAGGTATCCAAAGTTATTGATAAAGACACGAACCTGCAAGATTCGATACAGAAAACCCTCCAATGGGTTAGTAGTAGTTTCGCACGATTTTCCTTTGCACGAATGTGCGAAACGTACGAATGTGCGAACTTTCAAAAATATTTTTTTAGTAGGCGTTTCGCCCGGATGTATTAAAAGTATTAAAATCGCGTGCGAATCGACTCTTTTTTGAACTATTAGTATGCGATTACTAGTTCTCATTACATTTCGCCCGGATTTATTCCGGGCGAAACGCCTACTAAAAAAAAAATTGTTTTGAAAGGGGACGTTTCGCACATTCGTGCGAAGGAAAATCGTGCGAAACTACTACTAACCCAATCCAATGAGTTATGGAAGCTCATATTTGTTTTCTTTTCTTTTTAATGTGCGAAACTCGGATCAAGAATCGTCCTTTCATATAATTTGTTTAGAATTTATTAGTCACCGATACTTCTACTCCCAGAAGCGACCAAATCGCTAGTCGCAATTACCGGTGATGCGCAGGCGTTGTGTAACCCACGCCCGCGTGCGGGCACGTCATGACTTTGACACACTTCCGATCAATGGGCACGACTACGAGCATTCCTACTACGTACCCTTTCATCAAAATAATAACCAATATCAAGCCAATAACTAACCTGTCTCGTTTGTAAAATAACTACCAACACGCACTTATTTTAAGGCCCCGTAGAATTACATTTTCAATGGCGTACTCTATTTGTGTAAGGACAAACAAATTACAAATTATGTACTATGTATAAACAGAATAGAAGCGTTTGATTAAATTCACACCATTCTTTTGAGACGCACAAAATATCTATTGTGAGTTTAAGGTCACACTTAACTTACGTTTATTTTAAAAGCTTAACTCAAAGTATTTGGGCTGCCTATTTTGCATAAGCGCTACGACCTTGACGGAAGTCGTATCCATAAGGTGCTGCCTATAAATGAGCTAAAAATAGTATTTGTGAATTAATCAAGACCAAAATGATTTAAATATTACGAACTAACGTTTTTTACATGCTATTACGTTAGAATTACTACATAATTAAGTTAATTGTTTAGTTCCACTGTAGTTTAACTATAGCACTGAAAATGAAAAATGAAAAAAAAAACTATGACAATAAGATAAATAATAACCCTCCTTCTGGCGCTGTCGGGTAAAAAGGAATGGCTGTTTTAAAACATGTAACCAGTGCAAATAAATAAATAAATAAATAAATAAATAAATAAATAAATCTTTGGACAATTTCACACAGCGCCAGCTAGCCCCAAAGTAAGCAACTTAATGCTTGTGTTATGGGTGCTAGCTTAACGGATATACTACTTATATACTTTTTTTTTTTAAATACATAAATATTATACATAGTCACACCCAGACCCGTCACAGAAATTAAAATTCATCATTTCAATTTCTGCCCGGCCGGGAATCGAACCCGGGACCTCTCGGCATAGTAGTCCGTTCTGAACCACTACACCAAACGGCCGACAAAATATTTCATAATCTCATCTACATGTGACCAAGATTTAATGGATGCTAATAATAATCTAATTAATGTAAATACATGATAACGGTAACAGAAGTGACCGCTCCTCATTGCACTATTTACACATACGTGCCACACAAAACACCGTTCATTTAGACATTAAGCGTCACGCCCAGCTAATGTCAGATGCAAACGTTTATTCAAATGTTATGATTTAATTTTAATAAATGAATTTTGCCTGTAGTACGAGTATATCTCTTAAGTGTACTTTGTGATGCCAGGTCACATGTCAGAGGCGGGATCAGTGTCCATCATAACGCCAAATCATATTCAATAGATGCATGTTTATTCGAAAGGTCAAGGTTACGTCTAGTGCCATTGTTGTGTTGTGTTGAACAATGCCAAAACTGGCTTGGTGATCATCTTAACGCGCGAATGTCTACGGCCTCAGGCCTACACTTGGCGGCCAGTTTTACAGGTCCAAAGTCCAAATTATAAGGAAGGACATGTAGACAATAAAATTGGACTTTGCACGATAGCATTATTTCTCTCGCAAGTTGGAGAAAGACATTTATAACTCTACATTATAGAATCAATAAATAACGTTAGATGTTGGTATAGAGCAAGAGCCTAGAGTTATAAACCCAAGACCTTCGTTAAAATATGTATAAAAGCTTAAAGTTTGTTAGCGCATGCTTAGCGCTCAAAGTTAATCAATACTTTCTTTTAATCAGTACTTTTGTGGGACGGACTTTTGTAACCCAATGTTTTACTGTAATATCGTAGCCACACTTACCGCTCGTATGTCTTCGTATATGCCATTGAGGTCGTCTTCAAGCAAGCGGTAGGGGTCGACGATTTGTGTGCCGTAGTCTGGGAGGGAGCCGGTGCTTGTGCTCTGTAGGCTGGAGGCG
The DNA here is from genome assembly GCF_963855985.1 of Ostrinia nubilalis. Lineage (NCBI taxonomy): Eukaryota > Metazoa > Arthropoda > Insecta > Lepidoptera > Crambidae > Ostrinia > Ostrinia nubilalis. Next base: position 10,766,407 of record NC_087095.1, on the reverse strand, counting down.
AGGCGGCGCGCCACGCCGACCGACGAGGTGGCTGCGCTCGCGCCGCCGGAGCCACAGGCGGGCCCGCATGTTGTTACCCTCTGGAAATTAACAACGATATTAGGCTTCTTTTAAAATCTATATAAATAAAAATGAATTGCTGTTCGTTAGTCTGATTAACACTCGAGAACGGCTGGGCCGATTGAGCTGATTTTGGTTTTAAAATGTTTGTCGTAGTCCAGGGTAGGTCTAAACGGTGAGTAAATAAGGAAAAATTGCGATGGCTTATTTATTGCCTTTAAGGCGGAACAGAGTTCGCCGGGTCAGCTAGTTATAAATAACTTGAAAAAATCGAGCTGCCTAAGGCGGAAATTGAACGACCTTTCGCTTATTATTAGTTTGAGATGCAACTCCTAACGCTAAAAATTAAATAACTATATTAGGCTCGGTTTCCATCAAGGAGGAGTGGAGCGGAGAAGTGTTGGGCGGAAGAATCTACTATATAAAAATAAGTCGGGTTTTCCTTCCTGACGCTATAACTCCAGAACGCACGAACCGATTTCCACGGTTTTGCATTCGTTGGAAAGGTCTCGGGCTCCGTGAGGTTTATAGCAAAGAAAATTCAGAAAAAATTTAAAGGGGATAAAACGGGATCCACGCGTACGAAGTCGCGGGCGGCCGCTAGTTTTTCTATAGAATTTGACAGCAGCGGCGGCGCAGCGCGGAGCGGAGCTTTGTGGAGCGGAGATGAGAAGTGGAAATAAGGAAATCTGATTGGCTATTCAAAACACATCTTCGAATAAATAAAAATATAACATGAGAATTATCAAACGCACGAAGTTAAAAGTGATTCAGTTTTCTAAAATTATCCAAGTTTCCGGATAATTTTTGGTAGTAGAGATTTCAAACAGTTCCCCTGATCGAAAACAAGTTATTGTAAACTATAACCTACCTAGAAGTTAACTAATATTATTCCATCCTGATTAATTATTTTAGGAAACCTACAGACAAGATAAGTTCTGCTCTATTTAATAATCATCGAATTCTTTATTCACTTGACAGGACAACAAAAAAGAAGTTGGCATTACGTTCACCCGATCGAGGCAAATACGACAATCACTGCACTCTTAACACAAAGTAAAGATAAGACATTTTATAATTATAACAGAATAATATTACATTGTAGAATAATGAAATAGAAAATACAATAAGTAATATAATAGAAATCCATTAGATAAAATGTTCAATAACAGGAAACCCAATTGTTTCATGGTGGTCTCGAATATTGTGAAAATGAACGTAAGAAACGTATTGAAGAATTCATGAATGAAAGTTTCCATATATGTCATTAACTAGTTTTTATGGTCCACAAAACAGGCTTCATTACTAAAACACTTGACAATTTAACTGTACAAGAAGTTATGCAATGTGATTGATTGACTTGCTGATTAACTGAAAGAAAATGCTCAACCTCTGGTGCTCTTTTGCTGTAAATACTTGAATTACAAGGCTATGATTACCCTTAAATTATAATGTCGACTTTACTTAAATACAAAAAAGAGGACATATCAATTGTCAATCAATCAAGCAGGTAGATATTGCACTGAAGCATCCCGTTGGGTTAACAAAACAAAAGTTAAATCATTATCACAGATTTTTAATTTTGAGGAAGGAGATACACCTACGACTCTATATCAAACGAACCGCTGTTAATTTCGTGTTTCCGTTAAAACACAATGGTTGATCTTCACCACGCGTCAGTAACTTGGCGAATCCTTCACTGGTGAACTAACAGTACCGATTCAAAAACAAGCTTGTTACATTCTCAAAGTATTCGTCACGACGTCCTCGGAAGGCCGTTGACTACAGCTCTTAAACCAAAAGCAAAAGTGGTCCAATTAGGGTTGACGCTCAAAGTTAAAAATCAACGATGGATATCCATATTTAAACATAGTATAATGCACTATTTACTCAATAGATCGTACAGCAAATTATACAATGACGGGAATGCACTAATATGAAGGACAATCAACTTTTTGCAAGCTCTCAGAAATAGAATGCAGTCTGAAGACCAAGTTACCTAATGCCTCTATTAACATTATTAGATTCGACTCTAAACACATGTATAAGTTGCAACTATCTAAAGAGTAACCTCCAGACAGACACTAACATGAATAGAAGAATTGCATGATAAATTAATGTATAATTCGTTTATAATATGCGTTGAGCTGCAGCCGGAACTTCTGCTGTTTTTAAGACCAAATATTGAGCTCCAGCCGGATCTTCTGACATTTTTTAAGACCAAATACTTGTCTTAAGGCAACCGTAGTATCAATTAATAGCTCAGAGCCTAGAGCCTGCATTCGATAGTGGAAGGGTGCGGTGCCCTTAACTATGCAGCGCGGCAGTGACCGCGATTCGTGTGTCGCAACATTTTATGCAACTGAGTGCAGTCCGCACCCGATGGGCCAGCCGTTGCAAAACCTCACACACGTATGCATTCGCAGTTGCACGTAGCGTGCCATAAGGGGATACCTTTTTCAGGGTTCCGTACACATAAAAAACGGAAGCGTTATTAGGTCATTCACGCGTAAGTGTATCAATTAAAAAAAGTACTAATATTATTTGACTTATTATTTAACTCTACATCAAATCTAGGATCGTAGGAAGTTATGAAAATGCACGGAAGCCTCCGTACTGTTTATTGAAATTAGTTTTTCTAATAAATGTATGCACTTACGAGTTCAAAGCATCGCTGTTAAAAATTGTTTTTTTACTATTTTCGATTGCTTGTAAACAACATTACGTTTATAATGAATGACGTATTGTTTGTTGGCGTGCACGACTGATATTGTGTTAGCCCAATTAACTACAAACTAGGGACCCTGGAAATAAGAGAAATTAAATTTTAGCAACTGAGCAAATAACTAAATAGATAAAAAATATCTGATTGCAATGCAATAACAAGTTTTTAATGTGAAAAAAGCTATCCGAATCTACAAACCATTTGCACTCGTTATTGTTAATGATGATTATCCGAAATGCGACCTTTTTGCACGCCACGAAAACATCCAGTAAACAACCATGACTAATTAATGTTCCAGTTTGCCCGTACTAATGAAACAGTTATTACAGTAAATTGGAAATCGTACCACAATGGGTGACTGTAGCCTCGATTAACTTAGTAGGTGAAAAGTAACGTGTAATAAAATCACTAGGCTTAAGTGGCCTAAATCAACGACCACACTGAAACGTAAGACAAATTGGCTGCAAAGCTCTACTTGTTACCTTGGGCTAGTGTTAACAACACTGAAAATACAATTGACATATTATTTTTAACGCAGTTACTATAATTGGTATTTTTATCAGGCAAGCCATAATAATAATTATAGTACTTCAATGTATATAAAATAAGCAAGCTATTAATATTCGTGAAGTACTAATGATACTGAAAGTATGTAACCAATGCAAGGCTCCCGAAGCATTTTGGCAACATCCTTAATTCATTGTGACGTCTCGACCGCGCTGAATAATAATTACTTCCAACCGATTTCACGCACGTCACCTGAGCTACTCTTCAGACGCCTCCATAGGGAATACTAATAAGTTTTTCACTCACAATGAATTAATAGCTACATAAATCGCTCGCAATAAATTCACTCGCGCACTTGTTTTATTCCCTTCAACTGGTCACACCATGAATACAATCGACTCAAATTAATCGACTTCATAAATTATTCCCATGCCTATTATAGAAAGTTTTGCATATTATTATTAAACTGACCATTTTCAGAATTAAATTTTCTTATACAATTATTTTCCTTTAAAATACCCTGGACAAACCTTGTGCGTCAGACGAAATACTAAGGAAACTTAAATATTCACAGTAAACACATAAAACTGAGTACAAAACAAACTGCTAAGTCCCAGTACCTATTGAACCAACACAAGTTTCATTAACCACCGAGTAAATATGTATCTGTAATTAACTACCAAACGGTTTCTAGTTCCTGATAGGAACAAGGTCTAATATGTTTTAGTATCGGCGTATATTTTAGCAATAGCAAATTATTCGGCAAGCGCTTGGACGTAACAGTCGATACACTGAGCACATAACTAGCAGTTTGTAAATACCTTTAAGAAGTTTTGACTCCTTACGTAGAGAACCAGAAAGTATTATAAATACTCAAACACGAGACTTGCCGCATGAATGCTTAAGACATGATGTAAAAAGCCTCGTGTCTTGTGCGTGCACGCAAACAAACTCGGACTCGCAACACCACGCTCCTGCGCTTTAAAATCAACATTGCACTTGCATTCAAATTACGAAAATTTCAGCAGTCAAGTAATTCAGTTGTTGTACACAAGTAGATCAGTCGTGTTAGATTAACAGCATCCTTTTGTAACCGTAAGTGATTCATCGAAATCTGTTGCTTATAGTGTAAAGCCATAGCGTGTATTGACTCTACATAATATAAAGTACACGCAACGATGTGCGGAACTTGATAAGGAAGCGAAATTTTACTTCCTTCCTCACTTAAGCTAGCGACAACCAAAATCGATCGTCAGATGACATTTAGAGCGAGCTCAAGTGCATTTTAAGTTCGATTGTGCTGCGTTTTAACCCAGTCATAATGAATGGCAAATGATTAGTGAATAGGTGTTAAATGTGACGACTGCAAATAGGTATCAGCTTCTAGGTTACGAAATAGCACTAACTGCAGCTCAATGGGCATACACTATTCTTGTAATAGCTATGCTATACATCGCTGGAACATGACATGTTACTAATAATAACGCTGTAATGTAGGAACAGTATTAAAATACAGTTCCATGATTGATGTAAATGATGAACAGCATTCGCGCACGTAAAATTGCATGAGCTGGCAACAGCGTACTGTTTGTACATAACAATTAAAACTGTAGAAAGTGAACGTTCGGAACTCCTGCGCGAGCGCTTAATATAGATGCGCCCAGCAATTGACACGTCCTGGCAATTGACAGATGCTTATTGCGTGTGCAGTTGCTAAACGGAGGCTCTGTTGCGATACAAGCAATCCGAAACATTTCTTAAAACACATATGTACTGTGACTTTAAGTCGAATGAGTTAATTGAAAACGAATTTTGTCAGAATGAAACAAATAATTGTTTTAATTGTCACAGTCTGAATTTACAATACAATTTCTAATTTAGTTCAAAATATGCTCATGATTGTTAATTACAATTATTATTCATAAATATTAGCTAGCTTTTAAGATTAATATTAATTTTTGTCTTTGATTTACAATACATACATACATATTTTCTGATAGATTATAATTGTTTGCAAGAATTTCATGTCTCCAGCTGCAGTTACCTAGAAAAGTGAGCCTATTCATTGAAACGTAACTAGATGGCTATTCCATTTCAGTGAGTCATAAAATTTGCGTCTTGTGAATTTGAAAATAACTTTCAACATTAGCTACAGATTCGTTAAAACGTAGTTAGTTAAATGGCAATTAGGTACCTAAGTTTAGTCATGATGAGACAATGACCGCTAAACAGTATTAACATTTGGGTACAATTTTTACTTTCGTTTCGACAAAATATTCAACACATAATAACGCATTGTAAACATTATTTTTGTGCGTATGAAGTAATTCTACAAAAAATATCACCGATTATGAATAGCCTGTACTGACGTGAAAGAAAAGTCGGCGGTTCTTTACGACTAGACTGTCAACTGTTGTCACGTTCAGTTAACCCCTTGCCCTCCCCGATGATGTAAGTAGGTATACTGACTAGACAAACATCTACTCCAGCAAGTGTGACGTAACAATATAAACGTATAAAAAGGAAAGGACCATTAACAATAACCATTTGTAAAGAAAACTACAATCACGAAACTCATACAAAGAACCTGTTTTATTAACCCTTAAGGTCACTTACCTAATCGTACTTTTTAATTTGTTAATTAACACGAAATGAGCTACGCGGCGCGTGCGCAAGTTCCGTCCAAAAGACTTCAACGCACTACGCTTCCATATTGCAACATCTAAATTGAAAATAGCTTATTATTTTGTACCAAATTATAAGGTTTGCATTATAATATTAAAGATAGACAGATAATGGGTTAAATTATCATAATGAATATTGAAAAATACCTACAAGTAATAATTCCACGGTAATCGCGTAGCACAGACGGCAATCAAGACGGCATGCAAAGCGAAATTAGGTTAATACAAAGTTATACTCGGCTCATTCATTCCTTAGTAATTTCAGTTGTTGATCACCACTCAAGACCAACAATTTAAACCTAGCGTTAAGTAAATACATTCAAGAATAAGCAATTTATATCCCCATCATACAACAAAATTTAAAATCTTTGTAGGCAAGTTCGTAATAAATTTAATTACTAAATTAATGGGAATCGTACGTCACAGACGTAACAATGCTTTAATGACACATTTTTCATTATAATAAATTCAAGTAACAATTGATTAATGCTGAGAGCAGTAAATCATAAAATACTACAAATAATAATACGGAAATATTATATTTAATGACGACCATAAAACTATTATTAAACTACGCCCTAATAAAAGTTTCATGGCTGTGTGCTTACGTTACTTAATAATTGTAGGTATTTGTTTAAGTTGTCAGAATTCTAATGAGGGCTTAGCTGGATGTCAACGGTAAACATTTGTTTACATAATCGCCCGAGTCTGGGTCAGTCGAAAAGGGTCAATATCATACTAAGCCGTGATTATGTGGAGGCAGGTAAAATTGCGGCGCGCATGCAACGCCTTGGCGTGCGCGCACCGATTTAAGAGATATTCTAACAAATATGACGGTCGCATGGCCGATTAATTTGATGGAAAATACTATATCATCAATGCAATTTAATTATAACGCTTTCATTTGTTTTACGACAGAAAATTACTAAAATATTGAATTATGTTTTATTATTGTCTGATACGCAAGCTCTACATAGAGCTACGATTTTATTATTCTTCATTTTAAGCCAGGATATTTGGTTTTAAAAGTTTTTTACATCATCCAAATTACTTTTAGTCGTTCGTATTCTTAGGTGAGAAGTGTTATGTAGAATTTCACTATAGAAGATAATGAAGATGTTAGTTTCTTTAATTTTTTATTACAACAGTATGTCATACTGGTGTTAAACGGCCTGGATAACTTCAAGAATTCTGTTAATGAGTTTATTATAATATCGTGTTAGACCACCTCAAAAATACAGGTTAATTACTATAGGCAGGTACTTAAAGATTTGTGAAATTATTGGTTATGATGCGTTTTTATCGAAATAAATAATTAGATTTTAATTAAACCTGGAATAAACGACTTCTCATAAAAGTAATTACCTACTTTGACTTTACAATACATAATTACGGGGTTTATTGTTGGGCACTTTATGTGTCATGAAAAGACATAATAAATAACAATCTGAGAGGGTCAGAGATCATTTTTCATGTAAAACTACGCAAAAACGCGTTACAATAGTTTAAAATGAGAATTTCAACCTGATTGCAACTTATGATATAGTCTGTGTCGTTCGCTCGTTGAAAAAACAAAACGAATCTTTTGAAAATAAACAAAGGTACCTACTCTAAAATGTTTTATTTTTTAAAATATCACAGGATTAATAATTACGAGCCGCAATTTATCAATTTTGGAATTTTAACAAAATGCCCTTGCGTTGCAGGCATTGAAAGTTATAACCTTGGTTAGAGTACAATTTAAAAACAAAGCGAGACAAGCAAACACACAAATAAGGAAACGCACTAATAACATAAAGTAATCCTTGGAAAAAAATCAAATTTCAATATACACTACAGAGCCTACTGAACGAATGGAAATAAGAGATCCTTTTAGAGAGTATTGGCATTGGCATGGAAACGCGATTTCGCGGAAACATCGCAATGCCCATTAAATACCTCTAGGTTATATTTATGTACATACAATCTTAACATCCACTAATGCAACGCTGCTTCATTTAAAAGAATTGCACTGTGCAAGCGATGTAGCCAAGGTGCATTACAAAATAACTCTGTCACGCTCTCAAAAATTCGAACATGCTTATTATTTATAGCCCATAATAATCATGAATTTTATGAGCATCACTAGATGTATCAGCTACGATGGATATTCCAAGGTTATTTAAGTTTCCATAAAATATGGAAGTCTATTACAAGGACGTCAATGTTTGTGCTCAAAACATACCCAATTAACTCTTCATACTCGTCACGCGCATCTCAATTACATCTATCTTCAATGACATAAAGTTTAGTTCCACATTTAAAGTTATCATCTGCGGAGATCTCTAAAATTGCGAGTGTAAATCATATATTATCCGTTGCTCAATAGAAGTGTAGGTCCTTATCAAATAACTGCGTCCTGCGCGCAAGCGGGGGCAATTAATAGTTGTACAGACTTCGTTGATGAGTTCATTGTTTGCAAGAGCCGACCGAAACGCAGTTGCCCAATTGTACCAACCTAGCCTGCGCATGCAGTCATTGCAAGGACGCCGAGTAGCAATCAACGCAGTAAATAGTGCCCCCTCTTTGGTTAAGTATGAAAATATATTTGACAAGACGTCACTCTATCACGCTTAAGATCCTCCGGGCGATTTGCTCATTGTCATAAGTTATTGGCAGTAACATCAAGCAAGAAACAGCCGTCGTTAATTTAACTAAAACAGCTTGAAATCGCTACGAGCATTTCGAGGCTCGGTTGGGTTTTGTAACAAAAATGTATTAAGTATCTAAGTTATAGCCTAGGAGGTATTCTATATTACCTATTGATTCTTGCGGTGTCTGGCCGTTCCGTTTTCGTAAGTTGGATTCACTTGTTTTCCTAATGACAATACCTAATGACGAGTGTCCGAATATCGTCAAATCTTATATTTGACGATATTCGGACACTATTAATATTTTTCAGTGTTTAAGTTGTTAAGTAGAGCTTTTTTCTCTAATTCTTATTGTCATTTTGGCTTAGAGAAAAGTTTGATGTTACCTACCAAATTAGATCTCATTAGAATGATCGTGAGATACGCTATAATATACTGTAGTATTGATTGCGTTTAAAAACATCGCTTCTTACTGGTGGATTCTTAAACCGTTGCTGACACAAGGTTGTGGTCTTCGATGTCACAATATTAACCCACGCTTTTACAACGACCAACGAGATATCAAGTTTGCGTAATTTACATCAAAATCAAATATACTATGTTAGAATTGAATGATGTGACGAAGTATTGCGAAAATTCCTGACCATGAAACAATGAGTTACAAAAAACTAAATTACACTATTAGCATCAATAGGAACATAAAACGAATCGCCGTAGATGGCCGTAAACATGACTTTCCAGCTTTCTATGCCCTTTTGTATTGTCATCACGTAATTTAGGATTCAAGAAAATGTTGTAAGTCGAAAATAACATATGCTACGTCGTATGCGTTGCCGCAAACTCTTATACAATGATGTCGACTGAACAAATAGTTATGTGTTCCGCATTTCTACTGAGCTTCATTTACGCAGGACGTTACGTGGCGGGGCCCATTCAACCGTCCACCCAAATAACCTGCAAACATCAAACTCGAACCATATCTAGCTTAGTTCTTCGAAACGGAAACAATCAGTGAGGGTATACTGCACAACTTTTCCTTTGAAGACGAAGTTATAAGAATAAGAAATCCATTACATAGTTTTCGATTATTTCAATCGGTGCAAGAATCAACAGTAGGACCTGCTTGTCTTGTCTGGCAGTCCTGGCACCCAAACTCTACCGACTTTTCAGCTAGCAGCTCTAGCAAAGCAAAAACTGACTGGAAGAATTAACGAAAGGTTCAGACATTGATCAAGAAAACTGTTTCTGCATGCACTTTTAAAACCTGAGCATTTAACCACAAGGTTTCCTAAAAAAGGATCTAGACGACACGCAACATCTAAGCACGATAACCCGAGTGGTGCAAATGTCTCGCGACAAAACGAGGTCAATGCTCGCCAAATGGACTAGAATAAAATAAGAAAGGCAATAAACACTCCTTCAACAGGTTACTTACCCAGATTTCGAGCTATTAAAAATTCAACGCATCATCATACAACTTTCACTGACCATAGAATGTTTGACCAAACATTTCTTTATAAAATCTTATAGGGATCTAGGTACCTACCTAATATAGTTTAAACAGCAAACAAACTTTAATAGTCAATTATTAGAGAATCTAAAATATACCTGGCTTGGAAATATTTTAACGCTTTGAAAAAATTCTTCAGCTCCAATGAGGACAAACTAAAGAAATCGACCTGTAATCAATTGCGAATGAAGGAGCAAATGAAATATTAATGCGAAAAATAATTGTTGCTTAGAAAGTTTTGCGCTAGTCGTCGATATTGGACATTGCATGCGCGCACGCTGCGGCCTGCGCGAGAAAGCAAGACGCGGCGCGGGTGCCTGTCACACACGGGCGCGGCGGCTGGCGGCGACGCCGGCCATAACCCGCAATCAAAATACCTAGACCTACCATAATTACTTTACTAACAACATTCATTAGTATTAATCCCCACAAGTCTAAGCAAAAATAAAAATTCCTTTTGAGTGTTCCTGATTAGATTCTAATAGCAAAATCACATTTTACTGATTAGAATCTTGTTCAAATTATTTGATGTCCACAGTACATTCAAAAGATTTATTATCTGAAACAACAGAGCTTGTTTGTGCAAAGTAAAAGTGAAATACCTTCAAGAATGAGTGAAAATCATTGAACAAACCCAACAAACCTGTGTCGCGCGCGCACGAACCTATCCACTGTCCACCGACACGCGAAGATTTCACTTTTACCATTTACAATAAATTCGTTTACTGCGCTGAATAATGTAGACTTGTTATGATGATCATGTCTGATCTTTACATTTGCCAATTTTTTTTCTATAGATTCAGTCAGAAATCTACTGAAATCTTACGATCAGCTGACGTAGAGGTTAATGTCATGCCTGCGGTTATGTAAAAAGTCCTTCACTATGAATGACATGATTTAACATTGTGTTATATTTACTATAAATAAAAATAACAAATTTGTTAAGTTCTAGGAATAAATAAATATTTTGAAACAAATAAAATTAAAAAGTAACTAACCTGGCAAGTCTTTCCAAATATCCGCAAAGGAGAAGGTCCAGGGGGTTTGAGTTTCACAAATACAGTTTGCCTTCGAACTTTATGTCCAAATTGACACAATAACTTATCTTGAACACGAGCACAGAGCCTACTGGAACTTAAACACGCCATAGTTACAACTGCAACGATACGCTTGAGGACATGAACTACATAACGAACGTAAAATACAGACGTTCGCCTTTTCCTCCCCACTTTCATACAGCTGATTGTCAAACGCCATTTTTCATCTGAGTTGCCATTACGAAAAAGTTTTCTGTCACCAATGTCAATATTCTGACCGAGAATACCAATCGATTCAATTGATCATCGGACTATTCAATTGCAATTTATTTATCACACAAGCATTTAAGGGTTGACAATTAAAAAAAAAGGTTGACTTGACATTTCATTAAATTTAAAAAAATATATAAATAACCTAAAAAAATTGGCCTGACTGAATGCTGAAATAATATTTTCATGTTAATTTCCACGTTCAATTTATTAATAAAATGATTCCACGCCTATCTCGTTTTATAGACGTAATTCGTCGAATTGAACATAATGTTCTAAACAGTTTTTTCGGACAGCCACCAAAAGGTAGGAAGGAAGTAAACAGAGTAATAAGGAGTAGATATTTCTTGGTAAAAATGTAATCAGCCTTTTCTTCTTTTGTTAATGTAGTTAAAAATTATAATTTAAATTTATCCTTTACAGAGCTGGCGTTAGCCTATGTCCATAATCCTGCGCCGTTAGCACCCAGAAAGTTTTCACTACAAGATATTATTGGTGATGGTTTTTTGATGGCAGTTCCAAAATTTAGGAGAACTATTGAGAAGCGTTTGAAAAGGAAGTTTGGTTCACCACAATATGTACTAAAGATATTACAGCCTAAAACAAACATTCTGGTGTGCAAAGAATGTGGCCATCACTATGAATCGGGAAGACTTTGTGGTATGTTTTTTCTGTCTTCAGCAATCATTAATAGTCGCTAATTTCAGCTGGTACATCATTATGTAAGCCACAAATGTTACTTATTTCAGGACACTGCTACAAAAAAATTGAAAGTGAAACTAAAGAAATACAAGAGAAAATAGTTGAAAAATTGAGTAACAGCCCGATTGACAAAGAAGTAATTGTACTTTATGAAGGAGAAAATGTCCCAGATCAGGTATGTTTGTGATATCTCAACAGCTTTAAAGATCTTATAAGCATTTTAATAACTGAAGATACTTTGGCATGTATATTTCATAATCATAATAATAAATCTTTAATATTGTAATTGCTTTAGCTGTATTTTGTTTTATTGATCTGTGTTAACTTACTTATTTGTATTATAATTATTACAGCCCAAAGAATTCTGGAAAGGCAAAAGGATTATAGAAATGAAAAAGGAAAGACCACATTGGTTCAGCAAAAACTTGCTGCAAAAGTCTACACAAGAACCTTCAGATTCTAAAGATGTAAAACCCACAGATTTAGCATAGAGTATGAAAAAAAACTTAAGTGTTAGATTAGTTATCATTAATCATTGATAAAATAAAATAAAAGGGTTAATCTCAGTTTATTTTTATTCATCAATCCCAACACTAAATGCCAAAATATACTGCTCTAAATAAATAATATAAATATCAAATGAGTAGGCTTTCACATTATCTCTCTCACCATAATAGAATAATAGCACAAATGGATAGCGTAGTTGCTAGGTAAAAACTGCATTTAGTAGAAATAATAATTATATCATAATTCTTACAAAACAGATTCCTTTTTCTATTCAAAATAAATTACATTTAACAAAAATGATAATAATTAACCTTCAAGCGGGCGCGCGGCGTCGAATCGACCGCGCCTAACACATTTTCGTTCATAACTTTTTTTTTACATGTTACACATATTTCTCATTTTTAGTAGCCTGTCGCTTACTCATTGTGAGCGAAATAAAGACCTTATCTCAGCTCTCCGCGCTTTTCCCACCCCATGGCTTGCTATTGTTTTAGTCGCGGCGCCGGCGTCGAAAGCACGCCACGCGCCTGTCGTCGAAAAGGTTACGCGCGACTCTCTATGCGATATAACATTTATTGGTCTACCACCCAATATTATTGAATTAAGCTTGCAATACTGTTTCTTCTTATTAAATAAGTCGTAGACTGCTAGTACAAAGTGAAATAACAGAGGCATTATTACGAAAAGACGAAAAAGAGAGTGAATCGGAGCTCAGAGACCAAGCCAAACTGAGCCAAAATTATAAAATTATGTTTTATTATTATTTTGCCATTTTTATCGTTTTTACCAGGTATATGAACTATTCTGAGGTATTTTAAAACATTTTGTGTTCCAAAATTAGTATTAGTTCCAAATAATATTTTCGTCATGTTAATTGATTAAATAATAGTTTCTTTAACTTAATTCAAATTACTAAAGACTTAAATACAATCAAAATATATCTGCGTACAAAATAGTACAAGTTTTACAAAACAATAAAACTTGTATTATTGAGCAGAGACGATGCACAGCATCTGGTGAGAGATGCGTCCACTTCCGGTGTAGTTTTTAACCATTTTATACCTTAAATGACGTCATTTCCGCAATTATTTAATAGGAATTGATTTGACTTACTTCCGTTTGCCGCCATTTTAGTCACCTGGGGGCGAGCTTGCTCGGAGTTCTTCATAGAGAGCTCATCAGGAGGCCTTCTTGGGATGCTGTGCATCGTCTCTGCTCAATAATACAAGTTTTATTGTTTTGTAAAACTTGTACTATTATTCGGCATGTGACGATGCACAGCATCTGGTGAGAGACTTGTTTATTAGCTCCTGGTGACTACTTACCAGTGGCACTATGTGATGAAAGTTTTCGAGTTTCTGTAACAGAACTAGATTAGAACATGATTAATTTCAGGGTATTAACATGTTTTGTTCTAAATGCCCAGTGAGAGCAGCACTAATATCACAAAGTAGGAGGAATAAACTGGAAAGCTACTGAACTGAATTCAGAAATTCTTTCCTCATTAAAATGCAGATTGAGTGTGTATTGATATAATTTGCCCGCATGGCAGTAAGATTCATGCGAGTCATCAACACAAGTTTATAATACAGGCGTACGATGTGATTGAAGAGTATCCAACATGCTTTAGATCTGTTGATTGAAAGTTATTAATTAAATAATATGTTATTTGGTGTATCGGTCGTAGATCAGTTAATAAAAGTGTCTGCCTTATAATATTGCTATTATTGTTCTGCCTACGCCAATATCTCATTAAATAATTTCATCTATGGCTAAATATCAACCCAAATTAAAGATGCCACAACGAAGTCGACAATGCCAGGAGAGGTTTTAAATCCAACAACCTTTATACTGTTTTTATTCATGTAGATTCCTAGTATTACTTGGTGTTGAAAAATAAATAAATAATGTGTTATTATATTCCGCTGTTCGCCTCTGCTCGCCTGATTCCAGTAACTTACGCAACCGTAGAAAGGGCATACCTATGTTGTTTTTTGGGATTTGCTGTCATTTTTCCCAGTTGTTTGTATGATGCCGTAACGGTGCCGAATTTACTCGTAGGTCAAGGTTTATTAACTTAATCTTGAAATTATTCAGGTGAGACTATGTTTTGTCATGTCAGCAGCTGATGTAGATGGTAGGAGAAAAATATACATAAGCTAGTCTGCGAGAAGCCTCGTAAAGGTCACATTTTAGATACCTACTGTTGGGTTTAAGGCCTTTATCAGGAAGTGAAATTGGTTAAGCTTTTATGCTTAGTAAGAAAATTAAAGTTATCTTTAATATAGTTTTAGATTAGTAATACCAGCCCCCCTAGATAAGTAGCACTTTTTGATCGAATCGAAAATTGGATACGTTATAACTTCATATAGAAAAAAGAGGGCTAATCGACCATCCTTCGACTGGTTTGCGATTTTAAAGTGAATTTTGTTGAGACCCACAGGGCATAAAGGTAGTAGAAGAGTAGATAAACGATTTAGTCTAGCAGATAAATCTTGCTGTCGAGCTTCAAGAGGTGAGTATATAGCTACGACTGTTTTCCTTAGGCCATTAGTTTAACCACCAAGGCCAGGTTATTTTATAAGTTTTTAAAGTGGAATTTTGCCAGGTATGTTTTAGGAACGATACCTTATTACCCCCAACTCAACATACTAAAAAAATTACATGTTACCTGATCCTGACGATTCCGTATTTTGAGGGTCGGCCTCGAGCCCTGCTAAGAAAAGCCAGAGAGGTCACTTCGAGGTGCTAAGCAGGTACCTTTTGCTGTGGTGAGAAACGGGACAGCAAAGATTTAGCCTAGTTTACCACCATAGCCACCCTGGTAGAAGTCGTTGCAAAGGCTGCTGGTGAATCTCTGTGGGGTCTCTGGATATCCAATTTCCCGAACTTTTGGAATATTTACCTTTGGATCTGAACCCAGGAGATGCCACTAAGTAGGTTGTTTTCCCCGTAAATCGACCTAGATCATCGTCAGATAAAATTGATTGAATCGACCTGGGAGATAATATTTTGCGCTGTCAGAGCTATTTTTACCCGACTGAACCGGAAGGAGGTGATGTTTTTCAAGTTGAAAAGTTAGAGAGACAGTTCCAATAGAGGCTCTGAATGTGCCCCTTCCTCCCTTAGTTTAGAGTATAGGCTATGCTTTGATTGTCCGATAGCAAAATTAGTGAACGCACATGGAATGAATGAAAGAATGAGAAATCCCTCATCGCTGATTATGATTTCTGATATTTTGTAGACATCCAGATGGTTGTTAAGAGATGCTGGGCTGGAGTCTTGTGTATTGGATCGGTTGTGTGGGGTCGAGTTGTGATGAGCCCTCACTGGAGATCAAGCTTACCATTATAGGCACTTGTTGAGTCGTATAGATTTCGTATTTACCGACAAAACCCTTAGAGATGACGATTTGTTGAACCTGAGTTCACGTAATTGACAAGGTTTAAAGTGTTCCAGAAGATAAAATGTTACACACTAACCTTCCGTTCTAGTAGTTGCTGTCTCGTCTGGTTTGTCAAAGGTGACGAGGTTTAGTAAGTAGTTTGTGATTGTATCAATGTTTTTCGGTATGCAGTAGAGAACGAGAGATTGATAATTTTAGGGTACCTTCACAAGACATGCGGAGAGGCCGGCGGTGTCTCTGTGATCGGTATCTGCATCCAGATTTAGAATTTAGCATTCAACTACTTCAGATCGGATCAATACTTACATAATTGTATCTACTGATTAGGACGTTTAATAGAATAGGTTGTTTGGTCTGTCCTTCTTGCGAAGCAATATTTTGAGGGGCAGGCTCATGCTGAGCGGTGCCTTATCTGGTAATTTCAGCACCTGTTTTAACAGGATTTCGGTTTATTTGGTCAGCGTTAGACAGTCAAGAGTGTTAAAACGCTGAATAAAGCACGGCGTTGAAGGGACAAGCACCGGCTTGGAGGTGAATGGCAGACGCATCCCTGGAACCATTGTCAGGTAACAGGTTGACCTCCGCAGTCTGATGACGCCTGCCACTGCCTAAGATACGCTCAAAGGCAGCCTCCGTAGAATTTGCTGAGTGGAAAGTCACTTGACTTTGCTATTCTTATTTGGTCAGCGCTAGACAGTCAAGAGTGTTAAGACGCTGCATAAAGCACGGCGTTGCAGGTACAGGGGCAAGCACCGGCTTGGAGGTGAATGGCAGACGCATCCCTGGAACCATTGTCAGGTAACAGGTTGACCTCCGCAGTCTGATGACGCCTACCACTGCCTAAGATACGCTCAAAGGCAGCCTCCGTAGAATTTGCTGAGTGGAAAGTCACTTGACTTTGCTATTCTTATTTGGTCAGCGCTAGACAGTCAAGAGTGTTAAGACGCTGAATAAAGCACGGCGTTGCAGGTGCAGGGGCAAGCACCGACTTGGAGGTGAATGGCAGACGCATCCCTGGAACCATTGTCAGGTAACAGGTTGACCTCCGCAGAATGATGACGCCTGCCAATGCCCAAGATAGGTACGCTCAAAGGCAGCTTCCATAGAATTTGCTGAGTGGATGGTCATTTGACTTATTGGTCGTCAAGGGGACCTGAAGGGACTGATTTGGAATCCTTGGCTTTTTGTTCTAAATCGAAGGGAGTTATTTTGAGGCTTATGTATTTGCTTTAAAGATAATAAGATGTGTAGGTAAAGGTTACTTACTTATTAGTATTTGACGATTTGTAAGAACTAATTTAATCAGTCTAAGCAAATAAAGATATTATTATTATGTTTTGATTTTGCTTGAAGTGACCGGCTAGAGAACCAAGGTCGGATTATTTTTTAAATATCACCAGTACGAGCACAGGGTGATTTTGCCGAACAAAAATCCAGCACTGGGAGGGTGCTCCTCGCACAATGCTTATTAGGCATCTTAGCCAGGATACGCTCATGACATGTTCAAATTCAAAAAACGTTTATTGCATGTCACATTACAATTCGTTGTTGCAAAATAGAAGTATACATGTTCGATGCACTTAGCACATTTTGTCATACTTATTAAGCTTCTTTAATTTGCAAAAAACATTAGAATTTAATAATTCAAGCTGTAAGCTGGCTCAGTGTTGGGGGTGGCCGCCCAGTCTACTAATAGTTGTAGTTTAAAGTGCTTTGTTGATGTGGTAAAGCATTTGTAGGTGCTTTATTTTATGAGCACAATGAGCCTTTTTAAAGGGGTATTTATTAAGAAACTCGTACCAGAAAGAGTTATCGTTCGATTGTGGTGATGCTAACAACGTATTTTGATTGGTAATGTTTGCGATTGGGGCTGACGGGGCCGCCGTTAGAATTGTATAAGATGGTTGTGGGTACGTTATTCAATCTATTTATACAATATAGAGATTCGCGAGAATGCTCATTTGATCGAAAAGAGTGTTAAAACTATCAGAATCCCACGTACCTCGTTTCATCCGTTTTGAATCTCGCCGGGGTCCGAGTTTCTCCGGTATCCGACGCTCTGGGTCCACCTGCTCGTCGTCCGGAAGACACTCGTCCCCTTTGGCGCCAACCACCATCACGTACATGTCGTTCGCGGTCACAAACGCGCGGTCAATTGCACTTTTTAATTTTAAACTTAGTATAAGAACGTTGAGAAATAAATTATTTCAGTAAAAATCTGAGCAGAGTTTCTGCTTACGATGTTGCTAGTTTGGAAGTTAAAGACGCTATGAAGAACTCCGAGCAAGCTCGCCCCCAGGTGACTAAAATGGCGGCAAACGGAAGTAAGTCAAATCAATTCCTATTAAATAATTGCGGAAATGACGTCATTTAAGGTATAAAATGGTTAAAAACTACACCGGAAGTGGACGCATCTCTCACCAGATGCTGTGCATCGTCACATGCCGAATAATAATAAATGATTATTGGAAAATAAGTGCTTTATTTATTTACTAGACCCCATAGGTCTTTTCGTTTACGCGCGACCGCTGCCGTTACAAAAGACCGCGCGCCCGCTTGAAGGTTAATAGGAATATTATATCACAGGATCAAAAGAATATGGAACGTTTTCAAAGTTGTCTATAACAGAATCTGCTTCACTTTCTCCAATAAAATGATTTTCAACATGCGATTGGAATTCTGTAAAAGCTACATCTTCCTGAAAATTTTGTCCACACATTGGACATACTTTATTAGGACATGCTCTACTTTCACTGTCATTTTTATCTATATTTTTTTTATAAGCCGATGTGTTCAGGTCACTGAAGTTATTGTAGTTGCTGGATTCCACTGGCGTAGCCCAATTTGCTAAACTATCACTTGTTTCAATTTCCTTGTGTTCAGATGTAATAATTTTAGTATTGTTTGCAATACAAGTTGGACATTTGTAGCCTTCTGTAAACAAGAAAGATGCCATTAGTAAAAAAACGCATAATAACATCCCAACATGATTATGCAAGGATAGCAGTTTTGGCATTAGTAATCAAAAACACAATCAGAATAGTGAAATACCTTTTAATACAGTTTCTATTCTTGTTATCACAACTTTTAGGTCTTGCTCTTGTTGAGCAAGTTCTTTTTTAAGATTTTGCAGTTTCTCAGTATGTAAATGAATCTCCTTTAGGGAGTCCATAGCTGGGTCTTCCATATATGCAAAGCCTATAGATTCGACATTCAGAAAATTCTCATCATCAGCATCTTGAAGTTGTGCCATTTGCTCATATTGTTCCACTAATTGTGACTTCTCTTGGATGTAGCTATTTATTAACTTGAGTGATATCTCTTCTAAGCTAGATTCGGAATATTTTTCTTGATAGTTTGCACTTGTTTTTGGTGTACTGTGCACATAGGTGTTAGCCCGTGCAAGTGGTTGCTTAGTATATTCTTTAGTAGCTTTTTCTGGCCCTTTGATAGCCGATATTTTATTCCAAAGATTCTTATTTTCACAAGAAACCATAAAAACATGATGTAAGAGCTGGGATTTCTGTTTATTTAATTCAGCGATTTTTTGTTGCAGCTGAAACTTTTCATCTTCAGGTAGAGGGATGTATGGGGTATTTTCATTAGCTTTAGTAATGTCTAGTTTTAAACGCATGTTATCACTTTCTAGAGCATTGATTCTCCGTTGTAGCAGTAAACATCGATCTCTCATTGCGTGTAATGCCAATTCGTGAACACTAACATTATTATAATCGCCTTTTAGTGTTGATTGAAATGTAGAATCATTATTGAAACTTACAATTGATGACGAATCCATTTGTTTTTATGATTTAGAGAAACAAAGAAACTTAAATCTAATAGCAAAATTGAGCAAAATTAAAGATTTTTCCTTCGCTATCGATACCACAGATATGGATTATCGATACCACAGATGAGACAGGGACAGATAGGAAACGGCCCTATGATTGGTCCATTCATAGTAAAAGTTCCGGCATCTATGGACTTCCATTGGGTAGCGCTAAAAAAAAAAAAAGATCGTAACTTTTTAATAACGACTGCCTTAGCGACGTTGCAGTATCGCTTTAATATATTTTATAACGAGTAACGTTACCGCACCAATAACGGTACGGGTACATTATTATTTCAAATTATTTATAGAAATAAAAAACCAAATACATAAGTTTTATTAAAAAATTTATTTCATAAAAATACAACTTAAAAACTAATGCATACAACTATCGACAAAATTACAAAGGTGGTCCTATCTTTTGAGCACTTGAGTCTGAACATGAAGTACATCTTAGAATTATCTACACGTTCCACAGTGTGTTATGGGACTGTATAAACGGACATTCTCATTGATTTGATGAAACGTATAGAGCTCAGTTATACAAACATGATAGTAAAACTCCCGTTTGAAAATTCCACGTAGTTTTCGCGTTATAAAAATTCAAAGTTACCTATTTTTTTACTTCAAAATTATGCAAAAATATTCTCACTCGTTAACTAATAACATTTAATTCAGAATTGTTACAATACTTCATAGAGCTCTTAAAACTACACGTAATAAGCGTATTAAGTGCTTCGTAAACGCATTCAGTTAATTAGGAAAAATGATTTTAGTGATTTTTGTTTTTATTTTTTTTCTCAATTATACCTTAATATATGCAAACATTTTGAATTGCAAGATATAGTCTGATATTTAATCTAATTGTATTAATAAAATCAGCTTTAAACTCCGTGATGTATTTGAGAAAAAACATAAAACGTCTTAATAAAATTTTTACGAGTCTAGGGTCGACAATTTTGGAAGGAATAATTCATGTCTAAAAAGTTTCAAATCCCGCCTGTTATGTGCATAGTGTTGAAGGTTCTAAAAAGTCACATTCACATTGTTTTTAACCGACTTCAAAAAAAGGAGGAGGTTCTCAAGTCGAGTTATTTTTCTTTTTTAACACTCTTATATTAACTTAAGTTGTATGTAAGTAACTAACTAAAAAAGTATGTAAACTAATCTAGGAAGTCGAAATTTATCCTACCTTTAATAATTTTCTCATCGATTTGAAACCTATGTAAATCGAATGTCAATACAATAATTTGGTACAATCGAGCTGATGATATTTAAACATCCAAAAGAAATATTGCTATTAAAAAGTGATGGGAAATTTACAATTCTATATTGCGCATATTTTCAATTTGATTTTCCTCAAATATATCACGGAATTTAAAGTTGATTTTTTTTATGCAATTAGACTAAATATCAGACTATATCTTGCACTTAAAAATGTTTGCATATATTAAGATATAATTGAGAAAAAAAATAAAAACAAAAATCACTAAAATCATTTTTCCTAATTAACTGAATGCGTTTACGAAGCACTTAATACGCTTATTACGTGTAGTTTTAAGATCTCTATGAAGTATTGTAACAATTCTGAATTAAATGTTATTAGTTAACGAGTGAGAATATTTTTGCATAATTTTGAAGTAAAAAAATAGGTAACTTTGAATTTTTGTACCGCGAAAACTACGTGGAATTTTCAAACGGGAGTTTTACTATCATGTTTGTATAACTGAGCTCTATACGTTTCATCAAATCAATGAGAATGTCCGTTTATACAGTCCCATAACACACTGTGCGTTCGAAGATAATATACCAAGCGGATGATTTCTTATTCCGTAAGGAAAATTACAAAATAATAATGGAATAAAAAATCATCCGCTGAACTCGATAATTATAAGTAAGCACCATAAACTTAGAAAACTATGAAATACTATTAGTAAGTAAAACTATACAGTCATTAATTCACAGAATCATCAACTGTAGGTTTTTAAGAAAAATAAAAGAAAACCTACCGCGCCAATCCCAACTAATATTATAAATGCGAAAGTAACTCTGTCTGTCTGTCTGTCTGTTACGCTTTCCCGCTTAAACCTCGCAACCGATTTTGATGAAATTTGGCATAGAGATAGTTTGAGTCCCGGGAAAGAACATAGGATAGTTTTTATCCCGGTTTTTGAAACAGGGACGCGCGCGATAAAGTTTTTCTGTGACAGACAAAATACCACGCGGGCGAAGCCGCGGGCGGAAAGCTAGTAGAAAATAAAGTCTAGTTGGGCTTTATTTTCATCAATAACATTGAGACTGAACTATTTATGAACATAATATTTAGTAACTAGCTGCTGCCCGCGGCTTCACACGCGTGAAATTTAGTTTGTCAAAGATCGTCATAAATTATACAGGGTGGAACTTTGTAATGCCACCTGTAGGGAAAGTACTCTTAATACTGTAGATAGAAAATTTTACTCAAAGGAAACATTCCTTTATTTTTGTAAAGAAAGGGAACTGCATTCAAAGATATTCTAGGTTATAAAGTATAATACTGCAGTTTCATCAAAATCCGTTCAGTAGTTTTTGCGTGAAAAAGTAACAAACCTGTTAACATTCAGATTCCAGACGTCCATACAAACTTTCGCATTTATAATATTACATAGTACGAAGTAGGATTTGAGTAAATCTATCTTTAATTGCCAAGTAAGTAAATGTTAAAGACTCTTAGTTATTTTATCTCTGTTTGAGTCAATTTCAGTCCTAAAACCCATTATACAAAAAAAATTAAGCCCGGAATGAACCTTAGAGAATTAAACCTCCTCTATGAAAGGGATGAACACTGGTTTAAAATTACATTTCCATACTAAATGTCAATTTTACCTAGAGTTTAACTTATTGAAATAAATAGGTACCCACCATTGAAGCCAACAGAACAGAATAATATAAATTAATATTAACTTTTTGCAATAATTGTTTACAAAATTTCAAGCGAGCGAACATTTCTATTGTCGCCGACTATAAATCCTACTAATATTATAAAGGTGAAAGTTTGTGTAGATGTTTGTTACTCTTTCACGCAAAAACTACTGAACGGATTTGGTTGAACCTTTACAGTATTATTATTTGTAATCTAGATTAACATATAGGGTATAATTTATGCCAATCTGTGGCACTAAATTTCACGCGGGTGAAGCCGCGGGCAAAAGCTAGTTATAAATAAATGGTACCTAATTCTGTTTACAATAAAAATGATGATTACCTGTAATTGCGTAACACTAGACAGCCATTAACAAAATGTATCATTTTTACCGTATTTGCATGTTTATAAGAAACTAGCTGACCCGGCGAACTTCGTACCGCCTGTAAAAATCCGGTTATAGCCTATCTTCATTAGGGAAAATAAAGGATTCTAATTGTGAAATAATTTTTCAAATTGGTCCAGTACTTAGTTTCGGAGCCTCTTCAATACAAACAAACAAACAATCATATATGTCATCTTATAACTAAAATTTGTGTAGAAAAAAATATACTACGATTTTCTTTAACTTGCGTAAAACTATACAGCCATCAACAAAAGACATTATCTACTATAAGGTAATGAAAAAAAATTACCTACTTAACAGTACAAATTTCCATAATAAATTATGGTATTAACAAGTAATTATCAGTTTCCAAAAAAGTGAATAATCTACTGCAAGTTTCTAAGAAAAAAAAGACGACAGTAAAATGTACCCTAATAGATTTATAAATTATTTTTTTATACATCAACTACGATTTTCTTTGACTCAAGTAAAACTATACAGCCATTAACAAAGAAATTCACAATAAGTACATTCTTGAGGCAAAAATAACAAAAAACTTTAGTTAAAAAAACTATACACTGGGCCGGAATCTGAAACAATTTGAATTACATTATTATGATTCTTATTACAAATAATAACAGACTGAATAAGCGGTTTATAATAATAGAAAAAGAACTCAAATTGGCGACTTGTACCCGCACGTGATGTTTGTCGACGCTTATTCCTTTCATATTAAACCAGATTCAATTTGGTGTAACATTTACAATATTATTAAGGATAATACTACTACATACTGGGTGACTCTTTAAGGTGTTGCCATTTTTTATGAGCGACTCAGAATTATTAGTAAGTTAATCGATTTACGTAAAGAGCAGATTTTTTTTTATTTATTTCATAATTTAATATTATCAAAAACAGCATGCGTGGACTTATCCATGAAATCACAGTCATTATGGCGCACGAAAATAAACCTTTAATGCCTTTACAACTTAAGGTATATGCACATGCGCATTATCAACAGATTATAGAGCAGTAGCGTAGTCAATACTGCGTTACCGCAACATATTTATGAACAGCTTATGATTACATTTGTCTGAATTCGTTTTAGATTTGTATGATCGCTAAAACGCTTACAATATTTTTTTAAATTGGCACTGCACTTATATTTATGAACTCGACTGTACATAATTTACATTTAAATGATATTATTGAGCGTTTGTCAAACCTACCAAATTTGGGGCTGTATCATTGCGGCAGTTTTTTCACTCAATACCTTCATTTTCTTGATCGTTGACTAGGCAAAATAAATATGTGGCGCAATAGCTCATACGCTTTCGGGCTCCGTTTTAAAAAAACCAAAGAGTCCACCTTTTGTTTGTGTGTACCGCCTCTGCTTGATGGGTTTATTTGCAAGCTGAACCTGAAATAATTAATAACAATAGTATAATACATGTATTAAACATATTATAAACGCTTACTTAAAATTAATTATCTACTTTGAAAAAAGCATCAAAATATGTAACTGAAATACTTAATATTAATAATTTTAGAAGAATACTAGCGGCCGCCCGCGACTTCGTACGCGTGGATCTCGTTTTACCCTCTTCATGTGTCTTACGTGTATTTAATACTTAAATTTTTTCATACAAATGTTTTTTCCCGCTAATTCCCGTTCACGTGGGAATTTCAGAATTCCTTTCTTAGTGCATCTCTACGGTACCTAAGCTACGTCCCTTCCAAATTTCAAGTGCCTAGGTTTAGCCGTTTACGCTGTGCGTTGATCTATCTTACGCGGTTTAGATTCTTTCATACAAATGTATATTCCCGCTTACTCCCGTTCCCGTAGGAATTTAAATAAATTAAATACATTATTATGATACCTTAGGACGCAGCAATAATATTATCCATAATGACAGATGTGGCTCTGATGTAGATGGCAGGATATAGTTTCTGAAATATTTAATAAAACATAATTAAAATTTATTACAAAATTAAAAAATTAGCATAAAATAAACCTATAAAATTAATTAAGTATGATGGTATAACCTGTGTTATAACTATGTAAAATTAATTTAAAAAGATAGTTTTATAAGATAGAATACTGCAACCTCTACTAAATATAAATATATTGGCAAAATCCTGTAAAACTTAATGTACAATTAATTATCATACAAAACAATATAATTGAAATAACTCAAGAAAGAGTTTTCTTTGCAGAATTAATATAGGTATTGCTTACAAAACATTACAAAAGAAAAATTACTATCACGAAAAATCAGTTTAAATTACGTATTGAAATTATAAATTATGTTCAAAGAATATTGTAGGTGACTCATCAATTTAAAAGTACTTAGGTATTATTTACAACTGAGTTGAACATACCTTCACTCACAGCATTATCTGGCAACAACATTGAATTGAAGTTATCTCTATTAGCAGCTAGAAAGAAAAAAAATATAAATAATCATCTATTGCAACATCCTGTATTGAAATCTTAAATGTTAAAATTAATGTTTCAATTTTTAGTGGTAAGTTACCGTGTCAATGATATAATTTATGTAAGGTGCCTAATCCAAACAAAAATAGAATAAGGATAATTTGTTTTATTGAAATGTAGTAAAATATCTCTTTCTATTTTAGTTTTATTGACTAAGTAGATTGATCTTAAAATAAAAGTAATACTTATTAAGAACATTGTTTACTTTTTTAGTCAAATCAAAAAATTAAACTTTCTTTATTCGTATAGACTAATTAAATTAGTACTTGCAAAACACTTTATGGTTGAATCTAGGTATATACTTACTTTAACTTACTGGATGACCTGATCAGCAACAGCTTGGATGGTCGCCGAGATGTTATTATTTTCTTCATGGATAAATAAAAAATAGGACATCCATTCATCATTGTCATAACCAATAGATTGTTTTAGATTTATTTATCCTCAAAATGTGATTGGCAGACCTGAAACAAAAATCAGTCAGTTCAGTCCTAGGGAAATTGCAGCAAATTTTATAGCAATTTGGAAGGTTGTTGAATAACCTAAAAATATGACTTGCCTTTCTTTGACGAAGTTGCTCCTTTGTCATAGTTCCTGATAAAGGATTTGCACGCAGGAGGTACTGTATCCTTAGAGCCTGCAATGCTTCATCACGTGCTAGAGAAAAAACCTTGGACTTGGTGGATGAGCAACCAGTCACGATGCATTTGGTGATAATAAGAAACCATCTTGTTTATACGGTAAACAATGTAAATACGGTAAAATGACCATTATTTGTTTGCTTTTATTTCCGAATATTTCGGAATCAAGATTTTTTTCTCGGAATTTCGAAAAGAATTGAGTGAATGAATGATTGATTGAATGAGCGAGCAAAATCAGCGAATGAATGAGTGGATACTGTCCTGTCAATGTCATTAAAATGACAGTTGACGTAAAGGATGCTCTCTTTTTTTTTAATTGGCCCAATCCTACAGGCTATGTTTGCTGAGATTATGTGGATGCTCCTAGAAATGACATTTGACTAACCATCTGTCAAACACTATGGCGTTTCCACCCCGTGATCGATACGATCAATGAATGAAATATGAAATCAAATGAAATATCTGTGGAAATAATGAATGAATCTACTTTTTTGACAGGTGAAAGATATAATTTTGTTGATATTTAACCGTTTTGATGAGAATGTGTCAAAATGCAATTGACAAGAATACAAGGTGATCATAGTTGCTGTAGTTCAAAGCTGTGAAACTTGTAAAAAAAAGTAACATAGTAGAATCACTGTCATTGACTACAATTGACTACAAACTATGGAGCGGGCAAGGATCATGGTCAAACCATAAAGTTAATATTCCTTCAATATTAACTTTATGGGTCAAACAAACATAAAATGCTTAAAGTCATGATTATCCACCTTAATTTGTGGTCTAGTGGTATGGTAAGACCACCTGCTTCAGACGCAGAGGTCCCGGGTTCGATTCCCAGTGGGAGCAGATTTTTCTGTTCGGTTTGGTTGGTGGTAGGGCTTGTTCTAAGTCCGCTTGGCTAGCTACCACCATCTTATCTAAGTCTGTCGCCATAACAACAATGTTAACAGTATTGTTGTGTTCCGGCAGCTAGAGGTAAGATAGCCAGTTCCGTCGTGGTTGAGGATTCGTGGGGTCACAGTTGTGATGCTAAAGACCTGTTTATAAGTCAAAAAAAATGTTTACGAATAATTGTTAATATAAAGCAGAGAGTCAGCTGTAAATCTCATTTCACTAGTGAGAAAGTACTTACTTTACCATCCATATACATTTTAGAAGCGGCAATGTTTATCAGAAAGCACACTTACCTATTTCAACAAGATCAAAATCCCCGACGAAAACACAAACTTCTCCTTCCAACTCCTAATTCAGAAATGTTCAGAAATAGTCCTGCCTACCGTTGTATACAAAGGACAATGTTCGTTCTCCATACATTGTTCGCCGTTAGATCAACAGTGCCGAAAAAATACTTTCTAGGTTCTAAATGACACAAATCTTTATGTAAGAACAATTATTCCTGGCGGACCAATTCTATAAACTTATTGATAGCAATTTTGTTATCATAACCTCTTACTTACTAGTATTGTATTATATTATTTTATGCACATCGATTTGGGAGATGTTCTGTATTGTAGTTGTCGCAGCCGAATTGTATTATAATATTGGACGGGTTTTGGAAACAGCTCGGCGTTCCACTTTTATGATTTACTTACTTACATTTTGCACGTAAATAAATAACATGAATCCTATGTTTACTTTCCACTCTTGACATTTAACACGTGACTTACCAAACTAACTATCTCCATGGTTACCGTCTTAGTCTATGCATGACTAGGGATTGAACAACTTTTAATTGAATATTATTAACAATTCTCGATAATTATTATCAATTGAAAAATATTCGGTATTTGAATCGAAAGATATATTCAGTTTTATCAATATCAAAATATTCAATTTTAATAATAAAATAAATATTATTTACTACCACCTATGAAATGTTCTGAAAATTGCCTGGAGCGCTCCCCCAATCCTGGGTTTTCCCTTTCCAAGCTGAGAGGACATCATTTTGGTTCTATCGATACATTATAAAGGTAAGTACTTAATATTTGAAATGTATTACCAATTATTGTTATAAGCATTTTGAGCGAATAAAACTTTCAATTCTATTAGAACTTTAGACATTTCTCTCACTTTAAGCGGCATTGGATTTTTCATCGGATTTTGAAACTGTTACAGATATATTAAAGATGATCCCATATTATTGTCATTGTCTATATCAGTGTTATGATCACAATTCTTTTTATTTTATTCATGACCTTCGACCAGTTAGACACATTAGATAGCTTCTTGTAGTATCGTGCAATATATTTTTAACTTTTAATTAAAATCTAGTCATACTGTAGCAATTTGGACGATTTATTTTATTTACAAGATCGGTATCTTATTGTCTATGATGACCGCAATCAACATCACTATTACATGGATTCCTAACAATGAAGTACGGCTATTTTTAACTTTTTATTAAAATCTAGTCATACTGTAGCAATTTGGACGATTAATTTTATTTACAAGATCGGTATCTTATTGTCTATGATGACCGCAGTCAACATCACTATTACATGGATTCCTAACAATGAAGTACGGCATTGCCTTGTGCCGATTTTACATAGATTTTATCGACACAAATTATGGAACTTCATAGGATATGGAGCAGGCCACGCCCTAAAATGTCCGGATGTCGTCATAGTATTATGGAATACATATAAAAGACTTTTATTATTTCATTTTCTAATCCTCAAGTGTCCGTTACAATCTAATTAATATTTAAGTATTCAAAAAGTAAGAGATTAATTTTGATACTTTACTGCTGTGCCCAGGAATCTAAGGCG
Source organism: Ostrinia nubilalis (assembly GCF_963855985.1). Classification (NCBI taxonomy): domain Eukaryota; kingdom Metazoa; phylum Arthropoda; class Insecta; order Lepidoptera; family Crambidae; genus Ostrinia; species Ostrinia nubilalis. The sequence continues at coordinate 10,737,347 of NC_087095.1, read as the reverse complement.
GTTTCTGACAATGTCCTTTATAACAAGCTGCCTGATAATGTAAAAAATATACCTAAAGATCACATATTCAAAGATAAATTAAAGACATTTCTAATAAGTAAAAGTTTTTATAATGTTAAGGAATTCATGGAAGAAAAACATAGTATTTCATGTTAAGTTGATAAATAAATATTGTTTTAACTGTAATGTCTAACATTATAATATTTTAAGTTAATTGCAATTGTATTATATATTATAAAAGTTATAAGTAGGTAGACTTTAAGATTTATAAATTTAATTATTGTTAATAATATTTAATAACTGTTATTTTGTATTGCTGTGCCCAACCGGGTGTGCATTTGTATGTTAGTACCTAGTACCTAACAATATACAGTGTATTCATTATGTGCAATAAATAAATAAATAAATAAAAACTTCGTTTCCACCTTCGGCCTGATCATCACTTACCATCAGGTGAAATACAATCTGTATTTATACCATGCTAGTTCGTCTTTCTTAGTACGTATCAAATCGAGGCTCGCAAGCGCCATCTATCCGCCTGACCCCGTACTTTTTTGACCTTAAAATGCGTTTACGTTTATAAAAATATTAATTTGTTATACAATGTTTTATTATTAAAAGTTATTTAATTGAAATAGAACTCTATAAAATATTTTATAGTCTCTTAAAACTTTATAATCAAGAAAAATTAAAATTGGTTTTAAAAAGTCTTGAATCGTGTGAACGCTTCCATAATATGTCGGTTAACCACTTGAACGTCAAATCTGACATTCTAATTTGAAAACTTGATCGTTGCTGTTGCGCGCTCCGTTTTCTTATTGGATTTCTTTCTCTTTGCATTCGCGATCCTTGATAGTAAAACGTTGAGTCGAGCTAATGCTCCTCCGTTCTAACTTCAGGTCTTGTGTGTGTTGAGAAAGTGACTGAGATAGTGACTCTGTTATACCTACGTGTCGTGTTGAGATAGTGACTCTGAGAAAGTGAACTTTTACTTTTGTTTATGTGCTTGTGTGACCACAACCATGCCTCAGAAGATCTGCTGTGTTTCTTCATGCAAATCATCACTTCAAAATGGTTAGTAAATAAATACTTGTAACAGTAATAAATGGTTACCTACAAATAACCAACCTTATGCTTTACTTAGCTGCCAAGTGCCATAAAAATTTATTACTTTAATAAAACTTGTACCTACCTACTATTCAATCTCATCTTAATCTGATGATGTAGAATGAATAGGTATCTAAATAAAGTACAACTAAAGTCTTAACAACAAACAACCTTCAAACTTGTGAGAGTATAAATTTATTGCAATCCGTGATGATAAAATTAAAAAAAACACCTTATGTTTATGCCATCAAAAAATAAATTGTGAACTCATGCCAGATTATAATCTGGCGCAGTTAGACTACAATTTGTAATCTTACCTAACCCACTATTAGTTTACAATGCCACTCAATAATATAATACTCTAAACTAATGGAGTGCACAAATTGTTACGGAGACATAATAAAAGAAAATTCAATTTAAAAATAACTTGTATTTTAATATGTTGATGGCCACCGGTGGCTTTGGTCAATAGCCCATTTGCGCCAAGCTTCAGGTGTTACAACAAACTATAACTGAGAAAGATTACAATTTGACATTAACTTAAATCTCATTTTGCAGGTGCCATTCTTCATAGCTTTCCGAATCCATTGAAAGAGTTGGAAAAGTTTCGCACATGGGTGAAAAATGCTGGTATTGATGGAGAGGATGACAAACATATATTTGCCAACAGAAGAATTTGCCATCTTCATTTTAATAAAATATATCATTACCCGAAAAACAGATTGAGCAAACTGGCAATTCCAACACTGCATCTTCCAGGTATTTTAGTTAGTTATACATATACATATAGGACAATAATAATTATTACCTATGTAATATTTTTTTCACACATTCTAAAATTTTATTCACCGAGATAGTGTGGTACTAAATTTAAAAGTGGTCTTATGTTAAAGAGATGTGCAATTTATCTCACCAGCGCAGCTGGCATGTAAATTTGTGTAAAAATACATCCGTAATTATTATTTTTAATTAATTACTTGTAATTAAACTAAGACACAGGTTATCATTACCTACATTATACACCATTCTTCCAAAATCTTAGTTGTTAATTTTGTAATAAACTAGTTGTACCTAACACATTTACCTAAGTTCCCTATAAAAATAGGGTACATAAATTTTGTGACACTAACTACTAACATAAATAAGTTCCTACTATGTTTATAATGTATAAAAGCCATAATAATTATGGATTGACATTTGTACCAAAATTATGGCCTTGCAGGATTGGAACCCGCAACCACTGTAGACTGGAGCGTGGTTTTCTTCTTTCGCATAAATTAAGTCCTGACATTCCTAATATACTAAGGCAACATCTTGCAATGTCACCATGTATGTTGTTCTACATATCTCCAAGTCGAGCAATTTTTTATTCTTATGACGGATGAAATATTAAATTTGTCTTTATTTTTTAGATGTCCCATCCAGTTACACAGCAGAGCCTATGGACGTGTGTGAGCAGCAGCCACCCACATATAAAGAGATCTATTGTGGTCCTAATACTAGTAAGTAAATATTATTAGTGTTCTCTTTTATAAAACAGCAAAACATTAAAATGGTATTGTACCTATAGTTTATTTACAAATCAGTATGAGTTCATAAACAGTTATAAGAGTTTACAGAACTTTTAATTATTAACCCCCTTACTAATAAAACTTACACGCTCGTTGAACAGTTTTTTAAAGTGACGTTTAGTATGGAAATATCATTTTAAAACAGTGTTCAACAACTGTGTAACTTTTTATTAGTAAGGGGGTAAGATTATAACAAAAATGAAACAATGGACAAAATGTCAAGTGGCAAAAATCGGAATAAATAATAACCCAGCATTGATTGAGCCTATTGTAACTAGGACACTGAAATTTTATATTGCATAATATAAAAAATTATGCTGGACCTTGGAGGAGGGCTTTGTCCAGCAGTGGACGTGAAAACAAGGCACTGACATCATGTTTTTTTTTCATTGTATTAAAATGAAAAGTGATGCCGTGGTCTTTCTTTTTAGTTCTTAAATTGTTCATATTTAAACAATACAAAAAGGCGTGTAATGTGTGGGTAAGATTGATTGTTACCTGTCAAAAATGCTATCCTGGGACGCCATTCGAGCGTGACGAGACGTTTAAGTGTATCTTCCCTTGTTTTAATCTTATGTAAAACTAATGCCATAATCAAATATCTGGCCGGATTATTTGTATGAAATTTTGTGAATTTGAGCAACAAAATCAGGTCTTAAGAGGTTATTATAATCTTTCAAAATACCATGCTCATTTGAACCAGAATGAAGTAAATTATAAAATTTATTTCTTTTCAGGTGCACCACAACCAACTTCTAAAAGGCCTCAGCCCATGACAATGGATGACCAGCAGCCAAGCACGAGCACTATGACTTACACTGGTGTTACTAGAAGTAAGTTTTGTTTTATTTTATAAATGAAAACTGATGCCCAGCCGGGCTAGGATGCGCGTCGTGATAAACTCATTTTAGACGACACATGTATGAGTTATTATTATTTAAAAAAAAACATAACCCTCCTTCTGGCGTAGTCGGGTAAAAACATTACAAAAAGGCTCTCCGTGCGTGTAATGCGTAGGTATAGACCCAATATACTTAACTGTCCTATCCGTGACATTGACAGCGGGGCGCCACCGTCAATACCGGATAGCTGGTTCCGACTTTTTCCATGCTGGATGATGCTTTTACACTACGCGGAAATTAGTCAAGTCAATGTGAACACACACCGAACAGTGAGGTGGGGATGAAAAATAAATGATTTTCATCCCCACCCCGCTGTTTGGTGTGTGTTCACATTAACTTGACTTTTCTAATTTCCGCGCAGTGTAAAAGCAGCAGGAAACTATAAAGTTGAACGATGGTGGCGTCCCCCTGTCAATGAGTTTGGTGGGCCAGTTCAGTTTAGGTCATCTAAAACACCGATTGTTACCTGTCAAAAATGGCATCCTGGGACGCCATTCGAGTTTCACATTTACAAGAAGCATAAGCCGTATCTTACCTCTTTGTTTTAATCTTGGGTAAAACTCAAATTCAAATTAAAAATATTTATTGCGTAATTCTAATCCCATAATCTCAATATCTGGCCGGTTTATTTGTATGAAATTTTGTGAATTTGAGCACCAGAATCAGGTCTTAAGAGGTTATTATAATCTTTCAAAATACCATGCTCATTTGAACCAGAAGGAAGTAAATTATAAAATGTATTTCTTTTCAGGTGCACCACAACCAACTTCTAAAAGGCCTCAGCCCATGACAATGGATGACCAGCAGCCAAGCACAAGCACTATGATTTACACTGGTGTTACTAGAAGTAAGTTTTGTTTTATTTTATAAATGAAAACTGATGCCCAGCCGCTGAGCCGGGATAAACTCTTATGGATGATTTTAGACGACACATGTATGAGCTTATTTAAAAAAAACATAACCATACTTCTGGCGCAGTCGGGTAAAAACATTACAAAAAGGCTCTCCGTGCGTGTAATGTGTAGGTAAGGCCGATTGTTACCTGTCAAAAATGCCATCCTGGGACGCCATTCGAACTCGACATTTACGAGACGCATAAGCCGTATCTTGCCTCTTTGTTTTAATCTTAGTTAAACTCAAATTCAAAATCTTTATTGCATAACTCTAATCTCATAATCAAATATCTGGCCGGATTATTTGTATGAAATTTTGTGAATTTGAGCACCAGAATTAATTAGAGAAGAAGAGGTTCTTATTATCTTTCAAGATACCATGCTCATTTGAACCAGAATGAAGTAAATTATAAAATGTGTTTCTTTTCAGGTGCACCACAACCAACTTCTAAAAGGCCTCCGCCCATGACAATGGATGACCAGCAAGCAGCAAGCAAGCAGCCAAGCACAAGGACTCACAGTGGTGTTATTAGAAGTAAGGAAAATATTTTTTTTTTTTTATACATAATAATGTGGTTATATTAAACTAACTCTTACCATTTCTTAATTTTAGGCCATATGTTCAAGAACCAATTTGAACAAGATCTATATAAAGCAGTCGCCAAAACACAAGCGGAACTCAGACGATGCAAAAAAGCAAAAGCGGGATTAATACAAAAGTTACAAATAGCCAAGAAATTGACCCGTTCCAAAGCTTATCAATATGTTACAAAAGACTTGTCACCAGCAGCAAAAACATTTTTTGATATGCAAATAAGACAATCTACAAAACACCCCAAAGGACATCGTTTCACATTAGATGAAAAGATATTGGCATTATCATTATATAAACCTAGTCCAAAGGCATATCGCTTGCTGAGCCAAATATGTGTTCTGCCGAAAAAAACTACCTTGAACAAATTAATGACGAAAACATATTTAATGCCTGGGATAAATGATATTATCTTTAATAATTTAAAGAAAAGGGTAGAAAAAATGCCTAGTAAGCATAGATATTGCTCTATAATATTTGACGAAATGGCCATTGCTGCCCATGTTGCATTTGATAAACATACCGATAAAATAAAAGGTTTTGAGGACGACGGATTCGAACGCGAAAGAAAATTTGCTGATCACGTGTTGGTATTTATGGTCAGAGGAGTATTCAAAAAATTTAAGCAGCCTGTCGCTTATAGCTTTTGTACTGGATCCACAAAAACGGAGAAGCTCAAAAGGCAATTAAAAACAGTAATTGAAAACGTTTTAGCAACCGGACTCAAAGTCATTTCGACAACGTGCGACCAGGGATCCACTAATATGGCTGCCATAAATTCACTAATAAATGACACCAAAGGTCATTATATAAGGCAGAATCAAGAATTTAAAGGGGGGTTTTTTGAAATCAACGAACACAAAATTTACCCACTATACGACCCCCCTCATCTTTTAAAAGGAATAAGAATAAATCTGATTACAAAAAATTTGGAATTTACTCTGAATGGGAAAAAGCGCACGGCAAAATGGGCCCATTTAGAAGCTCTATACAAAAAGGGCCCAAGCTATAAAGGCATGCGCTTAATTCCTAAACTTACCGCGCGCCATGTAATTCCTAATTTAATACCTAAAATGAAGGTTAAATACTGCACGGAACTTTTTAGTAAAACTGTCAGCGTTGCCATGGGATTTACAGCAGGTAAACATTTATTTGTACTTGCCTTTTATGCCAGTCATCATAGTCACGAATATTATAATTTATAACTTAGTTTCTACTGCAAGAGTTTCATGTCATCTGCTTGGAAATATTCCATGATTTCATAATGTCTAGATTCGTTTTTAACTGACTTTAACATAAGGATTTAATTTTACAAAAATGCATTGAATACATTGGACTTGACTACAATTAATTTGATTAACGAATTAATAAATTAAAATTAATTTGGTGCACGACACTATCTGGACTACCTTATAATAATTTTATTTAAAACAAGTATGTAAATATATTTTATACTTGTATGTAACTATATAATGTGTTTGTTTATAGGAACTGGCAGAATCCCAAAAGAAGCTCAAGATACTGCAGAAATTTTATTATTTTTCGACAATTTGTTCGATTCCGTAAACGGTAGTTACAACAGAATTGAAAAGGGTAAAGTTTACCGATCTGCGGTCTCGCCAAAGTCACCACATCATAAGTTGTGGTATAAAAGTCTACCAATATTAAAATCCATGCAATTTGTTGGTGGAGCACGCTCAGGGGTGGTTCCATCTTTAAGAAGTTGGATTAAAACTATAGAAGCATTCCAGCAAATAACAAAAAAATTACATTCCATTGGGCTCAAATCTTTACTGCTGCGCAATTTCAATCAAGACCCTTTAGAAAATTTTTTTGGTGCAATAAGGGCTCATGGGCATCGAAATATAATGCCTACAGTGCCGGCATTTGAGGCTTCTTATAAAGCGCTTTTAATAAATAATATGGTGTCGCCTAAATCAATTGGGGCTAATTGCGAAAGTGATGATGGCTATTGTTTACAAAATCTCAAATACCTTTTTTATGAAAACATTGTTAGGCCCTTACCTAAAAATATAATAATAAATTTTGATCACATAAACATGGATCTAACCAACATTGATAATTTAATAAAAAGCCAAAATCCGTTAAACATCGAAAAATGCGCAGCAGCTGCTTATTGTAGTGGTTGGGTTATTAAAACAATTTATAAAAATATTGGTTATTGTGAAATGTGTAAAAGTGATTTAGAAGGGGATGGTGAAGAAATCTATTCAAAATTTATAACTATGAAAAAATATTCAGAAAAATGCAATCTTCACTATCCCAATAAACATTTGCTGGAATGCCTATTGCATATAGAAGAAATCACATTGTTAATTTTATCAACACAGTGTGAATCGGATCAAATATCCGAATATATAAAATTGGTAACCACTTCTCTTGTAACATTAAATTTTGTGACATGCGAAAGTCATAAAGAAAAAGTTAAAGAACTTATAATATGTAAAGGAATTTCCTTGATGATAAATGACTGGTGTAAAGAAATAAATAATATATTAAATGGTAAAAATATAGTTTTTGATGAAAATTGTCCTATGAAAATGTTAGCGCACAGATATTTTGTATCACATAAAAGTAAAAATAAAAGTTTTAAATGATTTACATATTTGTTTTTTATTTCTTTTACCTTGTTTAGCAATTGGTTATGTGCAGTTTTATTTTGGTAGATTTTTTTTTCCAAATTAATGCACTGTTGCATTGTTTTGGAAAGAAATCTACCAAAATAAAACTGCGCCTCAAAATAATATTTGGAATAATACCTGGATACGAACCATGAACGACGAAAGCACCGTGTTACAAGCAGAAGCGAGTACGGAGCTTGAGAACTAGATGGCGCCTCTTTCTATCAAAACCTTGAGACGGCTATCTATACGTAGTACTTATTCTTATCTATGATTTATACAGTAATAAGGAGTAGTAGAGGTATTATACAGACCAAGAGCTTCCTCGATGTGGATAAAAAAATGTTGGGCCCCGATTTCGCTAAAAATTTTCAACGGCAACGCAACTGAACGACGTACGAAAATCAGGTGTCATTTTGACAGTTAGTTCAAACGAAGTTGTAACGTAAATGGAGCGCAACTGCGCCTTACAATAAAAGCTGACAGAAAGCTACTTTTTCTCACACGCAATTCAAACGCTTCATCATGAATAATTGATGTGATTTAGTAATTTTATTTAAAAAATAAGGTGTTCGGACTTTTAATGGAAAGTGCATAAATCTGTTGTTTCGTCTTTGTTTGCGCGTGAACTTTACCGCGATACCGTATTGCACATCAGCTGGATCTGGAATGAAAATGGAGCGTGACTGGATGAAAGTGGACAGTGCCCCGATTGCGCTAAAAATTGTCATCTTCCACACGCCCGGACGACACGGTGGATCGAAATGGCATTAAAGTGGACATAGGGATTTATTCCGGAAAATCGAATTTTAAAAATTGCCAATCGATAGTCTTTTGCTCACTCATCACGACATGTCATATCACATTTTTCTCTAAACCTGATACTTTAGCTTAAAAAAAATAATTTGTGTTTTTTTTGTATGAAACGAGACATAAAGTGCTAATTTTCTCCGAAGACCTGCTAGATCGTGACTTGAAACAACCTAGGTCGGTATAACTACATTATTTATTAATATTCTAAGCTATTTCCAGCTGCTCCAAACCGCAACTTAGCCTGTTAAACGATTCCGAAAAAAATTAAAATTGACTCTTCTTGTAATTGTATTTTAGTTCTTTTTTTTTTTTTAGAAAAAGCTTCGATTACGGTACTAGAAAGTGATTTTATCGTTAAGTGACATTGTTATCTATTCTCAGAATCTGTTAAACCCTTTCTTTCCTATCAGCACATGACTTTAAAACAACAATGAAGTTACTCATACCTCGTAAATAACGTGTTTTGCGAATAAGCAGATAATGGTCAGGGGTGGGGGTAAAAAACAGATAAGGATTGTTTATTTGTTTTAAATTTAGTTTGGGCTGTGTAACGTCACCAATAACATTCAACTTTAAATGCGGTTTTTAACATGTAATTACAATGGAAGCTATTGTGAATAATATAGATTTGTTCGTAGTCTTAAGAAATACCTTAAAACCTTTGATGGACAGTGAGGAACTTTATAATCACCTTTAGCAGAAAATGGTACATTTGTCAGAAGAACACAGTGTTAAGAGCGTTTACGCCGTTTGGCGCAAAAACAGTACTTTTTCAACCCGTTACAATCATTAACCAGTTACATTACAAATATGTTATAGGCATAAATAATTAGGCAATTTCGTCGTCTAAATAGTAAGTTGAGAAAATATTTCGATTAGTATAGTATTTAAGAATTCTATCAAGATAAGTCCACACAGGTTTTCAAATTTCCACTTTAGCGTCAGTTTACAAGCTGAAATTTTTAGAAAAATCCTGTGAAAACGATATAACAAACATTTATATCCTATAGCATAGGTCCTTAGGCAAATAGTTAGTTGAGAAAATTCTTAGATTTAAGCATTTTACAATAAGAAATCACAAATTCAAAGAACGTGAAATACCCAAAAATCAAAGTGATTTTTACACCATTATTCTTCTTTAATTCAACATAAAATAGCTTAATATAATAAAATAACATCTTCTTTAAAATATTTACTTTGAAACGATATATAATTCGTTGTTATTGTTTTGCCATAAACATTTGAAAACTATTAAAAAACGCCGCGCGCGAATCATTTCCAATGATGCCCCTTGAAACGCCGCGCTTCGCGTAAACACTCTTAAGTTAAAAAAAGTTTTGCCGGAATTTTTGTACTAATCTTAATGGACGATGGACAAACTGTCATCTATCTCTTCCCCAATTTTTAAGAAGAAACAGTGATTGGCTTGAATCTCCAATTAACTGGGTCTGGCAACTAGTTTTTGATGAAGACAAAATTGAGGAAAATGTTCTGTTTCTGAGTTAATTTATGTAACGTGTAATTCATCTTTTTTTCTGTTTCTGAGTTAATTTATGTAACGGTTTCCTCGGGATAAAGGAAGTAGTCGAAGCATGTAGTGTAGAAGTTGGCATGTTTTCGGTAATTGCATCTATATTTGACGTTGTTTTTTCACTAGGTTCAGTAATTGAACCAACATTTTCCTCAATTTTGTCTTCATCAAAAACTAGTTGCCAGACTCAGTTAATTGGAGATTCAAGGCAATCACTGTTTCTTCTTAAAAATTGGGGAAGAGATAGATGACAGTTTGTCCATCGTCCATTAAGATTAGTACAAAAATTCCGGCAAACTTTTTTTAACTTAACACTGTTTTCTTCTGACAAAGGTACCATTTTCTGCTAAAGGTGATTATAAAGTTCCTCACTGTCCATCAAAGGTTTTAAGGTATTTTTTAAGACTACGAACAAATCTATATTATTCACAATAGCTTCCATTGTAATTACGTGTTAAAAACCGCATTTAAAGTTGAATGTTATTGGTGACGTTACACAGCCCAAACTAAATTTAAAACAAATAAACAATCCTTATCTGTTTTTTACCCCCACCCCTGACCATTATCTGCTTATTCGCAAAACACGTTATTTACGAGGTATGAGTAACTTCATTGTTGTTTTAAAGTCATGTGCTGATAGGAAAGAAAGGGTTTAACAGATTCTGAGAATAGATAACAATGTCACCTAACGATAAAATCACTTTCTAGTACCGTAATCGAAGCTTTTTCTAAAAAAAAAGAACTAAAATACAATTACAAGAAGAGTCAATTTTAATTTTTTTCGGAATCGTTTAACAGGCTAAGTTGCGGTTTGGAGCAGCTGGAAATAGCTTAGAATATTAATAAATAATGTAGTTATACCGACCTAGGTTGTTTCAAGTCACGATCTAGCAGGTCTTCGGAGAAAATTAGCACTTTATGTCTCGTTTCATACAAAAAAAACACAAATTATTTTTTTTAAGCTAAAGTATCAGGTTTAGAGAAAAATGTGATATAACATGTCGTGATGAGTGAGCAAAGGACTATCGATTGCCAATTTTTAAAATTCGATTTTCCGGAAAAAATCCCTATGTCCACTTTAATGCCATTTCGATCCACCGTGCGACGAACGAACATGCTGTTTTGACAAATCCGTATCGCGATATCGTTTTTTGACAGTTAGTTGAAACGACGCATAGACGTAAACAGAAAGCAGCTGCTCCTTCGAGTAAAATTAGAAAATTCTTCAAAACACAGTAAACGTTATTACTTTCAGTCAAAAGTAGTGCAACCAACACTTGAAGTTCGACATCGTCCTTAATTTTGATGTACGTTTTACGCCCAGCTTCGTTCGACTCTGTTTTGCGCATAAATTTTACCGTGATACCGAATTTGCACCTCGCTGGAATGAAAAACGGAGCGCAACTGCAGAAGAAGCGCCAATGAATTGGAGACGTCAAAAGTTGGCGCAATCGGGGAGGGCTATCGTTTTTATACTTAACAGTTGGCACCCCTGGCGATTGACAGGACCTTACTCTACAGTGGCGCCATCTTGATGAGTGCAAATGCGATGGTCCTCCTATCACTTTAGCGCTCACCAGCCAGCGCCACTGTCTTCGCTACTAGCAAGTGACAGGACCTCACTCTACAGTGGCGCCAACTGGTGAGCGCTAAAATGATAGCTCTGTCCATAGTATACAACGTCAATGGGCTTCTATTAAATGAATGAGTCATTCATTCATTAGCTCTTTCCTGTTGGTTTATTGGTCTTGGTTCATTTTGATTTAACCCATCCAATTCATTCATTCATCAATCACTCTTGTGTTTTGGTGATGTGACGATGTAATTCTGTTTGGCTTTTGTTTTTATTAAATTTATACGTAAAATAATTTAAAAAAAACTATTTTCATAATTAGTAATTGCTTGTGCGTTTAATGAGCGTTAACATTGTGGACTAAAGTGAAGTGTTAAATAAAAGTGCTTCACAGCGGAGCAGTAAGTAAATCTGATTCATTAAATGTACGTAGTGACAGTGTTAACTTCTAGCGATTAAGAAACAAAAGATTCTAGGTATTAAGTATTTACTTCGAAAAAGTATTATGAGTTAGATTTTAGTTCCACAGTATGTTGCACTGAACAAAATGTATTTGATGACTGTCAAGCTGTTACTTTATAGAAGTGTAACTGGTAGCGTATTTAACTGCCTATTTAGTTACAAAACTGGTTTGTTGTTGCCTACGATCACTTACAGATATAATATTGCTCAAGTAAACAATAAAATGATTGAAATGTCGATGAATTTTATCTGGGTCACTCAAGGTCTGTTGATGATGGTGATGACAAGACAATCAAATTGATTTGTAATCTTTGAATTAAGCAACCAATAACTTGAGAAAATTTAAAAATAAGAATGTACTTATCTGCAAGTTGCAAGATATTGCAATGCCAATCCAAAGAATTATATCCAGCTAGGTATAGATAGCCTACTTAGTTTAAATATCTTTCTGCTTAGTATTATTTAAACGATCATATCCCTCCCTGTGTACACACAAACAGAACAACTGAATCTTGTTGTTTCTGGAAATCTTAAATTTCCATACTATTATAAACGTATGCTTTGCTCCTCAATACCTTTTTGATAATTATTCAGAAGCCATGCGGCATAATAGAATTTCAACTTTGGAATTGGTTTTTACGTCTCAAACCTACACCTATCTTAATACCTACTTATTATTTTCGTTAATTTTAAATCATTTTTTTTGTCGGTTTAAGGTATAAGTATGTGTAAGTGATTCTAAGTGACTCTTTATTTAGCTTTCATGTTGCTATCTGTATAATGTCATGACTTTGCTTCTATGGCTCTGAAACTACTGTGACATCACATTTTGTGGGCACAAGGATACAAATACAAAATGTCTTTATTTACTACATTACAGTGGTGGGACATCATAGTGTCAGTTAACTTTAAATTTGATGTTTTAAAATTTAAGAGACTAGAAAAGTTTATAAAATATTCTTGGATAAGAAATGGTTTCAATTAATCTAAGAAGTTAATCGGACCATTTTCACAATATCTTTTATTTAAGTGTTAGCGATTTAATTGACTTGTGTGTGCTAAAATACCAATCAATGCTCTCAGAGATAAGATTAGACAAGTAATATTTTTTCTGTTGTCATGAATGATAGCCCAATAAGCTAAATACTGTTTTTTCTCAAGTACCTACCTAGTAGGAATAGAGCGATTTTGCAACAAAAATTTTGATATGAATCCTATCTTCTAGTCACCTTCTTTTATACAGGGTGTTTGGGTTAGAAGGTCATTTTAAGAATATTATACAAGTTCGCCCATTTGACCCTAAGTGGGCTACTTTTTTTGTTTTCATTTATTTATTTTCCGAAATTTGACCTAAAAACTGCTTTAATTTTTTTTCGCGTGAATTATGTTTTTAGTCAAATCAAATAAATTTCATATCCAAATAATGATTGGATAGCTAGTTACGAGCCGCCAAAGTTTAACAAAAGTACAAACCAAGATAAAAAATTCTACTTAGAATACGATTTAAAAAAAATGAATGGTGATAATGGATTGCCAATGATCTTAAAACATCTCTAGCTTCTCTTCTTTCTAATGATATATTACATGTAGTAATGTTATATTGAAATTAGTCAAAAATTCAAAGTTTATGGAAGAAAATGGAATATACAAAAATGTTCCTACCTACTTGCTACTTACCTATCTTTCATTTTCAGCCTTAGCTTTCATTAAGTAAAAATACAATATTTAAATTGGGTGATTGAACCCCTGGTAGGTAGGTAAATATTATTATACATACACACATTGTAACATACGTAAAGTTGCTAATTTTTACCAAGAAGCTATGAGTAATCTTTGTTTCCTACTTTTGCCATTCAGCCAACAGATGCTCAACACATTTTCTGAAGTTACTCTTGTCTTAACAATAGTGTACCTAACGAGTAGGTATGTGTACTTTATGGTAATATTTTATTTGGTTGATTTAAGTTTAATTACAATTTGTTAGCCAGTAAAACTCTTAATAGTTTCAGTCTGCACTTACGCCCGCGTAGAAATCAGTTTGACACGATTTTTGTTATTTCTATGGGCCTCAAAAAAAAACTAGCCCTTTGTATTATAAGTAATTTATTAATGAATAAGCGCTAAAGCGCGCGTAGTATAGACTTCGCTCTACTTTCTTCACGCGAATGCGATTCGAGCGCTTGAATATTTGCCCACACGTTGGTAGAGTGACCTGTTTAACTAACGACCTCAATTGTTTTGTCTTCACAGCACTAACGCTTCTGGTGTTTTGACAATATTCACAACGCTTGCATTTCGTTTATGTATGAGTGTGATAATTGCTTGGCATATCCTTGAATTGTGAGGAGTACCTACCTATTTGACCTATTTATTAGACAGTTCAAACGTACAAGTGCCTAGTCTATTTGCGGTGTTGTATGCTTACATAATTAATAGGATACGCATACAAGATCGAAAGAAATACGGAAACAAGAGATACGATTTTGTTTGTGCCAACTTTTATCGTGTCTCGTGGTGTTGTCACTTTCACTTTTTTCTGAGACTGCTCCTTTGTAATCTCTATTCTATTGCAATGCTCAGCCTCAGCCCTGGTATTTCACGTTGTAAGCCAGCATAATATGCGTGTGACATATGCTCATGTTATTGTCGTCAGCACCAGCCAGACGATTAACTGCGGGTTCCGAGAATGAACCGTCGTAGTCAGTCAGTATGTACTGAGAGTACTGAGTCAGTACACTCGGCGACGTACCAAACCCGAAGCTTCAGTTAAAATCCTGCAAAAATATTTTAGAAACTTACAATAAAGAATTTGAATTAACCTATCTATCCCTACAAGAGGACGGTTTTATTTGACGCATTCATGCTCGCAGTAGGTGTCCCCACTAGTCACTACCTACATGATTATAGTCTTAGATTAATTTTATTAATCTAAGATTATAGTGACATAATGTACACTTTGTCGTCAAGAGAAATATAATGTCAATCAAGATGTGTCGGGAGCACACCTCCTTGCCCTCTTTACCTTCCTTAGCGCCCAGTCTGGTTCGATTTACTGTGATTGGGATTGGGAGACATGTTGGTGGTGGTATTAGTGTCTTCTGAGGATGATTCCTGCAGTTTTGCCAGTCAGGTCTTGTCAGAAATTACCAGAAATATAAAAAAATGTAACCTTTTTGAATAAAAAGTAACCTTTATACGGGGGGGGGGGGGGGGGGGGGGGGGGGTGCGAAGCGATTGTGTAAGGTTGTTCATGGATGGAAAATGAATACAATTGATCATCAATCGTTTACCTAAATTCGAAATTTTGACCATTCCATGAAGACCGAAAAGTGACCGGTCGTATAAAACCGTTTCATGGATTTGCGTTTTATTATCGAAAAACATTCGCTAAAACTCATTTTCTTTAACAAATAATAAATCAAATTCATGTTTAAATGCAGTTTATGACATAATTTTAAAATTGTCACTATTGATATTTTTTACTGAATAACCTGAAAAGTTAATTCTACAATTTCTGAAAAATCACCTAAAAGTAACCTTTTCATTAGAGTAACCTAAAAGTAACCAATGCAGTTCAAAAGTAACCTAAAAGGTTACAAAAGTAACCTTCTGGCAACACTGGATTCCTGCTTACATAATAATCATGTCATGATGATTCAGACTGCGTTCAGACTTATTTGTTTATCAAAAGCGTAATTCAAGTTCATTTCAGGAAACTGATAATAAGTAAGGGCGTAATAGTAATAGTAAACATTTGAATAATTATTGCTAGTTTATGTAAAATGCGTAAATTATAATTATTTTTGTCTGATCCAACGCCGACAGATCTACACAAACAGGATGGTCAAATAATATGCCATTAAGAGTAAATGTACTGTGGTGTAACTAGAATTAATAGTTTCTATACAGACTATCTGTATTATGTCCCTCTTGATTCTCAGGATTATCTCATAACATAGATGGATAGTGCTAAATATGCGCAAATGGATTAACTACTTATGTAGTCTTTACTTCTATGCTACATGTCGACGTAGGTACATATAGGTACATATTTTAAAGACCGATAAAATTTAAATATAATATCAAAATGCTGCCTAATGCCTGTCCGAAACTGTTAAAGTACATTTATAATACCAATACCTCGATTGCCCTAATACACCTACGAACGACCTTATAAACGATTTTGTTTGCACACACGTGGTTTGTAGTTAATTTTGTTGTTTACTTTTGGGCGGCATAATGACTATTTCTTACATCATTTTCCATTTAAGATTCGTATTGTCAGAGTGCCAAATTCCGATGTTTGCACTAATAAATGGCGCCATAAAGGATTTAAGAAGAATTCGCGAATTTTGAGGGCATCTGGCTCGTTGATGGATATTACATTTTGTAGTAAAAACAAGACTGCTGTAGTCTTCCTGGTAGGACCTACGTCCTTGGACGAATACCTAAACCACTGTTAATTGTCGCAAGTCTACGTCATTATTCAGAAATTTGAGGCATATTAGCCCTGGACCAAGATTTTAGCCTACTCATCTATTTAGTCGGTACTCCATAAAAATTTGACTCAAGAAATCGTCCAGCAAATATTGTTTTCGATTTATGGACCTCTGTGCTTCGATGAAAGCGTAGGTTTGTCAATGATTTGTTTGACTAACTGTTAAGTAACGGCATTTCCAATGACCTTCATTGAAATTGAACCGTTTTTAGTGCCAAACGAGCTCGAACCTGGCACGAATATGACACGGTAGCCTGTTGTGAATTCGTAAACAGATGTTGATTTTTTTTCGAATCCATAATTCCCATTGAATTATTGTGTGCATGAGCATGTAGTAATTTAGGTAAGTTAGTACATAGGTACCTCTACATAAAACGTAGGCACCTAGTGATTATTTACTTAGTGTCGAGCAGGACTAACCAGCTTTAAATTAGGTATATGCGACTAAAAATAAATAATACTATAATAGAAGAAATATAGATAAAGTAGGTAAGAATAGAAAGCTAGTTCGATGTCTGTGCAAGCGTGCAGAAGCAGTTTAAATAGACCAGAAATAATTGGTACTCAACTCCTTGAACACCAACATGTATATTTGCTCTGAAAGGTCCTTATTTTCAGCATACTTTAGATAATATATTTTATGTATTTATTATAAAATTAAATACTCACTAATTGTGCTGCTGCACACCTACTTTGGAACTTTCACATTGTTGAATTTATAAAATTATCCTGTTTAGAGGATGCGCATCCGTCACAGATCGAATAATTTAATATCAAGAATTCTAATCCTAAATTATGCTGAATCAAAATTCAATACATCTTTTCATCACATGGATAAAATACATAATGTCCTACCTACTCTTTAACTGAAACGCAATAAACTAATTAATATCTTTGTTCTTTGCAGACATATCGTCTAGACATTACCAGGAACATTAGCCAGTACCCAGTAAGCAACGAAACAAACAAGGAACCTAATTTGAATGCATATTGTGACGTAATCGCGCCAAAACAAACGATTTGTTATGGAGACTCGGTTCAGAATTGCGTGAACAAAAGTCGAGATGTGGCGAAAAATTGCGACGGTTTTGCTGCTGGTGGCTACGGCGAGCGCACTCCTCGAAGGACCAAATGTCTGCACCAGGCAGGAACTGTAAGTATTATAATAAAATAGATTTATGCCCGTTTTCACCATCAATCCTTAAATTTTAAGTGACCCCTATGGTAACACATACCATAGGGGTCACTTAAAAATTTGGGATTGATGGTGAAAACGGGCATTAGGTATCTAAAACATGTAAGAATTCGATAATATATGGCAGGTAATAATGGGATTTCCCATTTCCGTTAGTAATGCATGTTATGCTTTGACTTGTTGAAAACTAAGTCTTTATTGTAATAGATTTAAGTAGTCTAAGAACATAATTTAACAGTCAATAAAGTATAAAAATATGAAACGGTGGACCAAGTTTAACGACTGTTGGAGTGGAGCACACTACACTTAGAGCATCTTACTGCAGTATTTATTACTAACAAGAAGAACTCCTAACTATAAATTAGTCGATCTCAAATAACATTGCGTGTGATAATTGTTTGTATTAAGAGATAAATAATGTTTATAACTAGTCACGTCGGAATTCTTGGTCATCGTTCACGCTTATCCGAATTACTTTAACAATGCACTAAGAGAAATTCATTATACTCGCCATTGAGTTAAAGATAAGGACTTCCGCGTATTTCAAGATGTTGCAAACGTAAAGTTTGTTCTGTGACTGTGCCTATCCTTTTATTTACATGGTTGGCAGTGACATTGTGTTTCATTGTTCTGCATCACTTAATCAGTAGGTGTATGGATATGGTCCAGTAAGCAATATGGGTACCTACTTTATGAACCTACTGTGTATTTGCCTTTTGAACGCTTGCTGGGGTGACTGATTACTGCTGATCAGGCTCGTTGTTCAATGGGTCAGTTAACTTTTATCGAACTTCCCTTTCTGCATTGTCTTTGTTCTGTCTGGAACTTTTTATAAAATTGCAATTTTGATAAATGTTACCAATAAGTAAGATGTAGGTATGGTTTAAAGGTCGATCGAGTTGGTTAAATGTTCTTTGGCACAAACTTGTTAAAAATGTGCGCAATATGCTGGTGTGACGTCAATCGATTTGAAGTGATTCATTGTAGAAAACCTCTTTATTTTTATCTGAGTTCAAGTAAAAGTCAAGTTTGTTTTAGGTACACAACGACAATACGGGTATCTGAGAATCAACCCTACCAAGTAAAGGAGTACGCGTGGTGTTTGAACATTCCGCCGCGATGTTCGAAGTATACAATTAAGTTTCGTCAAATATTCAAGACCGAGACGCTGCCCAAGTACAGGCCAGTGCAAGAGTGCTGCTCAGGCTACGCACCTGATAAGCATGGAGTCCAGTGCGTGCCGGTGTGCATAGAGAAGTGCGAGCACGGCAAATGTGTGGCGCCGAATACGTGTGCGTGCGAGCACGGATATGGGGGCCCGGCTTGTGATATATGTCAGTATTCCGCTTGTATTTTAACTGCTAACATCATTAAAAGTAGCTGTGTTTATTTATAGATCCAACTTGTACTTGATACGCAGGGGAATCGAAGCTGTAACTGATTTCAGACGGCGGGAGATATCAATGGTAGACATTAGGCTATCATTTGCAGATGGTTGCAAAGCGGGGGATATACATAAAAATAGAATTAGGTTATGAAACCAAGTTAGAAATAGTATGCGACGGAAATACCACACTACAATTATTGCTACTTCAGTCTGATACAACAATTTGCAAGCCCTGTGTGCCGTATTTTTTGATCAGACAAGATCCTTAATTCTACTTAAACGATATCCGTGCGACAATTGAATGAGTTACTCCGGGAGGGTGTCTGCAAAGTGAAAGTTGTTAAAGATTCATTGAAAAGCAAAAGTGGATGATGTTTTTTATGTTTCAGAAAACTAAGTTTTATAATGATAGTAGCATGGGTTTAATATGACAAGATCCGCAAACACTATTTTCAGACGACATGCAATAACGATTGTCTTTTGGTTTAGGAAGCTTGTAATGCCTGACTACCAGACTTTTACTAAGGTTATTTTGACGCAATTTCGTTTTTAGCCTGCCCCGAAGGCAAATGGGGTCGTAACTGCCAGAACTCGTGCCACTGCCTGAACGGGGGTACCTGCGAGCCGCTGACGGGCGAATGCGCGTGCGCCCCGGGCTGGCGCGGGCGATCGTGCGAGCGTGCGTGCGCCCCGCCCACTTTCGGAGACAACTGCGATCAGAAGTGCCAGTGCCAAAACAATGCGACGTGTAACCCTGCCACTGGGGCATGCACCTGCTTGCCAGGTTTTACAGGACCGCTGTAAGTGTGCCATACTATGTACTATGTACAACTGTCACTGATTTTTCCTACATATGATTGGAAAGCCGTAATTCTTTTGTCCACTCCTCAACTCTTGCATACTTATAATTACAAGACTGTAAATTATATTACACATTCCATACCATACCTTTTACGCCCGATTCCCATATTTGATCTTCTATTCCAAGATTTTAGCAATATTCAGATCTTGATCTACTGTACTTTGGTCTCTTACCTGCTTTCCAATATGGGAATCGAGCGTTAGTTTATAGCTTAACCTACATGCACTACAGTTCGATACACAATTAAGACAGTATTAAATTATTATAATATTGTAATATTTACATGCGATTGCAAAATACACAATTTAACAATAGCTACACATTAAACATTTAGTTGATCTACTGTCAGGTTGTTAAAGTGGTAGCTTCCTAAACATGTCACTGTAAATTAATCAAATAGGTACCATGTGTATCAGCAAACTAATATTCATTGTCATTGCATATAATATTTCATGTACAGAAAGTACCTATTTGAGAAGACTTGAACATTATTTTTGTTTTGTACAAGCCCTTGCCCAGTCAATCACGTTCGACACGATGTACTAATGGTTTGTTATCGTTTCGTAGATGTGAACAGCATTGCCCAGGCAGTGACCCCTGCCCCCAGGGCTGTCGCTGCCAGAACAAAGGAACCTGCGAACTTTTCACGGGCGAGTGCGACTGCACTCCCGGTTGGACCGGGGAAGTTTGCGCCAACAAGTAAGCAAAACAAGTAACATACGATACACTCATTGTCATTATTCAACAATGGCACGATCGCGATATAAACGAACCGCCATTACCGCCACAATCCGTAATGTCAATTTTAATAAAATTATAACTAAAGTTATTGGTATCATTTCTCTTTGTACTCGGTCGCTTAAATTATATAATTTTTAATCTTGCAAGTAACAGATATTTATCAAATAATAACTGTTTATGATTAATTATCATCTTATCGTTTTAAAACATGTTTACAACATTATCTATCTATCACTCATGGACATTGCACATACGCCAATACTATCACAATAGGTCATTAGAGAGACAGTTAATGCTTGAGAACAGCGGAATTATTTGTTATTATTGAATAGCCCAGAGCCAATAGTACAACGTAACCTATGATAATAGTGTATCAAACTAATTATTACATTATATTAATTACATACTACACAATTAGAGTTATCTATTATGTAAATAAGCATGCTTTCTTAATTTAGCTTCTAATAAAACAATTTGTTAATTGAAATTAAAAATAACTTGATAAAATACACCTAAGTAATTTTTGTGTTTGAGTTTCTTATTAATGAAACGGGTAAATAAGTTAGGATTACGTTTTGGTTATCTATTTCAGATGCCCAACGGGAAGATGGGGCGAGAAGTGCGAGCGGACGTGCGAATGTGCCAATGGTGCGGGCTGCCACCACGTGACTGGCGTGTGCCAGTGCGAAGCCGGGTACACCGGGGAAAAAGTACGCCACAAACACTACTAAATACTCTTTTCTTAATTTTTATTATTATTTTTTATTTCAGTTTTGAGTCTACTACTTATTTTGGTGTTGGGATATTTGTGTTATTGACCGAACTTAAAATATTCTCCTTTGACTGGCGTTTGCCAATGCGAAACCGAAAGATTATCTTTTTTTATTTTACATTTTCTTTTTATCATCGTAGGTAGAGTTGCCGCGAATAGTGGTTATAGCGAATAGTCGAATACCGATTATTCGCCATTCACTTTGGCGAATAGTCGAATAACTCGACATTACTATTCGACATAAAAAAAAAAAAAATTATTTCTAATTTCTTCTAAGGTTGTGAGAAAAGAAAACAATAAAGTTAAAGAAATCTGTTTCATGTTATACATACCTACTTATGAAATTGTTACGCTCCCATTTTATGCATTGAGCATACTCATTTTCTTTCATCAGAATATTGTGGTAAATTGAAAACCGATGATTAAAATAAATGTAATTCCAGTTTTTAATTTCATCATCATCATCATCATTTCAGCCATAGGACGTCCACTGCTGAACATAGGCCTCCCCCAATGCTTTCCATGTTGATAGGTTGGTAGCGGCCTGCGTCCAGCGCTTCCCTGCTACCTTTACGATGTCGTCGTTTCTAATGTACTTTTAAATTATAAGTACATTAATATCTTGTACTTATTTAAATAAAAACGGTTGTCATAATTAGAGGCACCAATTATAAATTTATACATAAGAAACTTATTCCAAATTACAAGAACAACGGAAATTGTCTTTTTGTTTTTTTTATGATAAAAATGTTAAAATACATATTTTCAGCTCAGAGATTTTCTTAAACCTAATAAGCATACGTAAATAATCAATATTAAATTCCACCTAAAAAAAAAATTTATGAATTTTTTTTTCACTTTGTTCATTAGGGTATGTCATACCCCCACCTGGTACGGGACGTAACTTTTAGTCACCTGGTACACGGAGGGTTAATTTCAATATAATAATATGATAGGCACATGTACATAATAACTATTACAAATAATAATTGATATTGTGTATTGTTTTATTAGGGAAAATAATAAAAATATGATTATTTTTAACTCATTAGTTTTTTTGTTCACTAAAAGTTTATTTTAAACGACTATTCGCCGAATACCGAATAATACTAGCTATTATTCGGTATTCGACGAATATCAAAAAAATGTCGAGTAATGCCGAATACCGAATAATAGCGAGTATTCGCGGCAACTGTAATCGTAGGTAATTAATTTGGCACTGCATAATTAGTTATGAGATTTTAAATTCAAAGGTCAGTGCAGTTGTCCGCGGTTCTATGAAATATTTGTCCTCATTGAGAAAATTGCGTGGGACGTAGGCAGATAAATAGCGCGCAGACCGATCGTTGTTGCTACATCTAGTGACTATTTTTTCTTATCTTCAATGCCACAGTCATGCAACTCGACCGCGAATATTTAAGCAGTTTTTTATTAAGGAAAATCAATGTTGTATAAAAATGTATTTTTGATTATGATTTTGCATTGCTCGTTGATTTTTAGTTTCTCACAATTCTCTTGGATTTAATAATATAAAGAGACATTTAGGCGACAATAGGCGCAATGTGGACTTAGCAATTTCAAGCAAGTTGCTGTTTCAGCAACTGGAAATGTAAATTCGACAAAGCATCTTTAAGACTGCGATAAACAGGGGGTATTTATTGCAGCAGAGTAAAATACCGAGATTTGGCTATCGATGTTTTTGCAATATTGTTGTAATGCAAGTAGGTAATGAACCACCTCCTGGAACCACAAGGCGTTGTTCCTTTCCCTCTCTGAGATTTTGGCATTTTCTCTTTCTTCAAAAGTTGAAAAACATCAAGCTGTACTATCATCGCGGGGGCTTGTCGAAATTTTTCAGTTATCTACTGAATAAGAATACTTTACTACTGCAAATAAAGTTACTACGTCTGCGTGTCGCCTAAAACATACCTAAAAGATAACCAATTGGAATGTAAACATGACCTTTTAGTGCTGTGACGTCTTTCCGCTTGAGCATTAGGTACATTTCTAAAAGGAATCGGAAAGAAGCGTCGTCATGTTCAGCATTTTGTTTCATAAACATTTTCTTTAACCGTCTATTAATATGTAATATGTGCAGTAGATTATTAACTAATTAAGTTCGCGAACCTTGCATCAGTGTAGGTAAATGAAACAATACAGTGCAACAGCACTTGCTTTTCTCTCAAGAAGTTCGCGCGAGGGCTCAGTAAAATGCCACATCTGTACTGCAACTCTAGGGAACCCTCTCTTCCCCTTTCTCTATCTTATATCAGTATCACTTATAATGTCAATATTTGAATTCTATTTTATGTACTACAGTAGAACGCCGATTATCCGAATTAATTGGGACCGGGGTAAATTCGGATAATCGGACATAGACTGGTAATAGAGAAAAACCAACTGTCACACATAGAATAAACTTTAATTAGTTTAACAAACAGATATATTTCTACTTGGAGTTATTGTAGAACTGCTACAATAACGCTCAGTTGAAATATATCCGAATTCCAACAAAAAAATCAAAAATTACTTGGTTTTAATTTTTATATTACGCTTAGGACCGATTCGGATAATTGGCGATTTGGTTAATACATAATACAAACATATCGCACGCATAAAAACCTTTTGAACGTAAATTTAACCTTCTAGTGTCGTGACGTGTGCCCGCTCGGTCACTACGGCGTGGACTGCCTGGGAAACTGTTCCTGCCAACATGGCGGCGAGTGCAACCCTCGCAACGGGTCGTGCACTTGCAAACCGGGCTGGAAGGGCGAGTTCTGCCAAGTGCGAGCTTGCGAGGACGGCAAGTGGGGCGCACGGTGCGATAAGGAGTGCGAGTGCAACCCGGAGACCACTGATATGTAAGTGAATCTACTTATAAATGATTAATTGAGTATTGAGTATTAATTCCCGTTTTCACCACCAATCCAGGTAAGACATAACAGGAATTTTGTTTTCATTGCGGTCACTTAAAAATTAGGAATTGATGGTGAAAACGGGCATCAAAGTATCTTTATAGTTTCCAAAAAGAATCAATCTGATTTAAAAAGAGGCCCTGCCATTCTGGTACTTAAAAACACCAACTCTATGTCAACATCTAAATCTTTAAAAGCCTTTACCTCCCCATAGAAATAAAACTGTAACAGAGAGTTTAGAAGATCTCGCCTCTTTTCTCCGATCGGAGATGGTTTTTGTTTGACATACTGTATGTGTTGCGTATTCTAATGATAAACACGATTCTTCAAATTTATATCAATTGCGTTTCAATTCTGTTTACTCGTAATACCAATTGGTACAAATTGAGTGGCTGGCGAAACTCATCGAATACCAACTGAAACAGCCGAATTTATGTCTGTTATAAACTCGAATGACAAGAGGTTAAAAATGCGGGAAAATAAACACATAATTTACCAGTGCTAATTATTCATGACACATTAAATTCACCAGTGAAACTTAATACACTTTTAAATTGCATTTTTCCATAGCAAACAATTACTTTGTGTATTGTGTCCTTGTATTTATTCAATACCTACACTTTAGGGAAAACATGACAAAAACTTAAGGAATAAACGTACACTACTTTTATGAGTTTTATACATTTCTTGCTTTTCTCACTCTGACGGAAGGGTCAGAGTATATTTTATAATACATATTATAATTATGAAGATAAGGATTTGATAAATTTTATTCTTGTTAATAAAGATGTCACAAGCAATAGGTAAGAGTAACAAACTAAGGCTGAGTTGCACCACCTAACTTTAACCGTAAATATAACGATAACCGGTGTTTTTTGTATGGAGTTTGACAGATTTGTGACGTGTTATAGTTAAAGTAAGATGGTGCAACCAAGTATTTAATCCACTTTAGGGCATAACATTTTAAAAACTTTCATTGATAAAATCAACCTTATGATACCTTTAAAGCCCGGTCTGTGAGCACGTAGAATTTTGTCCAATGACCCCAAGCTACCCATACTTATCGCTCGCGCGTAATTATAATGCTGTCGCGACTATGCGACGAGCGCCCGCAATGAGTGTGCGAGCGCGACAGGAACATTATTACGCGCGAGCGATAAGGATGGGTAGCTTGGGGTCATTGCATACCGGTGCAGTCCTGTTGTCCCCCCTGCTTGGCCCCCCTAGGGGAGCCAACAGGATTTCGAAATCCTGTTGTCTCCCCTAGCCAGGGGGGACAACAGGACTAGATTTTTAATCAATGATTTGAGGACTGTTGTCCCCCCTGGCAAAAATATTTAAATGCCATAATTTTTTATAGCATAATTTATGAAAAACTGAAGTATTTGACTGAATGCCAAATTGCCAAACTGAATACCTAAACGTTTGTCAAGGTAATAATTACAATTTTGATAGGTATTGGTGCCGGCCGGTACTAACACTTACAAACTTGAAATTTGGCAGGTAGGTTTCCTTATAGGGTGTAGACATCCACTAAGAACGGAATTTATTTATTAAAGGATTGAAAATAATACAACGAAATCGCGGGCGGCTGCTAGTTGAATCACTGTCACTGAGCAAGTAATTTGTTGAATATTATGATTAACTAGCTGTGCCCGCGACTTCGTATGCATGAAAATCCGTTTTCGCAACATTTTTCATTTTTGCTCTGCACCTATTACTCGTAGCGTGATAGTATATAGCCTATAGCCTTCCTCAATAAATGGGCTATCTAACACTGAAAGAATTTTTCAAATCGTACCGATAGTTCCTGAGATTAGCGCGTTCAAGTAAACAAACAAACTCTTCAGCTTTATAATATTGTATAGATTTAAAATTATTCAGTTTTAGCATCCTACCTACTAATGTTGTAAGTAAATGCGGAACTTTGTGAGTATGGATGTTTGATACTCTTTCACGTAAAAACTACTAAACGGATTTTTACTTACACTTGATAAACTTTACAGTACCTAGATAATATTTTTTATACATGAGAATAGCATAATAGAGGTACTTAGCTTTTGCCTACGGCTTTGTCCGCTATATGTTTATATTTATTTATAAAAAAAGATAGTTACTTTCGCCACAGATAATATAATACTAGTACTTTCGCATTTATAATATTATTTAGTAGGGATAATTCATAACGATTCTGTCAAAAGCAAGTAAAGCAGATTTTGAAATACATAGTCTGAAATAGTACCGGTACCAAGAACTTATATTTTTTTCGTTATCCAAATGTTAATTATTATTTGACATACGTTTAGGTATTCAGTTTGGCAATTTGGCATTCATTCAGGTACTCCAGTCCTACTTAAAAGTTATAAAATTTTATGGCTTTTAAATAATTTTTGCCAGGGGGGACAACAGTCCTCAAATCATTGATTAAAAATCTAGTCCTGTTGTCTCCCCTAGCCAGGGGGGACAACAGGATTTCGAAATCCTGTTGGCTCCCCTAGGGGGGCCAAGCAGGGGGGACAACAGGACTGCACCAATTCTACGTGCTCATAGACCAGACTATAGGTAAGGTTCAAATTATAGTGGCAGTATGTAGTGTTCGTCTTTATGTTAATCGAATAAGGTTCAAATCATCATGGTAATGTACAGGTGTGACCCATGGACCGGCGCGTGCGAGTGCGCAGCGGGATGGAGCGGCGAAGCGTGCTCGCGCCAGTGCCCGCTACTAACGTACGGCAAGGGCTGCCGAAGCACTTGCCGCTGCGAGAACGACGCCCACTGCTCACCTGTTAACGGTAACGTGATCATTGTAGACCCCGTTTGTGCGGGTGACAACCCTTACTTGTGTCAGATAAAACAAGCCAGACTCCCATAGATTGCTCCCTTAATCGTTGAGTGCCCGGATGGCATTATAATGCCATAAGGCCTTATATACTGACTAGCGGTCGCCCGCGACTTCGTACGCGTGGATCCCGTTTTACCCCCTTACAAGTGGAGTTTCGTAAAATCCTTTCTTAGCGGATGCCTACGTCATAACATCTACCTGCATACCAAATTTTAGCCCAATTCGTCCAGTGGTTTGGGCTGTGCGTTGATAGATCACTATGTCAGTTAGTCAGTCACCTTTAGATTTAGATAGATTATCCGGGAACGGAGTACGCGAACGAATAGTACCTAAATACTTAAGTAATAGCTTTGACGTATTTTAATAATAATAAACTGGAAGAGTTCAGTGACTACGTCGCCAACCACAATGCGTATTCAGATGAATATTGATTTCTATTCCCACAATAGGCATAAATATGGTTATTTGCGTAACAATTGTTACAAACATTAGACCCGCTGACGCATGAATGTTTTCCATAAAAGGCTCACTGATTTGTTAGAACAGCTCTCAGCTGTATTCGTGGCTAATCATTTCAATAAATAGGTTTATATCGTGATACCTACTCCGCAAAACAAAGTTGACTAGGGTTGAAGTCAATGGAACTTCTTCGATGTAAAGAACAGCAGCATCGACTCTAGTTTCAGCCGATCTAGCATCACATCTTTTTTTTGTACCTACTTGTTTTATTTATTTATTTCTTATCGTAACATTCTGTAAATTTTAGACAACATGTTGCTTTCCAAACACGTAATCGTGTCGTCCTTGAAGTTTTAAACACCCTGGCAGCTCTTACATGTTATACTCGTAGCTTAGCTTCCAATTAATCTCTAAATAACAACACGGTGTGTTGTTGCCAGCAAGTATGACATATGTCAAATTAAATAAATATGTTTAGATATAAATAATTTTATAGTATAAATTAAAAATCCGCAAGTGTAGTTATAGTCGCTTCATAAGACACCTTACTGAGTAAAGCATTCATACAGGATCGTGCCTATGTGCGCCGGGCTACCGCGGGTTGCGCTGTGAGGAGCGCTGTCCCTACCCTCTGTACGGAGACAACTGTGCTGATACATGCGACTGCCACAACAACGCCAGCTGCTCGCACGACACCGGCGAGTGCACTTGCACGCCAGGGTTAGTACTCCATTTGTTACCACCAGTGGGTGTTGAGGACTTATTATGTCGATTTTAGACGATAAACCAATAAATTTGTCATCTAAAATCGATGTAGAATAAGATTTTATCGTGGCGTGCATTCTTGGCGGGACAAGCGCCGCTACAGTTACAACAACGCTCGCTGCTCGCACGACACGCCAGGGTTAGTGCTTCTTTTGTGCATATCGATGACGACAAGTGAGCTTATCGTTTAAAATCGATAACGCTGTACGGCGACAACTGCGCTGACGTGCTACCCTCCCAAACAGTGTTTTAGTTCTATATCGCTCTTATTCCCTGCAGTTTAGTAGATTTTCTATTTTTCTATTTTCATTTTGTTCCAGATTCGACGGTTTGAAATGTGACCGTCCATGCGATGGAAAAAGGTTTGGCTTGAAGTGCCTTCAACCTTGTGACTGTGAAAATGATTCACCATGCAATCCAATTAACGGTAAGATTAAATTTGCAAATTTTTCATATAATCATTATTTTATTATTATACTAAAACAATTTATTTATCAATGAATTAAATTGTCATTGTGAGCCATGATTTCAGTAAGTAAATATAGGAATCATGTTTGGTTTTCCGCAAGCGCATATCACGCTACTTAGAAATCACTTACGTTTGTAATACCTACGTAATAAAAATTAATGATACATGTAATAACGAAATATATTTCAATGACTACTGTAAAATAAATGATCAATCATTTAGATTTAAATTAATTGTTTTCCTGTTGGATGGAAATAATACAATTAGTCACTTACCCTGTAAACAATAGACATAAATGACAATAATAATTTTATTTCTTTGTGTTATATTTATAAAATAGGTAAATAAAATAAATCTTCAGGTGGGCAGAAGTTGATTGATCGTTAAATTCAAAGTTAAGCTAATCTTTGATAGCCAGGTTGTGTTAAAATTAAACAATCAATCATTTTGTTTTACAAAAAATATTCGATATGAGACCAAACAGATCTGGTTCATCTATCGGTCAAAATGGTTCTTTAAAAATCTCATAACTTTTAAAAGTGCGTCGAACTACAGCTTAGTTATAGCACGTTATAGTAAGGTTCAGAATCGTCTATTTAAAGACTAGATAGCCATACGATACTAACCCATATTCTTCACGTCATAAAGGCGAGTGCGTGTGTGGCGCGGGCTACCAGGGCGCGCGCTGCGAGCGGCGCTGCCCGGCCGGCTTCTTCGGCCAGGGCTGTCTCCACGCCTGCAACTGTTCCTCAAACTCCAAGGGCTGCGACCACGTCACAGGACAATGTATCTGCGAGGCTAGCTGGGGAGGTGTGTATGAATTTTATCACTAAACGCTGTTTAAGAAATAGAAAATATGTGAATTTTATTATTATCTTTCGAATATTAATCGCCCACAAATACTGTACAATTTGGTTTTAAATGGTTTTCTAATTTCCTTGATTAAGATAAGATAGTAAAAATCAATTTATATAATATTCCTCAACCTATTTAACCAAAATATTTATAAATTGCTACGAGTATCAGTAAGCCTCACTGTCGTAGCGTACTAGACGCGTATGCTTAGTGGACGCCTGCTTGCAGCTTACACATGTCACCGTAAAATTGTGAATTCCGTCAGATTACAATCTGACGTAGTTAAATTACAATCTAACCTAACCTAACCCACTGTTAGTTTGCAATCTAACGCGTTATATTATAAACTGACAGAGTTCACAATTTCACGTTGACACATACAAAACAATGTGTCTGAGCGGACGGAGCGGCAGCGTTGCGTACGCGATATTATACTATGCAAGCGTACAATAGGCGTACACGTCTACGCTACGCTGCTGTTGACAGTGACGCTTAAGGTTTCAATTTCCCAAAAATATGTAGTTTGATGTTGTTGAATATAAATAACCACCCTTTCTTGGTCTAGGTCTGCCTAGGAAACTTGGTACGTATACAAAAGTACTGTAGCACTGTATTAAGTTGTATTGTGTTTTAATAACAGATGTATTGGGAAACCTCGTATTGTTCGACACTGTGTGTGACGTCTCTAATACAGCAGCTATTTATCCAAACCACGATGGAAATGGAAGCACTACTAATCGTTCTACTGGTAGAAGAGAAAGTAATATTATGTCTTTACGGAACCCTAAAAATAAAATCTCAGAAGAAACTACAACTAGTACTATATCTGAATGGAAAAATGACACCACAAATCATGTGTTAATAAATCAGTGTATTTCTTGGACACAAAATATTGAACGTTCCGATTCAGACGCAATGTTGTTTAAGGCAATTGAAAGTTTGGAAAAAGTTAACAGATTCAAAACAAGAGCTATTGTCGCTGCCGTAGACTCTTCAGCCGGAACCAGTTCTATTTGGGAAGTGTCTCTTGAGAATGGTAGAGTTTATGTGAATAACTTATTTGTGGGTGTAGTGTAAAGTTAAAGTTCCCAATAAAAATACTATATTATTTCACTGAGTTAGTTCATTAAATCTTCTTGTAGTTACTTGTTAACACCTAGTAGTTTCCTTATTAGTTTTAATATTTCTTAGATCAAAATATCTATATTTCATTGCAAGTGAATTTTCAAAGACCGTTTTAATAAAACTTAATAAAGTACTATAAAATTCCCGTTAACTTTATTATCAATACATAGTATCGGTTCTTGTACGAACCGTATTATAGAAATAGGCATAGAGAGATCAGGCGTTCGTAGCAAAATGTCTGACTGACTATAATGATCCTACATATTTGTGTTGCAAACATGAGCTTATTTTATTTTCCATTCAATCTACTATATCATTTAATGTAGATTAGATATACCTTCTTAGATTATTGAACTAGATCTTAGATGATAATTAACTAATCTTTGACATTTACAAATCGGTAAAATTTCTGAGCCGAAATAATACCTACTCACCTACTTATTTTTTGCTAATCTCGAAATAATAATTCGTGTCATGGAGACACGCTAATTGAAACAAGATAAATGTTTATTTGACACAAGACCCATTTATTAATTTATTCTTATATTTCTCAAATACATGATAAATAGTTTTGTTAAATGGCATGGAAGCTTATTTAAAGAGTGGGTTGATCACCTTTCACCTAAAAAACTAAAAAATTCTAAATCTTAATAAACTAACAATCACTTATTTTTTATGTGTGTTTAGAATGGGGTATCTGATTTTATTGTAGGCGTAAGGTGCGAGACCCAATGCCCTGAAGGGTACTACGGCGAGCAGTGTTCCGAGCGGTGCCAGTGCTTGAACAACTCGTCGTGTGACTCGGTCGGGCAATGCATGTGCGCCGCCGGCTGGACTGGAAGCAACTGCAGCCAGCCCTGCCCGCCTGGTACTTACGGCGCGGGATGCTCACAGCGCTGCCCTAATAACTACCTCGGTGAGTATCGGTGGTTGTGTGTTATGCCCGTTTTCACCATCATACCCTAATTTTTAAGTGACTCCTATGTTAGCATAAGGGGTCACTTAAAAATTAGGGATTAATTGTTAAAACGGGCAATACTCCCCGAAATGGGAGAGATTAAGCTTTGATATACTGTGTGTGTATAAGTAGGGAAACATTAAAACACGAGCCACTAAAAGTTTTTCTTTAACGATCAATAAATCATTATGACATTTTAACGCAAATACATAATATAATTATGAATATTACAAAATTATTTTACTATTTATTAAAATAAAATTATAAATATTTCACGCTAGGTATATGTGGTCACGCTATCTTCGTCGTGGTGCGAAGTGGGATTTACCAATGCGTTCAAGAAATGAATTGAAATATTCGATCACACTACAGTCTCACATTGTCCTTTATCAGTATAGAACAAACACATACTGTCAAAGCCACAGATAAAATAATGCTATTTCCATTGCTGCACATTGCCATTGCAGTAATGCTCGAATTAAACAATGCGATAAATGTTCTTATTTGTTTCCGTTCAAAGTGCGTAAGTGATATAAGTTTGAGCAAACATGCTTATCGCCGCAACAATGGCTAGCTGTTGTGTCAACTCCTTTTGAGGTTTATGAAACAAAGCAATACTGTTACCGTATTTCTTTCAACTACAGGTAACACAACTTGCGATCCCGTGACAGGCTTCTACACGTGTCCAAGTGGTTACACGGGGGTCACTTGTGAGTACCCGTGTCCACTCGGAACGTACGGAGTCAACTGCGAAGGAAAATGCAACTGCAAGAACGGCGCTGATTGTC
This sequence comes from Ostrinia nubilalis, assembly GCF_963855985.1. Classification (NCBI taxonomy): domain Eukaryota; kingdom Metazoa; phylum Arthropoda; class Insecta; order Lepidoptera; family Crambidae; genus Ostrinia; species Ostrinia nubilalis. Next base: position 10,704,630 of record NC_087095.1, on the reverse strand, counting down.
ATCATGTTACTGGTCAGTGATATCTTTATTTGTTTTTTGATTCGTAATTAATTAACATCTACCTACAAACAAGATATACACAGATAAATTGGCGCTATTACATGCACTGTCAAGTTCAGTTCAACAAAGAGCTTTGCGCTCGAGTTATGTTTATACCATAATCGCACTTTTTTAGGCGAATACGTACTCACACCGAAAAGCACTTGTCAGTACGACTACGCAACATGGTTGCTGTATACAATTTTTAATAGCTTCAATTCTCATTACGCGACCTATGCGATGGAGCGCGGTGCAGAGTGATAATCGCGATAGTAGAAGTAGTGAGAGTAGAAGCAGGATTTTTGTAATGCAATAAAATTGTTTTTAATGCAGGGGTGTGCCAATGCCTACCGGGCCGGGTCTTGATGTGCTGTCGTCTGTACAATACAAACAGGGTTATTCTAATGCCAATATTTGTAGGGCTGTGCCAATGCCTGCCGGGCTGGATCTTGATGTGCTGTCGTCTGTACAAACAGGGTTATTTTAATGCCAATATTTTGTAGGGGTATGCCAATGCCTGCCGGGCTGATTCCAGTGTTGATGTGATGTCGTTTGTACGAGTGAGAAAATTGCGAATTATCGCTGTTGCGACAGGGTGGCATTGTTCAGTTCACTTTTTATTTCCTTGTAATATTTATGTGCTATTTCTGACTTTTTTTCCGAATACCTTCTTTGCCCTTAACTAAGTGTTGTTTTTTCTGTCTTTCTTTCTATAGTCTGGACGCTGAGCACGTAGAATATTGTCCATAGACCCCAAGCTACCCATCCTTATCGCTCGCGCGTAATTATATTGCTGTCGCGACTGTGCGACGGGCGCCCGCAGTGAGTGTGCGAGCGCAACAGCAACATAATTACGCGCGAGCGATAAGGATGGGCAGGAAAGTTCTTGAGTGGCGACCACGAGCTGGAAGACGTAGCGTGGGCAGGCCTCCCACTAGGTGGACCGACGATCTGGTGAAGGTCGCGGGAAGTACCTGGATGCAAGCGGCGCAGGACCGGTCTTTGTGGAAATCCTTGGGGGAGGCCTTTGTCCAGCAGTGGACGTCTTTCGGCTGAAACGACGACGACGACGATAAGGATGGGTAGCTTGGGGTCATTGGACAAAATTCTACGTGCTCAGAGACGAGGCTTTAACAGGGTTATTGTAATCATTTTTTCTCTCGCAGGGGTGTGCCAATGCCTGCCGGGCTGGCGCGGCGCGCGCTGCGACGTGGGCTGCGGGCCGGGCTGGTGGGGCACGGGGTGCTCGCAGCCCTGCCGGTGCGCGCGTGGCGCCGCCTGCCGCGCCACCGACGGCAACTGCCGCTGCCCGCCCGGCTACACCGGCGATTACTGCACGCAGTGTGAGTACATGTCAAAGTCAAAGTCAATTTCTTTATTTGTTTAGACTAATAAATAGTTCTTACAAATCGTCATTTTGCTCTTAAGGAGCCTCTACATGTCTCATAATCTTTTTACCCTACCAGCGCTTCGAGACCAACATTTGGCAAGTGCTGAGAAGAAGCGCCGCAACAAACTCAGTCACCACTGTCTGCCGGTTAATATAAATAAATAGAAAAGGCAGTAGTAGGTACATTTGATTCAGGAGCAGTTCACTGAATTTACCACGTATTATTGTATGGTGTATCTTATAAGAATGAGTATACAAATGGAGCCTAATAAATCATCGTCATCAGGCCAAAGTGTTCGCTGTGCAGGCCACAGTATTTATTGTAGAAGGATGACCCTCTCTAATTTAACGGAGGCAAGTTGGAGGATTTGGCATACACTCCCTTCACTGGCCAGACGGTTTGGGGACGGCCTAAGTGTTATCTCGGAATTGTAAAATCTTCGCCCTTTTAGAAATATGTAAGTGACGCATATAATGTATTTCCAGTATTATAGTTGAACGATTTTGAAACATAAAATGGCTAAAAGCAAATTACAGTTCAGTGTTTTCCAACGTGGCAAAAATCGTAACCAAGTATCGAGTAGCGCCCCTTGTCAATGTCACATGTGGGACAGTTCAATGTGGAACATCTATACAATTAACAAATCCGTTGGATTAGCGCTCTAAATTCTAAGGTGCTGTTCAGTAGACATTCGTCATTATTATTCAGTTGTCAGCCTTGAGTCGCGCTCAATGCCCACAAATCACAGATAAATAAAACCTTACCCACCTACCGCTGTTACACTCGTTGAACCTAAGAATTCAATCAATATAGCATTGAACACCTCATTTGATATCTTTGACTTCTGTCGCTTTTTATGACTGCTACTTAAATCAAATTTATAATTTCCCCCAGTCTGCCCCGAGGGCTACTTCGGCGACCACTGCATGGAAGCGTGCAACTGCTCGGCGACGGGCAACTGGGTGTGCGACCCCGTCATCGGCTGCGCCTGCCACCGCCACTTCGTCGGCGACAACTGCGACGTGCACGCGAGCGAGCCCATGGTCATCGGCCGCGCTGAAGGTAACCACTGGCTTCTTACAAAAATATGTTTCAAGCCTGGTTTTTATGTAATCTTTTCGTTTCGTCTGCGGATAGATTAATGTAACTATTTTTTTAACAGACATCAACAAAAGGAGGAGGTTCTCAATTGTAAAAGTACGTTTCTTGAGCTTTGCATTTGGCAGACTGGCACCGACTACGAGAATATCAATCATAGTCATTATGATTGTCTTAATTAAATAAAATAACGTAAATTATTTTTCTATTTTTAGTGACCTTTTTTGGAGTCTGTTTAATTTTTAATGTCGTTTTTTCTGTAGACGTGACATATTGTAAATTGTAAATAAAATGAATCAAGTTATTTTAATCGTAACCTGTTTGAAAATACGCATTGTTTTCGATGGTGCTATTTTCTTAGAACAGTGGGTTTGCTTATTCTATGTCTTCACTATAAGATCGGACCAATCTGTTTTTCCTGCATTTCCAACTGATATCGGTGTCGGACTACCGTTTCGTGAATTCCTGTGGTGCCTCTTATAGCTTAGTTAGAGGAAATATTAGAACTTTATGTCATACTTGTGCATCTACGTAGGCTGGGGTGCACTATCTTACTCTAACTTTAACAAACGTAAAAAATTTGTTAAACAAAAACACAGGTTATCGTTAAAGTTAGGTGGTGCAACTCAGCTGTAGTATTGTCACTACTGAGGCTGAGTTGCACCGCCTAACTTTAACAATACCTAACTATATTGATAACCGATGTTTTTGTATGAATTTTTGACGTTTAGTAAAGTTAAAATAAGATGGTGCAACTCAGACTTAGGCTGGGTTGCACCATCTTACTTTAACTTTGACAAACGTCAGAAATCTGTCAAACTCCATACAAAAAACGCCGGTTATCGTTATAGTTACGGTCAAAGTTAGGTGGTGCAACTCAGACTTAGATACTAACCCCCATATTCACAAACAATGCTTGCTTAAGTTAAGCTGCAAATCGAACGCACAGCGTTGAATAGAGCTCTGTGATTGGTTCGTGTGTCACCCTGTGCGTCCATGCGCACTGTGAGACCTCATAGTAATGTTTGTGAATACGGGCGTAAGTACTGAGACTAAGTATCGGTTGTTGGCAGCAGGCTCGTCGAGCGGGCTGACGGTGGCGATGGTGGTGCTGTCGCTGCTGTGCTGCTGCTGCGCCGTGCTGGTGCTGCTGTACTACCGCAAGCGCGTGCGCCACCTCAAGCGCGAGATCGCGCACGTGCACTACACCGCCTCGCCGCACTCGCAGCCAGGTACAGCCCGCGATATGAAATGAAATTTTAATGGTTTATACAGTATACAGGGTGTTAGGTAAATGGGTATATGAGCCGACACTAGCCCATGTTAACATGGGCATGTAAATGGTATGGTGAAGTCAGTTGGATATCATCATTTTAATTTTGGACAAATCATTCTAATTTTCATCAATTTCAATCATTTTAAACAAATCGGTTTTTATAAAATTTATTTTGTATGAAAATTAAAAAAATTAAAATGAAGATATTTTTCTGACTTCACCATACCATTTATATGACCATGTTAACATGAGCTAGTGTCGGCTCATATGCCCATTTACCTAACACCCTGTATAGACACTTTCTAGGGCACTTATACAAGTCCCAAATATAGCTTGCCCTACCACCACTTCGACAACAATGGACTGGTGCTGAGAAGAATTAGCGGAAGAAACTCAGTCACCTTCGTCAGCCTCTTTTTCAATTCTGATATGTGTATACAGCATGGACTAATGAGATATTATGTTATTAGGTTTAGCGATTAACTCAGTCAGTGCCTGAGGTATGGGAGCGGCACGGGAGGGCGTTTTTGAGACGTTAAACGTCAGCGAGACTTTAGATTTTGCTTCAGATTTTATGCTTTGTTTCCAACATGGTAAAAACCGGAACCAGCGATCCAGTATTGACGATGGCGCCCCCCTGTCAATGTCACGGGTTCATATATTGGGTCTATATCAATGTCACCCCTACCATGCCGCTCCCGTACCTTTAAGCGCTAGAACTAAAATCCATGATTATGCAGCTTGAACTAATGAGTTATCTTAGTCCATGGTATGCTGTCACCAAACGCCGGCTATCTTCAACCCATAATCATCAGTTCACTGCTTGATCTCTGAGAGACAAACAATACCCCATAATGCCAAAGATTAAACTCTTCTAAAACGTCTCACTTTTTTCATCGAGCCCCTGTCATCTTCAGGTGGTTGATCCAAATGATAGGTATCCTATTTGGTTCTATATTGGCTTAAACTTGTCAAATATCCCACGAGTCGCTGCTAGAAATGCTATGTGACTTCGTTCATAAATCGACATAGCATCAGATGTGTAAAATGTCTGACAGCGACGCCCAACGTCGTGTTTAACAGACGTGTCTTGAATATTTGTCTCAGTGAGCACACTTTCCCACACATACAAAAGCAAGCCACAAATATTTAGTCACAAATTCCTATGCTTACCATCATCATTAACATTACAGAACAACAACACTTCGACAACCCAGTTTATTCGTTCCAAGGGTCGACGCGCGGCGACGACTCGACCACACTGCTCAACAACGCCAACCAAATACTTAACAACTTGGGCGGCAAACTGAACAACACGACGATGGAAAAACTGCGAATGCGAGCCAGCGGTTCTACTGACAGTAAGATCACACTGTATTTTCGTTGTTTGTTTTAAATTAAGCAATAGCACAAAATGCATTAGCTAAGTGTACTAAAAAGCATAGATAAATTATCACGAGAACATTGTAGTCCTTGAGTACTTTGTTTAGTATTATTGGCCCAGACATTTTGTCTAGTTGTTACATACTTCGCGATATTAACTTCAACTGAGACATTATTGTGTGAGTTGTACACAGTTTTGACTAACATAGTATTATTATTATAGCCCGACCAGGAACATAAAAACCCTCGCCATGTTGCGGAAAACTAATGGTACTAATTTCTTTTAATGGCAACAGTATAGTTCCAAAATACTGGACTGTCCTGTCGATGACATTGACAGTGGGGCGCCACCGTCAATACCGGATCGCTGGTTCAGATTTTTGCCATGTTGGAAACCATATAGTTGAACGATGGTAGCGCCCCCCTGTCATTGAGTTTGGTGGGACAGTTCAGCGTGGGTCATCTATAACTGAAAACTTCATTGACATGTCACCTTGCATGTCAGTCTATTGCTGTCAAAGTGTAAACAAACTTTATTTTATATGTGCGCAATTGATTTTGTGAATTAAATTGCTAAAATCTTTTTATAGTCGTGAAAGAAAAATGTTCACAATGTGTTAAAGTATTTGTCGAAGAGAAATACTAAGAGTTCGGACAATATTTTCATTGAATAATGTTTCCGACAAAGGTTGTTAAATTGACTGACATGTATCGTATAGTACAGACCACTATGAAAATTAGCTGTGGTTTGTTTCAATTTCAACTAGTTACCTACCTATTTTAAATTTTTTTGTCACTTTCGTGTTGAATTTTATGGAATTGGGAAAGAAGTACCGAGTTTGAAGCGTTCATGAGCAGACATTGCAGTTGAATATTCAAGTTCTGAATTTGATTAATGATGAATAATAAAATAAATCCTACCAGCTCGATTGATGGTTTCATTTAATTTATTTAAACCAGGTTACCTATAATAATATTTTTTCGTTAATTTATGAAAATATCAAATTAGCCCGTAATCCTGAATCCTGATACATAAAGTTAGCCTATTAATTTAACACAGGTACGACTGTACTCAGTGTTGCACTATCAAATGCAATTGACGCGCCTCTATGCCAGGGTTTTTATGTTCCTGGTCAGGCTATACATACATATTGTAATAACTACAAAAATGAAATCCCTATCATAATTGTTTTCACTATAGCATCGTCGAGCACCTACGATCCGCTGTCATCCCTGAAGAACAAGGACGCGGATGCGAACAATCCTAACCTATACCACTTTATTGACGATGACAATAAGTTGGATCACGTCTACGACGAGATAAAGCACAAGGAGGGCTACGGTAAGTTGTTTTAATATCGTTATACGAATTGTATTAACTTTATCTTATTGAAAGAAGAAAAAACTGTATGTATGTACAGTAATGTACAACTTAGTTTTATTCACAGTAATGTAAACCTAGAAAACTGAGTGTTTATACGTATGTACAACAAAGTTCACGTAAGTACAGGTTTGTTAGGACGGTTCCCGCAGAAGTACATCTTATTCTGCTTGTTCTGGCTATAATTGGACAACTTGTAAATTATCTACCTACATAAAATTTGTTAATTTCTCATGTAAGTAACTGTAATGTTTTTAATGAGAAATAAATGTTCTTTAAACCTAAAAATAAAGAAATTTTTATATCGACAATATTAGGAATGGAGATTCTATTAATTTAATTTTGCTTATCTATTCTATACTAATTAATATTATAATTGCGAAAGTAACTCTGCCTGTCTGGCTTGCTTTCACGCCTAAACCACTCAACCGAATTTGATGAAATTTGGCATAGAGATAGCTTGAGTCCCGGGAAAGGACATAGAATAGTTTTCATCCCGGTTTTTGAAACAGTGACGCGCGCGATAATGTTTTTCTGTAACAGGCAAAATTCCACGCTAGCGAAGCCACGGGCGGAAAGCTAGTTCTTCAATATCGTTGAATTGGGTAGCGGCCTGCGTCCAGCGCCTTCCTGCTACCTTTATGATGTCGTCGGTTTACCTTGTGGGTGGCCGCTACCAACCGGGCAGCATGGAAAGCATTGGGGGATGCCTATGTTCAGCAGTGGATGTCCTATGGCTGAGATGATGATGATGAATTCATCGTTTGAGCTTACAGGTCTACACTCTAATCGTATGTGGAACTTGATCATTGTCCTATTTATATCGAGAAGTTTCTCAACGTCAATTTTTATTCCAGAAATGGAGTACGACCACCTAAACTACACGCCGCCGGTCAACAAGTGGAAGCAGCACTACCAGAGGATGGCCAACGGCTTCCCGGCCGCCGCCTCGCCCGCGGCCTCCCCGCCGCCGTCCATCCCGCCGCTGCCCAAGCTTAACGTGGCGCCCGCGCCGCCCCCCCGCGGCCTCGACCGCCCCGCCTCCCCCCTCGAGGAAACACCACCCGTCCCCCCGACGAGGGACGAGGACACCCTCCCTCTCCCCCCCGCCAGGGAAGCCACCCCGCCGCGCGACGAGACCCCGGCTTTACCTTGACGCCCGGGACTGTGATCCACTCTCGGAGGTTAGTGTCGAAGGAGATACGATAGCATTAAAGGCCTATTCAAACCTGAGCGATATTCGCTGCCGCTGTGGGTAGAGGTACATACCGCGCGGGTTTCGCTCAGTTATTTAGTATCAAGTATCGCGGCTAGAGCGACCTGAGCGATATTCGCTGCCGCTGTGGGTAGAGGTACATGGCAGACGGTAGCGAATATCGCTTAGGTCTAAACAGTATTATTACCGCATACCCACTGGGTTTTCTCTGCCGCAGACGGTAGCGAATACCGCTTAGGTCTGAATAGGCCTTAAAGTACCTTTATATTTTGTACTGCCCGTTGGTCGAAAGATATTTTTGTAGCGGCTCCTTTGAGCGTTTTTATGATGCGACCGGTGCGTCTCGTGAATTATTTCGGTGAATGATCTCTTCCCGCTTTTGTAATTATACTTTTAACTAGTAGTGCGATGCTTTAAATGAATTATATTCTGTATTATTTATTTATTGTGTTGAAGTAGTTCGACGGTTACGAGTGACGATGCCATATTGTCGCGATTAGAGTTTATTTGGAATCGATAAAAATGTTAAATCTAAATAAGATTGTGTATTGGCCCGTTTCTGTTGAAATTGTATTACGTGTAAATGACGTACATATCGAATCGAAATATCGTAATTAGGTAGAAGTACATGATAAAAATATTATATTGATATTACTTTAAAAATATTGTTATTTTACGCAATTTATTTGATATTAAAAATAGAGTTAATGTATACTATATCAATCATGTATATTCTGATATTTGTTATTTTGTTGTTGGAAATGAATTATGTTTATGTAAAATGATCAAAACCATAAAGTAACATCAAAATGATCAAGTAAATGATTGAAAGTATTCCTATACGAGGAAGTAGGTACATAGTGGATTTTAAAGGTAGATAAAAACAATTTACATGTATTTAAAAACGCAAAGTAAATTCCATACAATATTACTTTGAGGGATCAAGGGATCAAATGCTTTCGGTTTTTAATTAATAATAAAAAATATGCATTTTGCTATAATATTTTATGTTTTGGAAAATACGTGTAACCTTAATCTAATTAAAACAATGTTACTTCAATTATTTTTATTATTGTTATTATAAAAGGTCTTATCGACAGAAGTAAAGGACAGCAATCACATTCCACTGTTACCATATTCAATTATTTACACTTTATACAGTTTTTCAAATCTTATGATGTTGTTTTTAATCAAATTTATATTTTTATTATTTACACTTTAATCACGACACATAATAGATAAGTTTATAGCAACTATATCATTTTAGAATTATTTAAAGAACATTTTACATTTTAGTTTGGTGTTAGGATTTAAAAAACTATATCTATTTAATACTTTAGAAAATGTATGTAAGATCGAAAGCAATTACCGATTGTGCTCAAAAAGTGCCAAATTATTAAAGGGCGTAAATCCAACTATGAAATATTCTAAACAGCATGGATGAACTTTAGAAATAGTAAAACACGAATCCTACAAATAAAAATTTTAGACAACATCCTTATTTTTATATGCAGAGTGCTGAGTTAAGGCATATAATATGTTCCAAGAATACAAAAAGTAAAAAAAATACGATTAGTAATGTGGATGGATACAATGCAGCTGTTAAATGGGGATAAATTACAAGGTCACAACAATAATTTTATAAAGCATTTTTTAAATGTGCATCACGTAGGGGTATTTCTTATTACTTAGATGATAATGTAAATTAAAATGTGTTCAAGCGACAATACTGTATACTGTATTGCAAGCGTATGAATTATTGCATCAGTGTCTTGGAAACTAGAATTATTTCAGTTTCCGATGCTACTGGCTGATGTAAATTATTTAAACGATTACTTTGTTTTGATACGTATTTCATAAGTTGGTGTATATTTTACAAATGTTCGTGCATTTTATTTTGTATCGATATAAAATGTAACACTTGTAAGTAGGTACTTCCGGGTCAGCTTGAGCTTGTAATATAGCATGGACTTTAAATTATTTTCGGTTTTTAAGAAGTATGGTAACTGGCATAGCACCTAAAGCTGGATTTGTTTTTTGAGATCATAAATGTGTATTGTAAATGTAGGTACTATAATGGTATCTTTATAACATTACATCTCACAAAGTACTGGCATTTGTTTACGGTCACGCATGCACGATAATGGTATGAAATATTACTTTACAGTTACAAGCATAAAATGTAACAAACTAGTATTGTTTTTTAATAATGTTTGTAATGTAAATTTTTATTTACATTATTAAGTTAAAGTGCATGCAATGCTGTGTACTTATTGGTATATTTTATGAATTCAATAATCTTAAAATTATGTAATGGCTTTGTGTTGAAAGGTACAACACAACACTAAATAAATATAATATTTGTGATCTTGACTTATAAATCTTAAGATGGACTGTGGAAAAAACTTTTTTAAATATGATATTAAAAATATTATTTACTATTAATTTTAAGAAATTAATTAAATCAATCTACCCTTTCATGTTTTATAACTTTTACATTGTTTAAATTTAAATAGGAGTAATAAAACTTACGTGACGTCATGTATCCTAAGTGTAAGTTTAATGTGCCATTGTGCCTAAATATTACTATTCCACTTAAATTGTGATTCTAAGTAAATTGAAATACAGGTACACGAACTTACACTTATACTGCTTAAACAAGAAAATAGGTTTTCTTACAACTTCATGTACAATATAGTCAATATCTATTCATCAACCAATTATGCAATATTATAGATCTGCGTTTGAGGTATTAAATTTTTGTTAAATACATTTTTTCTGTAATTAACAAAAATTCAAGAACACTTTAAATAAGTAAATGAACCTACTTTGCTGCACTAAACGTAAAGTTTGTGATATAATAATAAGTGAATAAATGAGCTCATTAACATAAATACTTTGTTTTATTTGTGACGTTTGTTTATTCTATTTTCTGACGTTTTAAATTAAATATTTACCGTTACCTATTAGCGTCCGTAGTAGTACCTACATTCATTGTTGCAAGAATGTTCCATAGTAACCATGCTTATTTTTACGATATTTCTTATAATTTGCTTTATGGAAGCAGTCTAACGTAGTAAGACGCTAAATATTTGCCCAAGTGTTTCGATTCCATCGTATCGCGTGTCGTACCCAGCATAAACAAACAGAAATAAGTTCCTAGAATATATTAAAGAGTTGAAATAAGCTACGTTCATAAGTCTGGCTTACACTTGCAAGAATACATGTTGGAACTATTCAATCATTTATGTTTGCCATGAAGTGGAAGGTGATTTTCTTCTGTGTATTATTTACGCAGGTATGCAAGTCAACATGTTTTTGGACCTACTTTATGTGATTTAATATGCATTTGTAAATTATCAACGAAATGACCTGTTAATTATACTTTTGTTTTCAGACATCTGCGTCGTTTTTTGATGAATTTCGAGGAGTTATGTCTTCAGTAGAAAGTAGCTTCGGGAAACTCCTAAGCGACGTGGTTGTGGACGTTCGGGAAACTATCGGATGCACAATTCTAGCAGTGAAACAAGTGTTAGCCTTGGGTGGAATTTTTCATGAGTCATCAGATTATGATACAAGATGTAGAGGATTTAATAATAAAGATACATCAACCTATGTAGAAGCCAAAAAGGAAGACACAATTATTTCATCTTACGTATCTAAAACTGATTCAAATGAAAAATCTTTGTCGGAACGAGTATCAAAAGAAATTGACGAATCTGTCAGTAACGTACATAATAAAATGTTGGATCTTATTGATAAAAATGATGCTCATAAAAACATACTTAAAGCTAAGGCCAATATTGTCCACGAAAGTGATAGACTCCCTGAAATAACAGCTTTGCTCCGTCGCGAACTAAGCACCATATCCGAAGATGTTAAAAGGGAACTAAGAAAAGTAGAATCGAATCCTAACCCTACAGTAGACGGCATTTGGGGCGACATTAGAATACTTCATGAATTTGAATTAAATCACAAAAATACTCCTCAAGCCACGGAAATACATCACATCTTAAACGAGATATTAAGTGTTTTGCGTGGAGACGAAATGTTAACACCAAATACAGTAACGCTTGCCGATAAAGAATCAGATGATGCATTTGCAGAAATCGAGAGCCAGTTTGAAAAAATGGAAGAAAAAGAAGAAAAACCAATACAACTTGAAAAGGCTGAAGTTAAAAAAGATAATAGCGATATCATAAAAAATCCCAAGGATTTTCCTTTAACGTTTAAAGGTGTTGCAAAAAAAATTATGGATGAAACTAGCAAGACGTTCAGATTTGCAGATGGATCTTCACAACAATATGAGGTGGTTGTTACGACAACTACAGTAAAACCCAGTAGTACGGAGAAGAATGTGGAATATCCTGAAGAATTACCAGATTACCATCAGTTTTTTCAATTGGCGCCCAAGGACAGTACTGCTCACAAAGAAGCTGTCCAAGAGGCCACTTCATTAATCGAAAAAAGCAAACAAAACGATGCCATTATGAAAGACTATTTCAAAAAGGTAGACAATGTCGGGACTAGTGTCTTCGATGACCCTGACTTATTTGGATTTGCATAAAATAAATCGTTTTCTGTAGGTTGAGTAGGTTATATGTTATAAATATAATATAACTTTTTAGACTTATTTTTCCTAACTTTACAGTCGTAATTTATTTTTAGAATTATGTGACAATATGCCTAGAAAACCATGACAATTAGTAATTAGATGATAGTATTAAATAAACAATACCATTATTGACTGTTTTTTTTTATTATAAAAATAATTGCTACCAACAAATACTAAGTTGGGTATTGGTCGATCGTCCATGAACCAGAAAACATGAAAAATGAAACAACCTTTCTATGTATAACGGTTTTATTAACAATATAAATAGGTAATTACAAACTTATTTCTCTACAATTGAGCTGCGCTACTCTACCGCGAGCAGTCCAATGTGCTCAGTACTTATTTACTAGAATAATTTATTCATTCACATTAAGGGTTTTACTATGCACCAATACGTTCCCTAGGTATGCTTGTATTCGAGTGACTCTTCGATATATTTATCATCTTTATTTGTTGTGACATGAAAAGCCTTTACGTTAACTGTTTATATACGTTATTTATTTTTGTACAAATATATTTAAAAGTGTTTTGTTAATCTTCTTTCATTTTATATTAAATACATTCTCTTCATTTTCAATTCCTGTCTGTAGTTTGACACAGATTTTCCGTGCCCATGGAAAATATATTTACATAAACAATATATTTATATATTCAACATTGTTGAAATCCATAACCGAAAGTTTGGATATATTTATTTTCAAGAAAGGAAATTGTATTTACACAAGTTAAAATGATTATAACAACATAATCAGATTTATATACTAGATTGGTGATCCAGTAGCGAAATAGATACCCATTCATAAAATTGAGCAATCATCACTTAAAGTAAATCGTTATGTTGTACTTATTATCATAAGGATAATTTTACATTGGTTTCTTTGTAAATGTGCAGTAGATATTTTATATTATAAATACATTGTTAACTTAATTTTCCGAAGCCAACAATTCTTTCAAAACTGCTTTGTAAATTCCATAAATGTCGGCGTTACGTTGGTTTCGATTCCTATGTTTCCTTATAAATAATAAAATCGATATAACTTTATTTTAGTGTAGTACATGTTCTATTCTACGACAAACATAACTAAGTAAGAATTGCTTAGAAGAGTCGAGGGATTTCACCTAAATGATATTACAACGACAAAGTTTTTCAAAATAGGTGGGATCTTACAGCTAGAGTCTATTCTTAAAAATACTTCTGATTTCGATGCCTACTTAAGCGCTATAAAACAAAACAATACGCATCCTTATTAGATTAAGCGAGGTGCACATAGGAGATTACGTATATTGTATGATGGAGCTTAAGTAAAGATCTATGTTTACTACGTCTATTAGCTAGATTGTTGTTGAACACAGACAATATTCATTTGGTGGTGTTTCGTTCATTCTCTTAAATCTAGAACATCTAGATAACGTATATTAATCTTATTTAATCTATAAATAATGAGATCTCGTTTAAACTATTTAAATTAAAATAATTTTGGTCAACTTTTACAATTCAGAATTAAAAGATCTAGGTTTTCAATTATTGGAAACAAAATTTTCACCAAAAATAACGTAAGATGAAAATCATGTCGATTGCTATGATTTATTGTCACAATTAGATGTTGAAATGTCGTTAGGAACGTTACAGGAAATTTGGGAATAAGAATGGGAATGTTTGTGAAACTTGTTTAGCATGATATTAAGACTAACATTTGGTGCAAGAGACAAGAAGAGATATGAGAAATAGTTCTTAATCTTAGATTAGAGTAAGTATAATTAATATAGTACGTGTCGTGGAATAGAACACGTGCCGGGCGGGACGGGTGTGCGTTGGGTCATATGACATGCGACGGTCACCTTCATTTTTTCTGACTACAAAATACATGAACATCATTATAAAATACATATTTTGATATCCTCAGAATTAATAAATAGCTTCTATATCTATTAACAATTCAAATATATTTCTATTAAAATATCAGCAAACTTAAAAATGCATTTTATGTTTCACTTAACAATTCAATGTTACATCAAATAATCAGTTATATCTGCAGGTAACCGTTGCAATTGCTGTAATACCATTATGAGTATGTAGTTGCCTCGAGGATGTGCCGAGTGTGATCTCTGGCTTAACCGCAGGAGTGCCGCACGCTTCCGACGCAGGAAATTAATTCATGCATTTATGTCGACTCGGTATCGAGATATCGCCGGTAAATGTATTTCAAGGAGCCGTATTCCGTGTTGATACACGAAAGGCATTCCTCCGTGTTTCCATGAACGCAAAGCATTTTGGGAAGTGAATTCCTGACGTTATTGGCATTAGCGTTGTTAAATTAACTGTTCATATTTTTATTTATTTATGTAATTGACAATGTTTTTTTTTATTTCACGACAAAATTATTGAAACTGCAAAAGATCGCAATCGGTACATCGTCGGGTTTTGAGTATGGTATTACGCGGGCGGCGGACATCGCACCAGAGACGAGGTGGCGTACTGGTTGAAGTGCTTGTCTATGGGCACCCGGTCGTCGTAGAGCGTGGGCGCCTGCAGGATGATGCCGGCCGTACCCACTAGCACGGCCAGCGTGAATATCCATAGGAATAATCTGTCGAGCACCATTGCAACGTATTTCCAATCTTCTTTTACCTGTTAAGATCGCAAATTAATAGTATGAGTTTGGGTGTCACCACCAGATTGGAAAGTTAGGACCTAATCTTTACCCACAAGAATTCGTATAAGTGCTCTGGAAAGGGCATATTTACTGAATAAACTATTTCATTTCTATCTCTAACAAATAACCCTGCTCTTTCGTTTCTACTGCTTCTTTCAAAATCAGATTAGAGATCATCCCTAAAAGTTTTCAGTGAGTATAATTAAATTAAGATAGCAACGAGAGATGTGAAGTCAAGAGTATAAAAACTGCCTTCTGCCTGCCCGGAGTGTAATGGTAACTGTTATTGTCGCTCGTTATTTTCTACTTTCCCGTTATGGCTATTTACTGTTTACGATACAAAGCTCTTGAGCAGCAATGTGTTTTATTTCTGCCATTACAACATTTACAACAGCTATCACATTATGGCAGAGGATACTGCACTCATTGTGTACTATGAATAAATGATACGATAATTCCAACAATGAAATTGAATTAATGTAAATGAATCTACTGCGGTTAATTGTAGGTACACATTTTAAAATGCGTTGTATTTTCTGTCATGGTCGGTTTATTTATTCAGGGTAAAATGGATTAACACCTACAATTAATAAGTTGTTCTGTCCGTTATTTCAATTCGTACTTTTAAGCCTACGCATTTTAAAATTCATCTCCCAACAATAGGAATTATAAAAATAAATATTTTGCCACATCTCGGCAGATCCGACGTGCCGCAAAACAGTTGGCCACAGAATTAAACATTTATGCCGTGTCTGCGAGTAAATAAGAACGGATAAATAAATATACGCCAGACAGCCAACATGCTCTTACGTCGAGTAATGGTTTTAACATTTGCTCAACTATAACTTACTAGACAGTCTTAAATAAAGATAAATAATTTAAAATGTCTTTCGTAAAAGAGTTTTACAGTTCACATTGCAATTGTAAAATATCTTAATTTCATTGCATATGTCGCCAGTGAGCGACTATCGTACTATAGTAATATTTCACACTATTTTCAGGATTTGACGTAACTGTATTTTTAAACACTGACCTTAGTGGAATCTTCGAGCATTCTCGTGTGTTCCGCGATGAACCTGACGCAGAAGCAAGTCTTGTGGACTTCTGGCGGGCAGGCTGAGTGGCTGAACCCTGGCGGGGGGTCGGGCACGGGACTGAGAGTCTCCTCGTCGGCCCCCGCGAGCCCAGCCCCGCCGCCTTCGGTGGACCCGTGCACTACACAACTGCCGCCAAAGCGGTTGCTTTCCCCCATACTGCTGTGAAATACAACTCAATTAAGAACGTGAAACGTTTGAATTAGGTACTGAAAATAGGCTACCTTTTAGAAAACCAACCCTGTTTGAGGATTTGCGCTAGCTTATCTGACTACTGTACAGGAAACAGTTACTAAGGTGAGAGCGGGATGTTTTTTCATTTAACATTTACGAAGAGTCCTGCTTTTAAACCATTTTTTGTTAAGACCAAAATCAAAACAAAATCTAGTCCAGTTGTTCAAATACCTTAAATACGCGCACTACTACGACGCAGATTTTATGCAAATACTTCGATACTAATAATTAAGTTATTACTCATGCCTACCTACTGTTTTACAAAATAACAAAAAGTACTTGCCTAACGACAATACAATTTTATAGAGAACCGTTATCTATCAGGCAAGTAGTCGGCTATAAAACTTAAGACAAGTAAGTAGGCAAAGGAAAGTGAAGCGCATCGTGAGCGAATCGATCTTTTTCATAGCGTAAGTTGATCGATAGTGTAGTATTTAGAAAATAGCGATATAAATTGTGACATTCTCGCATTCCTGCATTTAAAAGCTTACAATAGAGATTGTGTACGCATGTGTCATGCTTTATAGCCAAAACCTGTGCAGTACGAGCAGTTTTAATGACGTACTGCGCCATCAATAGCAAAGCTAGAAAATAAATAAAAAATATTATAACATAAATTGTTGCAGCACAGTACCTATGCACAACTGTCAAGTACATCAATTCCTCGAGTCCTAATTAATAAACGCTTCATAAACTTGTCACATTAGGCATTCATAGAAACGTTACCATAACTGACAATTTAATAACAGTGCGGCAAGGCATCTGCACTCTATTCAAATATTCATGTCGCCTGTTACCGTCATAACTCACTCACCACGACTCGCGTATAAGCAAAATGTAGAGACGACAAGACATGTCTCTGCACAATTTCGTTACATGTGTAAATAGGTTCTTGTAGGTTTTACAAAGAAATATGATTTAATAGAGAAAGCTCCACTTTGTAGACCAGGAAAACCGACTATCTAGACGGAATAAACCACTGGAGTATCATAATTTGGCTGTCCGTACTTATTCTTAAACATGGTGTCCTGAAATTTACATTATTTACATAAGCTCACATGCGTTCATTCTTAAATATGCTTTGTTATAACTGCTGAAGGAAGTTTTCCGACCTGAGCTCCATGAGCTGATGAACAAACAGGTGAGCGTGTGGCCTTCTAGACCAGTTGATTCACCTAATCACGTAGCAGTGATTGGAGCTTAGCATTCGAGAGGCTTTCGTTGACAGACCAAGCTTATGGAAGAGATCGCCGCCTAAATTGTCATAAAGTCATACCCTGAGTTGAGGTAAGTGGTGTGCGTGAGGTCTTCCTTGCTAGGAGTGCGCGTGAGTGGGCGCGGCGGCGCTGCGGGCGGGGGCCAAGCACCCGGCGCACAGCAGTCATCATCGGCTGCCGCTAACCGGTACGGGTAGAGCGGCCGCGCGGCGCCCCCGCATCGGACCACGACGCCACACGCTGTATACCGTGATCTGTGAGGACAAAGAAAAAGAACAATGAAAGAAGAACTGTTGGAGTGACAATTTCTTTTTGTATGGATTTTTTAAGTAAGACGGAAGACCAGCGTCGTAGCAATACTGAGGTGCTGCGACACCATAGAACCTTTTCAGTAACATTCATTGCGTATTTTATAATGTATGTGTGATGATATTGATTAAATATTTTTCTATTTCTGTCTTATGTATAACCTTTTCATACTAAGTAGGTACTCGTACATTGATCACAATAGAAAATTGAGTCATCAAGAACTTAATTTCGTACATAAAATATACGATACACACGATAGCATTGCAGACAGCTTAACTTTATACAAAGTAATTAAAACAGTAACGTGTTAGTTCCCCAAGCGCTAATGTAATAAAATAATTAAGACAGTAACTAGTCGAAGTTAGGGAACCCTCCTATTTTACATTTGATTAATTTCTTTGGGGACTGAACTTCAAAACTTTGGGGAGGAAAGTTACAAAGCGTAGTCCTGCGATACAATAAATTGAGAAGTCTGCGAAAATCTGTGTGTAAACCGTGTCAGATATGAATTAATCACATTAATCTTTGGAAGTGTGACTGCTACATACTATATTCTGTAAGACGATGTGTATTTGACCCAGTAAGGCGTAATACGGTATGCCCAAATAGCCGTGGGCTATTTGCTGGGTGCGACTGACATTGCGCTGGTTCTACTCTGTTGACTCTTGTCAGTAGTAAAACTTTGTGGTGCCCGACAGTAGCTCTAATGTTCATCAAGTAGGTGTATTGCAAAGTTACATACCTACTCCTTTAAGGAGTACCTAATATGGAGGAGTGCTACTTAACACATAAACTGAGGGTGCTTTATCATAGTTTTTTTTTTCAAAACATAAATGTGAAACTAACCACTTAAACACGTTTCACAGAAACTTAGTGCTAGATTTAAAAAATTCTCAAGCACCTTACTCGTATTTACATAAGTACCTACAACATGTTTTAGAAACAGTGTGTACCTATATTGTTCTGAAAAGAAGATTTTGTGGGTTTATCTATACCTACTTATAATAAATCTGTAGAGAGGTCAATTCTGTACATGAAATATATTTTCAAATAACTATCAGGGGGTGATTAGTGATCGATACTGATGCCAAAAATGCAATCAGTAAAATTTTTGTCTGTCTGTCTGTCTGTCCGTCTGTATGTTCCTTATAGAAACAAAAACTACTCGACGGATTTTAACGAAACTTGGTACAATTATTCTTCATACTCCTGGGCAGGTTATAGTATACTTAGGAATTCCCACGGGAACAGTAATTAGCGGGAAAATCCTTTTGTATGAAAAATCTAAACCGCTTAAGTTAGACGCTTGAAATTTGGTATGTGGGTACCTTAGTAAACTTAAAGCTTACTTACAACAAGGAATTCCCGAAATTCCCACGGGAACGGGAATTCGCGGGAAAATCCTTTTGTATGAAAAATCTAAACCGCTTAAGTTAGACGCTTGAAATTTGGCATGCAGGTACCTTAGTAAACTTAAATCTTAGTTACAACAGGATATTGCAAAATTCCCACGGGAACGGGAGTTAGCGGGAAAAAACATTTGTATGAAAAAATCTAAACCGCATAAGATAAGTGAAGGGGGTAAAACGGGATCCACGCGTACGAAGTCGCGGGCGGCCGCTAGTATCCTAATAAATTCACTTTTAAGCTTTGATAAGCCGTCCCTAAACTACTTTGGTTCCCTTTTTTAAGCGAAAAATGGGTTGTTAATGGTCGTCATACCATATTCGCTGTACAATAATGGTCTCATACATATTGTAAACCAATTTTGTCAATTTTCAGGCTAGGTACTGGTTATCGTCAGTAGAGTCGCACAGTCCGTAATTCGCCCCTCTGATCCATTTACGTAATGTTCGGTAACCACAGCGAGCGGCCATTATAGCACTTGCCTTGCTAATAGACATCATTCGTTAAGTGAATTATGATACCAAGTGGCTATCCTCAGATAGCAAATAGAAAAACTGGTAGGTACTTTTATTTTTCTAGCATCTTTCCTTGTTATTTTCCTTAGTTCAGCAGGTGATATAATAATATTAAACCCACAGCGCAGCGTTAAGAGTCCTTGTTAATAATAGCTGTAAGAAAACACTATGTTACAAATAACTAGCATAAAACGTTAAATTTATACTCCAGTTATATTAAGAATGTATGTAAGTCGAACCTTATTAACTGCACAAGTTATGACTCTAAGGCCCAGAACAGACGGTGAAACGCTACTGCAATGAAACTGCAACTTTCTGATGATTCTTATGAATGAAACTGAAACTGTAAGTTTCAAACTGATCGCGTCATGTGTGGTCTCTCAACGGACGCTATGGCAGAAACATAGATGCAACTCAAAAGTAACTAGCAGTTACAGTTTCGTTACAGTTGCGTTTCACCGTCTGTTCTGGGCCTGACACACGACTATTTTTTATTTATATATATATTTATTTAATTTGATAGGTAGCTCAGAATGAAAATATTGAAAAGCATAAATTTAATTAAAATAAATTGCAATTAATCCGGCATAAATATTGCTGCAAATATTAAACAACTGACTCGGTTGCTAAAATGGCTTATTCATACCCTGATATTATGTTAATTAAATTTTGCAAATGAACTCTCATAAGGCACACTCACATAAATATTTGTCAATCATATTCTGTGTGGATTACTATCAAACAGGACACGTCATCTAATTAAAATTGACGACAGCACGTCCCGCCGAAGGCACGCCCGTCATTTGATTTTCTATTGTGTCTAGTGATCGCATAGACGATCGCATAATCCCCTTTACAACTAACGTGACAAAAATACGTGATGATGTGATTAATACCCATAGCTGGGCATTAACTCGTTAATTCGTTAATCGTTAATTAACGAAGTTAACATTTCTATTAACGGATTAACTTTTAAGTCAACTTTAAAAAATGTTAGCGGACTCGTTAACTACCGTTAAATTATACTAAGTCCGTTAATCGTTAATCCAGTACCTACTATTTACCAAAAAGATACAGCAGGCACGCTGAAAAACGCGTTCTGACAAGTACGTTCGGGCTTCCAGAACTTCCAGAACCCAGAACAACAGTTTTTGTAACCAGATCACTAACGACACTTGTTTGTATGTGTGGGACAACTCTTGCAACTGAATTTAAGACCAGTTTTCCTGAACCGATTGAGCTGAAATTTGGTGTACTTATGTAAGTACAATGACAATGCAATGTTATGGTACCATTGAGTCATGAGGTGGCCATAGAAACTCCTAAATGAAACGGCGGCATCGCATCGAATTTGGGTTCGTTGGATTTGTCTTTTCGAGCACTTTAGTACTAGATGATGTCCAGGGTCCTGATGATGGAGTCAGGAGGTGGCCATAGGAATTCCTAAACGAAACGGTGGAAACTTATCGAGTTTGGGTTTGCTGGATTTGTCTTTTCGAGCACTTTGGTGCTAAATTGTATTGTAATTGAACCAAGGCTCTGAGATTGAGATACTACTAAAAAGTGTTTTAAACTTTTTTACTAACAAGCAGTTTCTGAAATGCAGTTGTACTAAAACGAAAAAAATATTTGTACTTATGCAAGGTTCAAATAATTTCGAAAGCTTGTAGCGCAAACATAAAAGAGGAATAAATTCCATGCGCGGTACGCTTTCGAAATTATTTGAACCTTGCATACAATTATTTGTTTCGTTTTATTATCATGTGTTAACGGATTAACGATTAACGTTAACTTGCGTTAAATCTTGGGAAATGTAACGTTTTAACGTTTTACGAAGTTAATTTTTTTATTAACGGTTTAACGATTAACGAAGTTAACTATTTGATTAACGGTGCCCAGCTATGTTAATACCCATATATTACTTACGTCATCTACATATTAATTGTATATTATTCTTCAGCAGTTGTCCTTGTAGGTAGTCGTAAGATTACTTAACAACTCAAAAGTGCCTCTACGTAATAATCACAAACAGAAGTTCAACTGTTCTCGATCTTTAGCAAGATCAATCAATTACAAGTTGAGATAAAGCCAATACTTCTGAAGAAAAAAGTATTAATTTAGAGGTTAATTCTTGTACAAGTACTTTGCAGTTGTGAGCTTATTAATATTAAAGTTACGGGAATATCCGCGGCGGGAAATATGCGCAAACTTCAACGGTGCGCGATCCTTTACCAACTTATAATTAATTTACACTTGTTACTGATCCGTGCTTAGATTCCAAAGTCGGCTCATCTCACTTCGGTAAACCGATGGGGGCAAGAACTTGGTGTCATGTCGCAGTGTCAATTACGTATAATTGGCCACGAGACAAACCATTCAATTTGTCTTTTTACCCATTAAAACCTCTAGTTAGTAGAATAGATTGACGTTGATAAGTACTTAGATAGTTCCGTTACCCATACGCTCGTACTCGTAGCAATAAACAAGTTAGACGAAGGCGTTTGTTTTACGCCAACTTTCGTAGCTCGTAGCTACGAGACTACAATGTCACGAAATGTCAATTATATGTCCCGGTACTTTAGCAAGTGATTTTAAGCTTTGTATGTAGATAGCACGTACATATTTACTTGTAGCTTAAGCTCATAATAAATATTAGTACTAAGAAACATAGTCCAACTAAATCTACCTACCTAGTAGTACCTACTAAGTGGATTGGCTCACCTCGTCGTGTCGAATTTGTACTGCGGTCGTTTCATGAACAGCAGCCTTGGTAGGATATGAATGAACACCCTCTTGACCCACGGCGCCATCCTGTGCGTCTGCGGTGACCTAAAGTGGACGTTTAACACCACCACCGTCACGCATATACTGTTGGAATTGAAATGCATTAAATATTTATGTAAATCTAGTCAAAAATATAGTAGTGTCGTTTTTATATTTTGTATGTGATTAAACTTATTTTATAATAAGAAAAGATTTCAATATTTGAATTAGATAATTCAAATATTGAAACTAAACTAAAGTAAACATAAACACTGACGAAATTAATTCAAATGTAACAATAAAGTTTGAAATCAAATGTTACGTTAGTATGTTAACTTTCAATCCCATATTTATTTACAGACATTGAACAAGTTCCTCATTAGTTTCCAAACCAAACAAACATCTTCATGACGTAACAAGACAAGCGAGTCATTTCGAGTGGGTAATAGTTTTAATACACACGGAGTGGGGGTAGATAGTAATTAATCAAGATTTATTGGGTGAGCTTTATCGTAGGGCGGGCGCGAGTATTGCCGAGGGCGGCTGCGCTGCGTCCTGAATAAGCAGTTTCAGGACTGTTTACCTTCTTCGGGATTATACGTTTGTGCTAATGCCTACCCAAACAAATGCGAAAACATTACCTAATTTTGCTTCTTCCTTACGTACCGTTCGTAATTGCATGATTACATTTATTCTTTTTACGAAATCTAGAAAGTTTCAGTTTATTCGTGATTCTCAGAACATTGAAATGAAAAGCTTTGGTGGAAAGTTTAATACTCGCATTTATATTTCATTAGCTTTTCTCTGCGGCTTGGATACACCCTTTTCAGTATTGTAGGCGTAAAATCAATAACAATAAACATATGTCACAAATTGCCGCGCGTTGATTGATCAGTCAGGCCAAACCGCTTCATTCAATATAAATTATTCGTTTGTTAGCTAAAAACAAATTGAAAGTATCTTTGTGATGCTAATGGGTGTTTTATTATTTATTCTGCAGATAATGAAAGCTAAAACAAAAGGTTTAAACTTTGTGCAGACAATGATTCAAGTATTTTAATTGCATGTTTTTATACGGCTATGGAACAAAATCGTTCCAAAATTTTCTTTGAGCTTAGAGTAAGCAATCAAATATCTTGTTTAGAAAACTGGCTTTTAATTTATATGGTAATGCCGCAGCTTGTGAACGAACCAACTGAGGCATATTTAAATAATTACTTTTATTTATAAGGTGGGATTCAGGCTGGAATTTTACACTTGTATAAGTAATAACTATGGTGATTTTAATATTTTCTTTCATGTATTAACAATAGTATGGTACATTAATTAATAACATATTTTATTTAATACTTTTTATGATCACAAATACACCATTTTAATCGTATTTAGATACAGACAGTACGATATTTGTGCACATTTAATAACAGTTTTAAGTGAAAATGAGTGAAACATTGATTAATCGCTCACATTATGACGGGAGGATCAAGTCATCTACGTCGCCACGCTTTAAGCGGCCGACTCTCACATGAAGGCATTAGGAATGGACGTATTTATTTGCTCGTGTGAATGATACGTAGGTATACTAATACAATTACGCCAATGTCAACTCTTGCGTAGAATACGTTCCATATCAAATAAACGTAACCAAATATCATTGTTCTTGTCTATTTTGAGTATTTAATGAGGCTCCTTTACCCTGAATTTCAGTTTCGCGAGTGTGCCATAGTACACGTATTCCATTAATCTTACTGAGCAATTACTTACTTAGTGAGTGATTAGATTTCTCACGTTTCTATTTTCTTCCTACACACAATAAAATGAAATATTAACCGCATCTTTGCAGAGTAAAATAGAAATATGACATAGAAATTAATTATACCTATAAAGCCTCGGTAGGCACTCGTAGATGACACACCACGCATTAGCTTTCGTGATATTTTTCATAAAAATACGAGGGTAGATAAGAGGCTTATCTATGATTTTTTTCATTTATCTAAGAAGCAAGAAAATGGAGAAACAAGCTTTTTGTTACAAAGAATCTGCCTTCTTAGGTAAAAATACGAAGGAGAAAAAATATTGACTCGACGTAGATTTTTATGCTCTACGAAGACATCATGTTATATGAAGTACCTACATATTTATTAAATTAACTAGGTAAAGACTATGTCATCACTGAACAATGTCATTTACTCTAATCATTCCTGCATCATAAGCCAGTATCAGTAACCGTCGTACCCCTGACCAGTGTTTGTATGATAAACACTTTGTAGGTCAAGGATATTCGTATCTAGGTTATCGTTATTCAGCGTGCAATTTTGTTACTTTAGCGCTACATAGATGAAAGCTCTTTCAGATGACAAGCTAGCCTTTGATAGTGTGGCTCATATTTTATCTCTCAGTTAAAATATATGTTAGTTATGCTTAAGAGAAGTACAATCGACATAAACAATCACAACGCAATGCAAATGACGGCTCGATGTAATGCCGAGCATTCCGGAACAAGCCACAGAAGGCAAATATTTTACACTATTTCCCTAACCACGTAGGGAATATGTGTCACAAAGTAAATTATGCAGCGGTTAAAAATATCCAGTAGATGGGATAGCTACAGAAATACCTATCCACGGCAATCGACCGCATCTCGCTGCGCTGCCGACCAATAATACCGCATATTGAATACAATCTCATGAATGCAAACACGAATATTTTGCATTGTCAAGCCTAAAGGATTAAATATTAATTACCGATTAATACGTGCTTGTTTTGCCTTTCTCGTTTGTACTAAGTCATTTTCTATGTTAACCAACATAATGCACAAGTTATATTAAATTATGAATAATATTATGTTTATGCATGTTTTAAAAGTACATAGTTGGAAAAACTTAAAGAACTAAGGCTGAGTGGCACCATCTTACTATAACTTTAACAAACGTTAAAAGTCTATCATGCCATAGAAATGAAACCGTTTAAAAATACCGGTTATGGTTATTAGAGTTAAAATAAGGTGATGCAACTCAGCCTAAGAGTAATAAAAACAACTACCAAAAACGACTTCGGGTTTCAGTTGTTATTTACACAGACTGAATATTGATTTCAAGAAAAGTTTTACAATATTGTATATTGCTACACGAAGGTAAACGTAATAAAGGAGGACTTACCTGATTGAAACGAGGATCATAGCGAATATAAGGTATTTTCCCAGGAGGGGCACAACCAGTGAAGTCGGAGGGATGATTTCAACAACTAGCAGGAAGAACACGTGGAGACTAATCAATATTGATATTGATAGTGTTACCTGTGGGGAAAATGGGTTGTTCATTATTCTTTTCACATAATAATCTTAAAAATCAATCAATAGGTAAAGAAGACCATCGTTTGGGTAGATGAATACAATCAAACCTCCAAAGAAGAATTGTTTTGATTTTGATTATACAATACAGCTAATAAAAGTTAGTGTATTCGCCCTATAAAACTTAGTTTTTCACTTTGAAAACTCAAAAAGTACTCCAAGGTAAATACATTTTACAATATGTAGATTCCCATTCCTGCAGATTGTGACGATTAGTTCACAATTTTCTATTTCTAGATACCTATAGCGATTGATCAACACCAACGTAGAACCACTTAACATTTGTTTACTAAACTACCTACGTTATGAAAACAACTTCTTTCAGGTTCTCTTCTTCTATTGATCGGTCGTCGCCGAAGGTACCAAGTAATTTTGTATTCAAAGTGCGGTAAAGTTAATCCAATAATGTTGAAGTAATTTTTCAAGAGCATAAAACGATGTCATTACTGCAGCGTTACTTCGCCACTCTCGAGTCGCCTATCTACTTTATTTTCGCCATTCGTTGTGCCGCTAAACGAAATTAATGATACGTATAAGCCATTGAGATGGCTCTGGATCGTGATAACATTCAGTAGACCTATTCAATCTTGGTTGTTACATACTGCTTATTTTAGAAGTTTAACAAAACGTGAACTTTACGCAAGAGTGCTTTATCATGAATTCAATTACAGTAGATTTAACGGTAACGTATTCTGCGAACTATTACTTCTATTATTTCACGTTTCGTAGCGTGAAGACGTTAAATCAAACACTTCGAAACTCAAACCGAGATCTAATAGAGCGCGATCATATATTCAGGCAAGGTTAGTTTCGGGAAGCCACAGAACTGTAACTATGCTCCCCGGGTTAGGAGACTCAATTCAATTAAACAGGACTTAAAGATGAACAATTGAACATGTAGATCCTGAATAAATTAATAATTCGTGAGTTACATACTAATTCTCAAGCTTCTGTTGTAATATTAGTTCAATACGAGTATTTCTCAAGAAACAACTAACTTAAATGCGTTGTAACTCCACTGAAAACTTTCTGAAAGTGAAAACCAGCACTGAAAAATAATCTTTGAAAAATTGTTGCTATATAAATGGTACCTTTTCCCCGCTGTCTGAAGGCAAATAAAATGTGAGGACTGTGAGGAATGATATCCCCATACAGGGGATGATGATATTGACGGTATAGAACAGGGTTTTTCTCCGCATGGTGATGTTGAAGGTGATGTCCAGGTAGGGCTCGTCGCAGCACGTGTAGAACTTCTCGTTCCTGCAAACAAACTACACGTAAATAAGCAAACTCGCAACTGTTACATGTTTAGAATAAGTTACGCAACATGTGTCAGCGAACAGGTAACAACTTTCGCAGTATTTCATCGTACGTGAAAAAAAGTTTTTTTTTGTGTTACCCCCCATTCATTTATTCCTCACCCATACAAAAAATAAAGTCTGCCACTTTGTCTTATAACTTTTAGCAAGCCATCAATTCAATATCAAATTTATAACAAAGAAAACCTGTTTACAGAATGAAACCGTTTACGTATGAATAGCGCTCCCACTAAATTGAAGGTAAAGTAATTTGGTTGAGTGCTCCATAAAACATATTTGCATTTTTATTGTGTATCGATCAAATAGACCGTAAAGTCAGTCTCAATCGCTGTAACTTTTACGTATTGCGAGTAGTCTCGTAACACAAAACCTTTCTGCATTTTCAATGGCAATTTTCATAATTCATAATACTCGGAAAAAGCTACGGCCATGCGTTCAATAGTTTTAGCGCATATGTGAGGATAATCACGCTTTGTATGGAATTGGCGATTAGCCAAGTGAGTGTTTTTAATACGGCTATATTGTTTCGGGCTTGAAATACAGGGTGTTTGGCGCATCGTGTGCCAAAATGATTTGGCAGATAGAATGGGTCATTTCCTATATTTTCAGCCCCCATAACACGTTCCATGCCAGGCGGCTACTTTTATATTAATTTTTTTAGTAATTTCACCAAAATACCCAAATCGCATCATTTAATTTCGATTTAAAAAAAAACTACTAGGCGTAGCCTCAAAGTAAATATTTTGTTTTGACGTGCATTGGTGTAGGGTTGCATCAAATCTAAATTTACTGGCAAATATCATCTAGTTTTTTTTTAATTCAGCTTTGAAGTTTTCCGAAAAGTTAAAAATGGACTGAACATTTAAGTTTACATGGCTATAAAAAAATAAATAAAAGAGATAGCGATCTTCGGATTTTATCAAAACTTCTCTAGTCTATCCCCATTCAAACGGTATACTAATCTTATTTAAATAATAACAATAACTTCACAAATTCCTTAAATTAGTGCATTGACTCTACTCGGACTAATTTGCGAAATTTGTGTTTATAGCCCCTTTTTGTGTGAATAGCACGTTATTAAACACCTAACAGGTAAAAATTATTTATCTTATGCAATGTAAAAACCTTTTCCCTATCGTTTTTCAATGTGGATTTCTTGAATTTAAAGACGAAAATAATTATTTTGATCGTTTATTAATTATTACAAATTTAGTTCAAAATGACCGCCTCGGCAACGTATACACTCACGACATCTTCTTCTAATTTTGACTATTGTCGTATGCAGCCACATTTCTCTTTTTATTACTACAAAGACGTTTTCTACTCGTGGATTAGAAGAGATGGCCCTATACAGTGGCCTGCACATTCCCCAGACCTAATTCCGTTAGATTTTTACGTCTGGGGACGAGCTAAAGAACTGGTGGACGTAACGGATTCAAACAATAGAAGAACTACAACAATGAATAAAAAACGCCTTTGTAGTAATAAAAAGAGAAATGTGGCTGCATACGACAACAGTCGAAATTAGAAGAAGATGTCGTGTGAGTGTATACGTTGCCGAGGCGGTCATTTTGAACTAAATTTGTAATAATTAATAAACGATCAAAATAATTATTTTCGTCTTTAAATTCAAGAAATCCACATTGAAAAACGATAGGGAAAACGTTTTTACATTGCATAAGATATATAATTTTTACCTGTTAGGTGTTTAATAACGTGCTATTCACACAAAAAGGGGCTATAAACACAAATTTCGCAAATCAGTCCGAGTAGAGTCAATGCACTAATTTAAGGAATTTGTGAAGTTATTGTTATTATTTAAATAAGATTAGTATACCGTTTGAATGGGGATAGACTAGAGAAGTTTTGATAAAATCCGAAGATCGCTATCTCTTTTATTTATTTTTTTATAGCCATGTATACTTAAATGTTCAGTCCATTTTTAACTTTTCGGAAAACTTCAAAGCTGAAATAAAAAAAAACTAGATGATATTTGCCAGTAAATTTAGATTTGATGCAACCCTACACCAATGCACGTCAAAACAAAATATTTACTTTGAGGCTACGCCTAGTAGTTTTTTTTTAAATCGAAATTAAATGATGCGATTCGGGTATTTTGGTGAAATTACTAAAAAAATTCATATAAAAGTAGCCGCCTGGCATGGAACGTGTTATGGGGGCTGAAAATATAGGAAATGACCCATTCTATCCGCCAAATCATTTTGGCACACGATGCGCCAAACACCCTGTATATTACGCTAACAGCCTTTAATGGGCACAAGAAGCATACAACTCTTTATGGTTTAGGCCCGGTTTTTTGATTCGAAGTTAAAATAACCAATGGTCAAATTTGACAGATGTCAAATGACAAGTGGTTAAATATCAGAAAAAAATGTTTTTCGAACAATGGTTAGCTTGACTTTTAGTACATTTTTTAACTATTTGTTTACATTTTGTTAATATTTAACCATTAGTAGCAAAATTTAACAATTAGTTATTTTAACCAAGAATCAAAAAACTGGGCCTTAGAAAGTAAGATAGTAAGTTACTTGTATTATCGCCTTTATTTTTTTATATTCGACTGGATTTTCTCAAGTGTATTTACGATATGTAAAAAAAATAAAGATAGCCAGGAGCGTTGTAAAATGTTAAAATAAATGCTAAACGATCATTAAAATCTTCTAGTAGGTACTTGTTAAAAAGACTGAAAATCAAAACACTTTTTGTCGAACCAGTTAAAAGTAAATGTTACTTAAAATATCTTAAAATGGGAAAGTCACAATATTTTTACAGTTACAATCAAAGGAGTTGAATGAGAGTCAGTTGGTTAGATAGCATCTTGTCATTAGATTTTCAGCCTTACAGAAATGGTGACAAGGGTAGAATTACGTCGTCGCAAGTGATTGCGTAAAAAGCTTCGCCGTCGCAGAGCGGAGACGCTTTAAAAGTAGATTTTACAGAATATCTTTAAAGTACGAACCGCGCCGTTTTATAGATACCTACTAAGTAAGTTTGTAGTAAGGAAAAATAATTGCTGGCTGACGGAGTAACAAGGTAATGCAATAAAACGTGGGCGACGCCATAGTTATTTTTAGCGGATAACGAGATAAATTTTCAGATTGACACCAACAAATCACATTCAAGCAAAGTTAAAGCGAACGGAGCAATATAATCCAGTTCTTGTTTGAAATAGATTTTATGTTCTAGAAATGATAAATATTTCCATTAAGTTAATACAGTAATATGCTGCTACACTAGTAGAGCTCAAAAATTTATTTGAGCTCTGGTTGATATTTATTTGACTAATATCAACTGTTACAGTTACTATTTCCTACATATTATTTGGGTAACATATGGGTACTGCGTTTTTGGTAACTGCGCCAAATATAAATTTAGTTTTATTCACAATGAAACATTTCATGATAGTGAGAATAGTTCACATAAAATATCTACTGGTTTACTAAACACGTGCTTAAGGTGGCTTTTGATATTAGAACAGATACCAGAACAGGTACCAACATAGGTATAAGTTCTCAGCAGCTTCCCGGCTCATGGAGCACATAATAAACCTAATGAAACTAATTTGCCAGTCCTTCAATACGAAGATAGCATATGAATTTCAAATTAGCCGATTGTCATGGATAATCAAATGTAAATTTATGTAGGTATCCGAGGGAATTCCAATTTGTGTTTATTAAGGAAGATAATATTTCCGTCTTTAATTCAAATTGCCTTACAATTTATCTAAATTGTATGATGGATTTCAGTATCTCAAGACATCGTTATTTAAATGTACCTATCTAAGGTATTTGCCAAATCATAATTTATAATCAAATACAGGCAAACTCACAGTATACAAATTATAGAATTCAATTAGGAAAAGCCAATGAAATAAAAGCATACGTTTTCAATATCTCTAGATATAGCTATCCCGCAAGGCTACAACCGCAACGAGTTAAACCTCTTTTAAATTAAAATAGCAACCATATTTTCAGAACATTGAGGTATGTAAAATGTAGCCTCGTTTTAGCCTTGCTATTGAAAAGAGCAAACAGAGGTGAGCGGATGCAAATACAACTCGCAACATTCGAAACATAAACTAACAGTGCGTGGCAGTTTGCCCGGCTAAGCGAAACTTCTCCGCCGGGGGGCGAATCTGTAACCTGCGATAAACGTACAGCGAACGTTTTAAGCGGGGCTTTAGTGAACGTAAGCGGATACATGTCGTAAAAGTGATGCCGGGTTAATAATGACACTTGTGACTTCGAGAGCCTCGATAACCGTCCTTAAGTGTTGGGACAGGCGCTGAGGTACCCTCTCTATTCTCATTTGAATAAAACATAAAGGTTACTTTTTAGGGAGGCTCCAATTTGCAACGACATCGGTAATAATGGAACTTTAATCGGTAATGTTTTTGCAGCCCTATCCACTTTATTATTTCAAGCACTCATCTAACAACATCAGACGGTATAGCAATCAAGTTAAACCACTATTTTATGTCAACACTGAAACCCACACTAACAAAATTACTCGAGGCAGAGGCTGTATGCTTACGAGCACGCAAAATGAGATCCTATTAATTAAGTGGATCGTTTTTAAAAGTGTCCTCAAGTCGCATCGTTTCATTAGTCCGGCGGAGCGCCGTGAAAAATGTGTGGCCACTAATAACGAAAGCCATTCGTGTTTATTTTCCGAGCGCGTCGCACTAAGTGAAAGTAAATACCAACAATATTTTCTCTGGTGTCTGCGCTGAAGGGACTTACTTGAAATAATGTACCTAAGTAGTCCACTATCATTGTAAGGAGATCGATGAAAGAAACACTTTGTTTTAATTTGCTTTGTTTGACTATGACGTAGATAGGTAACGCATCTGACTCTATCTACAAATAATAAATCTGAGGATACTACATTAAACTACTCGCACTTTAAAATTGATCATTTTATCTTTACTTGTGTACAGTTAAAAACTGTTGAACGTAATGACTTGAAACCATTCAATTCTAATTCCATCACAGGCTAATTGAATTGTGACTTAAAGTTCTATAGATTTATTTAGTAGGCACATAACAGTGTAAACGCATGGAAAGCTCAGTTAAAATTTACATTTTACCAAGGTTCAAGCTAGTCAAAAAGACCAACAGAGCACGGAGCGTTAGTTAGTTAACCGTTAAGCGTTTGAAGAGGCAACAACATCCCGGAGCTACACCGTTCAATATTGACTAAATTAGAGCCGCTGTAAAAAGCCGCTCGTCTCCGAAAGGTATCTAAGGGAACCGCAAGGAGCGGATGTGGGTGGGGCAGAGGAAACACATTATTATCTCGGCAAGACAGCCGAGAGTTCACATGCGGGTTACTCGACTGTGTCAGCGATTACTACTGGAAACGGATGGGCAAAGATTTACGCAAATCTTCCGCTAAGTGCTTTTGGTTTTGTTTCGTTGACATTCTTTTGGCAGCCAGATTTTTAGCGAGTAGGTACGACTAACAATAAATTTAACATTATAATTTCATAATATTATAAATACTATTTCATATCCTGTGTTATGTTACGGACGACAGCACATCAGACTCTACATTTTTGGTGAAAAATAGCTCCTATAAATATAAGGGTTAGAAAAGTGTTGTTTGGAAGCTCAAGTAAGTAATTTCAAGGAATAAATAATTAAAAGGACTTTTATAGTTACTAAAAAGTATTTACCTAACCGCAGGCACCTCGAGGATGTCCCACTCCACGGACATATAGAACTCGGAGAGGTCCACGCCCACGGAGACCACGTTGCTGCCGGCCTGCTCATCCATGTGCCTCAGGTCCACCTGCACCCAAACTAGCTTAGCGACTCCACGCCACCACCACGCGCTACTCACAAGTACTTACACACAACTAATTCAATTACAATTCATACTTCAATTATATCAAGTTAAGTAAACCTTACTATTTACCAATTTTATCACATCTAAAATAACACCGAAATTACAAACATATAAACCAATTTCTTACTATTTATTACGAAGGCGTTTATGATAATGCATTTTATATCTAATCAGCTACATACGTGAAGCAAAAATGTCTGTACTACACAAATAATAATTTGCAAATAATTGCTCACACAAATAATAAATCGTTCTATCATGATACTCGTAATTCCAATCACCCATTTTTGCTTTAGCGTATTAGTTGATATTATTTATGATTATTAAGTTTAATCATCAAGGCAATTTAAGGTTTAATCAGAATCTTATTTAGTTACCGTTTTATCCGATACATGCACCCTGTCACACAATGTGAAGTCGATAAATTAGTTTATTCTAAGTACAATGCCATTGAATTATCACCCAAAACAGACTCACTTTAAACAATAATGCAGCTAGATGACTAACTTTCGAGCAATTCATGAAACAGTAAAGGTGTCCTTCGGAGCGGATGCCACTAAACCATACCACAGAGTGTGCCAAGTAGATGTACCTGGTTTGAAAGAGTTTTTAATCTGGGACAAAAAACCGATCAACCGCAACAATAAATCATCAAGGGAGACAACAACAATATCCCGGATCATGCCATAAAATCACAACGCGTAAACACAGAAAACACCGAGAAGTAATGAAAGGTCGTGGAATTTCCGCGAGAATCGAGGAAAGAGGTCTCCGAGTTCAAGTTTCTTGACTGCTATGCGAGGTGACGTACCTCTCGCCTACAGCGTAGACTTCGAGGCACGCCGGGGGCAAGCAGTCAAGCACTTGAAGAGGAGGGCGGAGGCGCCGGCTCCGCCGCGTGTGTGTGTCGCGCGCGGCCCCAACGAGCGCCTGATCCCAACACGCTTCGATGCACAACTACTCGCAATCGTTAAGCAGATTATAGAGAAACAATAAGTAGTTTTGGAATCAGGTACAAGTTTTGCTCAAGTGTTGTAATAGCATGCACACAACGCATCATCAGCCGAAACGAGAATTATCATCGTCTTGATTCGACTGGTGACGCGCTTTTACTACTTCACATCTAGCATGTCTTGTATTTTTGGACTCCGTGTCTAATTTTGAGTAGAATTGCGTCTTTTTCTTTGTAATGATAAACATGCAATGAACGACCAGCGACACCGAATTCTTTATGAAAGGGAAAGGTATAAAATATGCTTTATGAAGATAGTAATGCTCGAACGTGAAGAGCCACAAGTGTGAGCTTTATCTCTGATCATTTCACGTGCTGTGCTTACTTGTTCGCGTGTCAGGTATCGTGTGAAGCTGTGTAAAAGCCCCGGCCGCATTTTGCGGCGAGCGGCCGCCGTGATCGGGAATGCAAGTGGTTCGGAGTCAAGCCAGAGTCATGCGGTGGGTTGAGTGTACATCGACCGTAAAGGAAACATGCAACAAGCTTATATGGAAGTGTATTTGTGTTAGTGTGTGGCGCGAGCGGAGCCAGCTAAGGGAAGGTGTGAAAGCCCCGATTGACGCCGTTCCGCCCCTTGACGCGGTTCTAGGAACACTGATCATTACTTTAAACGGCAATCGTCTGATATTGAGAGTTAGTGCTGTTTCATATTATTTGCCGGGCGCGGAAAGATCAAACGGAGCGGGAGGTGTCGGATGGGAACGGATTGAGTGAAGTTTGCATCCCATATCACCTGGCAGTTAAAATTTTATACCTTTCCTTGTCGAGCGAGGAAGGCCGATTGAGCTAAGTGGAATCGACCGAGGATATTCTGGAGCATTCGTGGTCACGCACGTCGACATACCGCTACTCCACATAAACATCACCAATAGAAATGTAAACTTGCAACATGTCAGAGCTAAAGGAGCAGCGGGCGAGGAGCGGGCGGCGGCACGGGACGCGCGCTCTCCGCCTCTGCGCTAGCACCGTCGTACAGTCAATATGTAAAAGTGAGAACATACCACATGGACAGAAAAGTAATATAATAATTACACGACGATTTACGTTCGAGCCAACAAGCTATTGCATGGACATCGGCCAGGGCGGCGGGCCCTACGCTACGGCCCGCGCGCCGCCAAGCAGCGTACAGCGGGGCGTCACCTTGAAGCCGTCATACGTCCAGCTGCCTAACTTAAGCACACAGGTTTGGACGTCGTAAGGAAAGAACTCGACGTCGATCGAGCACGAGGACTTATAGACGGCAGGCGGCTGCCACACCACCATGCCGTTGTAGTAGACAGTGGCCTTCGTCATCAGCGTCACCTCGTAGTTGCCGTCGGCGCTGCGGACAAACAGAACGGTCAGCGAAAGCGGTGACGGAGCTCCGCAAAATTACCTTGAATCCGTCGTACGTCCAGCTACCGAACTTAAGAACGCATGTTTGCTCGTCGAACGGAAAATATTCGACGTCAATTTCGCAGGAAGACTTGTAAATGGCAGGCGGTTTCCATTCGACTAGCCCCTGGTGGTAGATGGTCGCCTTGGTCGCCAATGTTACCTCGAAGTTGCCGTCGGCACTGCAATGTTAACGCATATTACACGCCGCCTTGCACCTAGAGCGAATCGCTTCACGACTGCTGTTTGTCGTGTTCTGTGTACCTAAACTGAGCTATTATATCTACAAGTGTTGACTTTGTACGTCGCTTCTAATGCGAAATTAGTTCTCTTGTTATCTACGGTGAATGGTTCTTAACTTGGAGTGTCTGTGTTGTTGGCATAGCTGTTATCGATTTATGTGCGTCGTACCCTAATCAATTATTTGCTTATTCCATCTGGCAAGTTTTAACCAATAACTACGCATGCTATAATATGAATACCTAATTATTTTTTCATTATTATATACCATATTTGATTAAGTATGAAAAATAATTATACACCTATGTAATCAATTGAACATATTACTCGTAACCTACCTTACCTACGCAGTTTATAATCCTCAGGCTCAGCAGTAGAGATCTGAGTGACAAGCAAAACTCGAAGCATATAGGCATACATGTGGTTTTTTGACAGGGGTAGGTACAGTTCGGTTGGGGTCTCGAAAATGCACCTGTCACATCAGTTATTTACGGTGATTTCGGGACCGAGCCGCGCGGCGTGCCTCCGGAAAAGGTTACAAATTTACACGTATAAAACACAACATTTAACACAAACATGCAGCGACAACAGACATTATTATGTTCTTTATTATTATTTATTTATGGTTTGATTTAAATAATTGATACAAACTAAACAAAATGAATGAATGGGTACATAAAATAGGACATATTAAATTAAGGAAGATGAGTTGGCGACACAATGAGGCGGATGCCTTTATCGTGATTCAAAGGGCGACAGTCGTAGTGGTTTCTTCTGGTCGGGGTGAAAGCAAAAAGGTCCACATTAAGGAGAAAGGCGCGCACAGGTTGCAGAGGGAGGATCGGAAATGAGTAACGATAGCTGTCCGGCCATTTATCAAAGTCGCGGCGTCGCCCGAAGGTGGTGGACGGAACAAAATGAATGCCATCGCATAATTCAACTACATCGTAACATTAATCATTAGTCTAGAACGTATTCAAAGGCAAATCAAATTTCCGAAAATAAAGTAGAAATAGATCCAAGTTGCCACTTTATTTTATATCCAATCATTTATTAGTGTTTTACATAATACACGTTTTCTGTCAAAATGACAGTACAGTGGTACAGTACTACAAGACATGATCCACCTGAACTTTAAATTTTATTATCGTTCACTGATTTATGATTGTAATGTATCAATCGATCCACTGCCTTAATCGTGCTGTGTAAAACATCGTCAAGGTCTGCCTTCACATCTTGGACGAGTTTTGTCATGGAGTACTTCAGGTTGTACAATATATTTCTCAATCCATGGGTTGAACTATTTTGTGAAGAGGATACCTAGAAAATAAGTAATCTTTAATTGAGCAATCAGTCACGAATCTAATCCTATTAACTTATTGAAAAATAAATCGTTTTACCTGCGATGCGAAAGTTGATATTGTAATCAATGGAATTAAAACCAAAAAAGTGAACCACTTCATTTTCCATAAATAAATTAAAGTCGCGGACTGGCGTCGTGATCAGCCGAGAGTATTCAGCCAATTACGGCGTATGGCTTCATTTGGACGAATTAATTTATTCTTTATTATAATTTATTCTTTGTTTATAAGTCACTTACGTCAAAAACAAATCGACACGCGTTGGCAGCAGCAATATGTTAATGTATTTTGATAGAGACATATAACTCTAAGGAACATGGAAATAATTTGGATACGGCCGCAGAAGTTTGGAGCGCGCACTCGGGAGCAAAAGACGAGAGCCGCTACATGGCAATTTACACGGTGCAGATTCTTTTATCTACATAAAAACGTAGCTTGTTTATTCTTATAGGTGTCTTTGTAACAATGATTCTAGAAAACCACCATTGTTTGAAGTGATATACAAAAACTTATGCTTTCAATTTGGATAACGAAAAGCGAGTTAATTACTTACGAGTACTTCGGTTCAATTTGATTAATGACTTTTCCTGAGCACTCAATCTTATCCTTTTCGATTGTTACGTACAAACAGAGAGCCTTTTGCGAGCTGTGTAGGGGAGACCTAGGAGAGTTGTGACAGAGGTGAGTTGTGACAAGGACGATTTCTCCTTACTTAATATAGTTAGGAAGCTGGTAAAAACGCTTGTTTGTCGCTTTTAAGACGCTCTTCTTGACAAAGTACCTGCGGGCGGCGCACGAGACACGGTTACGTAAATATGACGTCTGTGTAGAAAAAAAATGCGAAAAGTAAGCTTTTCTTCAAAATTTTATTTCAATTTATATCATGTTTTAGTATATGTGCACTGTTGTGTTATTTTTTCTCAAGTTGCATGGTTATTCAGGTCTCATAGTGTAGCACTGATCATTTGTGTGCGCATCTTGTTTAGAAAATAAAAATTATTATTCGAACCAAGTCGTCATTTTAAACACCTAGGAGAGTTGTGACAGCCTGTCACAACTCTCCTAGCTTACTTAATTTTTCTGATGGGCCATTTCCACGATGTTTTTAGATGTTTTTTTGTATGTTAGTAGGTTCATAATAATTGCATGCTGCTACTTTTTTGATTCAGAATGCCTAATAACTATACATGAAAGCCATATAGAGGAACTGCTTGCTAGAATCGAAATCTAGGACCTGGCTTATGAAGTTATTAGGTTAAAGGGTTAAAGTTTAAGATAATATCTTATGCTCTTACAATATAAACTTGTCAGATATACGACATATTAGTAAGTAAACCCAGAAGGCAAAGCTCCGTCTAAAAAATAAAATAGTCGCTGTGGTATAATCCATATACCACCGCGACTATTTTATTTTTTACAGAAGAGGAAGAAAATATATTAAGTGATTATATTAGCTAAAAATATTATAAAAAACTCCAGTGTCGTGGGAGAAAAAAGAAAGCTGGAGAAATGTACCTCAATCTGTGTAACGACATCCTATAACTATTTGTTTTAATTGGTATTAAAGGATGATTAAAGTACTTTTTTGCTAAAAAATCATATTTTATTGAGTATTATGGTATTTTTATATCTAATAGATGAAATACAATGCTGTCACAACTCACCTCGGTACCTGTCACAACTTACCTCGGTGCTAGGAGAGTTGTGACAGAGGGAGTGGTCTAAGATTTTGGTGATTTTCTTAGAAACCCTAATACTTTAGTTGACTTTGGTGATTGTTTTGAAAACAGAAGGAACGGCGCTACATTAATTTGTATGATTCATAGCTGTGGAATGTTTTTTGAGCGAGATATGGCCCCAAAAGTAAAAATTGTCACAACTCTCCTAGGTCTCCCCTACGAGTATTCACGTAAAAATATCCTATGATGTTTTACTTCTCTTTTCGAAATCGGTCTAAGAATTCTGAAGGACTCCTTACAAACATGTGCCATACTTAGATTCAAACTTACAAACAAACAGTAAGTCTGAAGGCTTAAAAGAGTCTATTTCTGTCGCCAGAAAAAAGTAAATAAAAACCGTAAAAGTAAAGAGCGCGGTCATTAGAGTGGCCCAGCGGCATTCAAACCACGCAAATGTGAAGCGGCTCTCGTGTGCAAAGAGGACTAAGCGTCTATTAGCGAAGGTACGCCAGTCAAACCGTAGGTTTATTGGTTTTTTCACCAGCCTGGTGAGCTGAATTCAAAGAGAAAAGAAATACAGACCTCTTTTACAATGGGTCTTTTATTTAATTTTGTATAATGACTTTGAGCAGCTACCGGCTTGGGCTATCGGCTATCGATAAGTAAAATAGGGCATTCAATTTGTTCCTCCATCCGAAAATAAAAAACAATTTAAGAGAGTTCTTATTTGACAGTACCTACTCATATCTTAATTCCGGTCCCTAAAATTCACCTTCATAAATGCTTTACACAGTCGACTTATTTTAATTAACTCTAGCACGATTATCATATTGCAATTGTTTATTATTAATAAGAAAATATATTGAAAATTTGACATGTAATGAACATTATGAATAAATTTCTTATTCTTATTTAATTTTTTACTATATAGTCCAGTCATTATAGTAAGTTCACCTCGGAATTCGAGATACCCAGCTGTAAGTCTGTAAATACGTGTATATTGACACCCTAAAAGTTGTCTCAAAACCTACATATGGTAGGGTGTAAGCAACTATTAAATTTCAAGGTCAAAGGTCACAAAA
The DNA here is from genome assembly GCF_963855985.1 of Ostrinia nubilalis. Lineage (NCBI taxonomy): Eukaryota > Metazoa > Arthropoda > Insecta > Lepidoptera > Crambidae > Ostrinia > Ostrinia nubilalis. The sequence goes on along the minus strand of NC_087095.1, from coordinate 10,664,751 downwards.
ATCGGTTTTCTGCGCTTTTTTTAGAAATATCTCATTTCCTATGGGTTTTTTGCTATTTGTATTTATTATCAATATTGTAGAATACTAAATTCTCTACAAATTTTGTTTAAAATTTTTTTTTATACGGTGAACCGTTTTCGAGATAGAGGGCGGAGAGCGCGCGGTCACTGCATCACTTCAGGTCAACTTAAGCGGTTTAGATTTTTCATACAAAAGGATTTTCCCGCTAATTCCCGTAGGAATTTCGGGAATTCCTTGTTGTTTACTTTTACTAAGGTACCTACATGCCAAATTTCAAGCGTCTAACTTCCGTTAAGCGTTTAGATTTTTCATACAAAAGGATTTTCCCGCTAATTCCTGTTCCCGTGGGAATTCCTAAGTATACTATAACCTGCCCAGGAGTATGAAGAATAATTGTACCAAGTTTCGTTAAAATCCGTCGAATAGTTTTTGTTTCTATAAGGAACATACAGACGGACAGACAGACAGACAAAAATTTTACTGATTGCATTTTTGGCATCAGTATCGATCACTAATCACCCCCTGATAGTTATTTTGAAAATATATTTCATGTACAGAATTGACCTCTACAGATTTATTATAAGTACAAGCGGCCGCCCTCTATCTCGAAAACGGTTCACCGTATAAAAAATTTTTTGAACAAAATTTGTAGAGAATTTTGTATTCTACAATATTGATAATAGATACAAATAGCAAAAAACCCATAGGAAATGAGATATTTCCAAAAATAGCGCAAAAAACCGATTTTTGTGACCTTTGACCTTAAAATTTAATAGTTGCTTACACCCTACCATATGTAGGTTTTGAGACAACTTTTAGGGTGTCAATATACAAGTATTTACAGACTTACAGCTGGGTATCTCGAATTCCGAGATTCTTACCTAATTAAAGCTTAAATGACTGGACTATATAGTTCTAGCAATACCAACAAAACATTAAACAGTAACAGTGGACTGAACTGAACTTGGCCGATAAAGCTGTCCGCTTCCAGGAGCTTTTAGAGCTTTCGTCGCGTTAAAACGAAAATCCATTTACTATCTACTTTATTTTCAGTTCGAACCAACTTTCAGCGTAGCCGCAATTATTTTAATGCGATTTAGTCGGCTGTAGGTGTTCAGTAGCTTACGAGTCCGACTCAGAATTTAACTTTTACGTGGACTTTAGAAACATTAAGCAGGGTAAGTTACTGAGAAGAGCTGATGGAATGTAATACTTAATTTTAAAGTACTGAACTAAATTGTTACGAATCGTGATCGAATCAGAAATGAGGAGATCCGTAGGAGAACCAGAGTGACTGACATAGCCCGCAGAATCGCTAAAATCAAGTGGCAGTGGGCGGGGCACATAGCTCGAAGAGCTGATGGCCGCTGGGGCAGAAAAGTTCTTGAGTGGCGACCACGAGCTGGAAGACGTAGCGTGGGCAGGCCTCCCACTAGGTGGACCGACGATCTGGTGAAGGTCGCGGGAAGTACCTGGATGCAAGCGGCGCAGGACCGGTCTTTGTGGAAATCCTTGGGGGAGGCCTTTGTCCAGCAGTGGACGTCTTTCGGCTGAAACGACGACGACGACGACGACGAACTAAATTGTTAAAGTATGAACTGGAAACTAATTCAATTTCCAATGAAAAAAGATCTCTCTCTATCCATCTATCTCTCTGTTTATTTATTTTTGTTGTTGGTTGTTTCTAGAAATAGAGAATTTTTCATGCGATTTTCAGTGTAGAGATTTTTAGATTAGTGTTAATACCCGGCTATAATAACTACACCACATTTCATTTGGATTTTCTTCAGTAGTATTTGATAAAAGCATAATAACGTGAAGTTTGTTTTATGATTAATTTCCCTTATTCTTTTAGTATCTAAATGAACACTGAATAAACGTACATTAACTTTTAATAGTTAATACTTTCAAAAAATTTTTGTCATTTGGAAAATTTATTATGAATAAACAAACGTCGCATCTTTAGTAATGATTTAGAAAGCACGAGCGTCCTGTCAACACCGGCTGCTGACTTTGGATTCGCAAAAAACGCTTCGCCTTTATTTTTCGGCTTTCCCTTTTATTTTCCGGTTTTTTGTCATCATAAGCTTCCTCAAGTTGTGTTTCTTCGTACAATGTGGCCAAATAGCAATTTCATGTATGGCATGACATGCATTTACTGAAAAATATATGGCTTTACGGTCCTAATTGTATCTCTACAAAGTAAAAAACTAAAAATCTGAAGACTTGTGACTAAAACCAGAGGGAAATTGGTGCGATGACTGCAAAGTGTAAATGACATATTCATAATTTATTATGTGACATGTGTATAACACATGCTATGTACCTATTTTGATTTGAAATGTATGAAAACCACTTCCTACCCGCAATAGCCCTAAAATTTACTCCAACACGCCCCCTCTTGTTAGCACGTGAGCAGGTTACGCTCCGAAGAAAATGACGCTTTTTATCTCAGAAAGAAACGGCCTTTACTTAGAGGGCTTTCCAAATAAGTAATTTTGTTATCGCTACCTTTATTATTTCTAAGAACAACATTAACTGTAAGATTAAGAATATTGTATTAAATATATCAAGTATATTTTCTAGTGTTAAAATAAATATTCGCCACACGAAGCGTTGTGCTCTGGTGCGGCACGATTCCACAAGACCCCGCAGTCGCATAACTCAAGGCATTAACTATGCAATGCAACTAGGAAACTCTGAACCTCAGAGTAAAGAATCTCATACACAAGTAGTCGTGTTGTAGATGTCGCTTTGTATGCAAATTTTAACGTTTTCTATCGCATCAAGGTATAACATGTACGACCGCAGCCCTAATGATTTCTATTGTTTTTGACCTCTACAATCGAAGGCATGTACCTAATTATGAGTTATGTGTGTTTAAGTCATGGTAGCAACATCGAATGTGTATGGTGTTATGTTTTAGGTACGTACTCGTGATTATGTAAAAAACAAACTATAACACAGGAAAATGTTAAAATCGTAATTTTAAAATGTTAGCCATCACTTTTTAAGGGCAGACGGAGTAGCGATACGTGCGCTCAAGATAATCCGGGAGATAAGTACTTAGCTCGGGGATCCCTTTGTGGCAACCAAGAACCCTTCCACTAAACTCTTTGAATGTACAAAATATTTCACCGAAATAAACTGATGAACGTACAACAAAGCCGCCATGATAATACAGAACGGTATGAACATTTGTGGCAGATATTTGCCTGAGAGTTACTGTAAAATTGGATTATCTAGTAATGTTAAACTAATAATACTAGTACTAGTAGTATTTTAAATATATTTTCGAATAAGTACCTAAGTTTTCGATTTGTTTATAGTTGGAGGTAATAGTATGACAGTAGGAGTTTGCTGTCAGCTTATTAACAATACTAACAATTATTCCAGAGAATAGTGGAATTAATAGCCCTTAGCTACTAAAACGTCAAAGCAAAGTTAGCCATCAGACTCAATTAGTAAACCCACGTGTGCTCGCTCGAACCGTTCTTAAGCCTATGTTTCTTAAGACCTTTTCGCATAAATTTACTTTTAGGCTGATTGATTGAAATCGAAAGACCCCATTTGCTTGAAAGATCTGGGGGCACGGCAGTGCCCCCACCAAGTCGAGCAAAAAAGCGGCACGGCCGTACCATCCTTTTCTCGAAGCAATTCAGGCCATTTTCGACCGCCTGTAACTTCGTTGTGGATAAAACTAGAAGGCTGAATTTTCATTAGCTATGCAGGCATTGTAAAGACACGGTATATTTAAAATTTCATTCAATTTGAACCAGTAGTTTAAGAATTATAACGGGTCAAAGTTACTTAATTTTGTCACTCACTGACTCACTGACTCACTGACTCACTGACTCACCGATCATCAAAACTCTAAGGCACTTCTAGCAGACCTAGAAGCTTCAAATTTGGAATATAAGTAGTGTTTGGTGTATGAATCAAGGAAAAACTAAAATATTTGGGGGCACGGTAGCGCAACCGCCAAGTCGAGTAAAATTTTTCAATTTCGGTCCAGTTTTCTAGATACATAACTGCTGTCTACAAAATACAAAAAGAAATGAGATCCCATCAAAAACAATACTTGTCAAAAAAACCAAGTCTCGCAACTCAGTTGTTCTACGGTAAAAAGTTGTGAGATCCATGTAATACCAAGTCCAGGCCAGGAAATCTTTAACGTTTTACATAAATATATTGACTTGGCCATCGCATGAAAACACGTGTAAATTAAATTATTTAGTGCGATGGCCAAGTCAATAATTTATGTAAAACGTTAAAGATTTCCTGGCCTGGACTTGGTATTACATGGATCTCACAACTTTTTACCGTAGAACAACTGAGTTGCGAGACTTGGTTTTTTTGACAAGTATTGTTTTTGATGGGATCCCATTTAAATGACGTCATTCATTTTCACCGGAAAATTTGAGATGAAACTTATCGATTCCGAAAGTGAAACACAAGATTTTATGCCTACCTACTTCAGTATTTATTTCTAAGTTATCGCGTGGATCAAGGGATTAACAATTTATTTTACATTACCATGTAATAAAATACCTAAATTCAATACGATTATAAAAAGCTGATTATGAGAATTAAGGGTCCTAAGATAATAAGAGCTTTACCTCTCAAAGGCAAAAAATGTTGGGTCACCTGTGACGTCATTTCTCTTTGTTATCTTAGGCGGCTTGCCAAACGTTTGTGGCACCTTACAGGCCCAACTCCATAGGGGGTGTGATTTATACGCCCGCTATAAGTTACACCAAGTCACGGAGTAGGTAATAATTTACTCTTAAGTCTAAGTAATCCAAATTGTTTCAACAAATTCAATGACAATTCGTTTTAGAGAATGACAAAGGGTTCGCCAGACAGACTCGACAGTAGACAGCGATATCGCCTACCTATACTAGGTATTTCGGTATTTTGCCACGTTACAAACTGAGATTCTGCTTGAAAGTTATTACTTGAACTGAATTTATAAAGTAAATATTTACTCTGACTCAATTACTGAAAGAGTTTGGAGTTAAGGAAAGTTTCTTGTTTGGACCAATACGGGTGAAGTTTTTTATTGAAGTGGAAAATTACAGTCAACATAACGAAAATTGGCTTGCTTTTCTACTACGGTTTCATATCTTTTACCTTTCTATTTGCTTATTTACTTACTAAAGTAAATAATTACGAAACACTGTAATTTCTAAAATAAAAGACTACAAGCAGAGATTAGTTTTATGCCATTTAACGGTCCATCGAATCTCCCGGACAAACAAAGAAAATCGGAACAAAGTATCTTTTGTTGACTCGCGTCAGTATCGCTACACCGTCCTGTGTTTTAGAAGATTGATTAGGACACAGATAGGCTCGGGCGGGGCTCACTTGTTGTAGAGCACGATGTCGGGCCGCCAGATGTGGTCGGACGGCACGTGCAGCATGTGCACTCCTCCGTATTCCCGCGGCTCCCAGCGCAGCTTGTAGTCATACCACGACTGCTCCACCCACAGGTTTGTGGTCATAATCTGGTTCTTCAAGTTCTGAGGACAATACAAAATTTTGTTAGCGTCAAGAATCGACGAATAAGTAGGTATTTGTGACCCAGCATTGAACTGCTATAGGCTGTTACAACGTATCACACAAGTTACTTGATGTTAATTCAGCAACATTTTCGGATATTAGTCGTAAGTTAAGTAACGCAGTTTAGGTGATTGCTTATTTAAGAAGGTGATTTACTTCGATTCTTTACTATATGTATTATGTATACTTCAATGGTTTCACTGCTTTAGTGGTTCAGAATTTATCGCCTGAAAGCTGCAGCTACGAGTATTGCAATCCTTTTACAAACATAGAGAGCAAACAGAATCCATTTAAGTGGGGTAGCTACATTTTAAAATAAATTTAATAAGGCTACAAAAAACTTACAAACTTATACTTAAACTATTTCAACAACTTGCGGCTTGCTTTGCGTCTCAGAGTATTTGCTCGCATACGAAAGTGCTTTTGCATTTAGTTAGAAAATCTTTTTAAAATTGTTTGTAATTTGCGAAAAGAAAGTTCGTACACAGACAAACTTGTGTGTATTACTACTGTGTGTCTAGACATAAGCAATTACCCACTGGACACAAATGTTGCGGGTCGTATCCGATTACGTGTCAAATTAGATTTGTCTGATCCAGAATGGTTCGCACTAAGCTGATAGCAGCAGTTGAGCGTCAATTGATCTTATTATAGGACTATGTTGATCTGGAATATATCAGAATTCAGCAATCTGTCAATTTCATAGTAAGTGGCTGACTACTCAGAATATTAGTAATTGGGCAGTTTTTAGCCTATTGTGACACTCGATTTTTATTTATTTTCAAAAATATTAATAGTTAATGTAATAGTGTAATCTAGATATAACAACAAAAGTTAAAGTTAAATAAAGTTAGAGCGCAGAAAAAGTATTGTGACCACTGTGCATACTAAGTAGAGTACTGTGTAGAGATTGTAGAGTAACAATCTGATTTGCGTTTTATCATAAGTAGCTACATAAGTCGTGGTACTCGTAGTTGTTCCTTTCAGTGAAAAGGAATTGATCAGGATAAAGCTATTAATGCAGATGTCAATTAATTCCGAAGCCTTAAAAGCTTATTGCTAATCTATTGTTCCGCCTAATCAATCAATTTCTTGTCCGTGGCGTAATCTTTGATCCTGATAAGGGAACAGTAAAAGGGAAAGCGATTCGTGCCCAGTTCGAATCTATTTCTCGGGAAATGGACTTTCCACACTATATTAAGGGAAAGGGAGAGGCTCCATAAATTATTTATAGATAGTTCCATATTTATAGCATTACATGATCAATGTGCCAAAAAACGTTTCATTGCTATAGGTACCTATTACATAGCTTGAACCAAATATTTTCTTAGCACGACGACACGTTTGAAATTTTCTCAGCAAAAAACTTTCGTTCTTTGAACAACTTTTCGTCGTACCCAGTTAATTTTTACAAAGTTCACTTGTTAAAGTTTACCTCCTTCTGCAACGAAGTTTTTGCTTGGGCTTCTCCTGCGAAAATGCTGTTCGTTTCAGCCAAATGACGTCCACTGCTGGACAAAGGCCTCCCCCAAGGTTTTCCACAATGAACGGTCCTGCGCTGCCCGCATCCAGGCTCTTCCCGCGACCTTTACCAGATCGTCGGTCCACCTAGTAGGAGGCCTGCCCACGCTACGTCTTCCAGCCCGTGGTCGCCACTCGAGAACTGCCCCAACGGCAATCGTCTCTACGAGCTATGTGCCCCGCCCACTGCCACTTGATTTTAGCAATTCTGCGAGCTATGTCGAAAATGCTGTAGGTACACATTATGCTTAGGGAAGTGAATGTCCGTTAGTTAGTTAAAATTGTATTTACAATATTTGCATGTTAAACAGGACACAAAATAAATCGTTTACTGAAAAGGATACATACTTATTTCACCTTACAAACTGTAAGTACTTACTATTACTTGAAAGCAGCAAATTGAATTTCAGTGGAAAAGCGAAATTAAATTAAATTGAAAACAAATGAGTAAGGCCTACCAATATTTTATTTCTACGAAAGAAAGTGCCATTTGAATTGAAAAGGCGCTCCCGTTCTAACACAATTATTGAAAGACAACAACGGCCGTCGTAAATACATTACGTGAACCCGCAGAATGATTTTACGGCTAGATAAAATTTTGTTTGACCTCTTTAGATGGTTTCAATTTGAACAATGGTACTCGTAGATAAGAAGGTACCTTAAAGTAACATGTGTTCACTGTTAATAAATGATCACAAAAAACGAGACAAAGAGCAAGATTTTAATTACAAAAAAATATGACAAAGCACGTTGTATCTACCTATTTGTTACGAAGGTAATATTATCAAGGTAACAAAAGTTTTTTATTAATAAAATAAGTGCGTATTATGTTGTGAAAATTTTTTTTTTTTAAGTTTCGTTCAAGCAAAAGTTTCAAAGGTTCTGTGCTAGAACCTGGGTTTAAATAAATAAATAAAAAATAGTTTCGTATAGCAAATTCATAAATCATTATAATACATGCATTCGATCATTGCGTCTCAATGGTCAAACGCGTTAGAATTAATAACTCAATCGTTATTAAGTATTCAAAAAAGGAATCTTCTGAATCACCTTTCATAAAATAATAGGGTCATAAAATAGAACTATCACACGACCGAGGATATAATAAAATCCATACGGGAGAGAATAGAGTAGATATTAGGTATACTACCTATGTACCTATTTTACATTAAAAATTAAAGCAAGTTGTTTGGCTAGTAGGTCACTATGTGAAGTTGTGATTACTTACATCGGAAAATATTTATGACTTCACAAAAGGTAAGTTATTGTTCACACAAGTTTTGATTGGACACTCGCCACTGTAGGGGATCTTGTAATCATATTTTCTTTTTCTTTTTTCGTAAGTTGCTATTGCCTCAAAGTTCAGGGCCTATCACATCTTATTGGAGTTGATATTGAGTTGCTTACGAAATGATGTGTAATATGGTTCTTTTGGGATACGTACACATAAAGTCTTCTTACTGAATATAAATGTAAGTAGGTAATTAATGAAAATTACGCCCTCGCTTTATCCAAAACAGCTTACAAAATTGCCAATTTTCCTATTCATTCTCACGATATTGAAATTGTGAACTGTAAATCGATAGCATTCATTAGTTTGGACCCTTGCCTTGAGACCTCTATTTATCTTGATAATCTAAAGCGATTAATCGCGCAGATTTAGGAAGCTTACGAATTAAATCCTTGTACATTGTTCAATAAAGAAAATGATTGTATTTGATTGTAGTTAATCAATTTATTTAAACTTTATAGCATAATAACAGAATACCTACAAAGGCGAACTTTGCTACAATGGTTTCTCTCCCTTACATGTAATGTCAATGTCAGAAAACTATAATAATAATAGGTAGGTATGATACATAATATTAATTATTATTAAATGTCTTATTAATTATTAAAAATCTAAACATCCTACCTAGCCGACCTAGGTAAAATAAAATAGTCTGTTTTCATAATATCGAGCGCAACAAAGACAATGGCAGCAAAAGCCTGCATTTATCATGTCATTCATGCTGTAATTCCTCCACTTTAGGTCCCTTTGTCTTTTTGGACAATATGCGAGGTTTATCTAAAGGAAATCTCTGTCGGTGAATATTTTATTTTCCGCTGGGGCGCGCTATCACCGCCTGTGTTTTCCCAAAGGATATTAGATTTCTCTCGAATGATAACCTTCACACTCAGCAATAGGTGCAGACGTGTCGGCATAAATGGCTCTTGACTTATTTAATGGATCACCATGTAACTTAAGTAGAAAATATTTGATCGAACAAGTATGGAGATTTTCAGGTTCTTTTTACGTCAATCATTATATTTTCTTAAAGGTCAGCGTTCATTACCTATATTGTTATTGTTACCTTCAAGGATACATGACAAGATAATTTGCATAGACATTATTTTACAATATTCTTAGGTTTAAGGTCTCTTGCTAACATTAGTGCTGTCAATTAGTTTTTATTCTAAACAAAACAATGATTCATCAGTGCATAAATATACTCTTAATATTTAAGTAACTATGGTCATCTATTGCGTTGTAATTAAATGGGGTTGAGATCTATACAGAAACAGTTTGGGGAAAAGTTATTTTAATATGTCACGGGCCAGCCAAACTAATAAGTACCACTACCGTTTTCGGGCACATTCCTTGAGTTTACACGTCGCGGGAGTAATACGGTTAATAAGGGTCCCAACGTCGTAGTTTATTCTGCCAGTTGATTGAAAGGCTGACCCAAGGTATTTCAGTTTTGTTCCGCTTAGGCGGTATGTTACTATGGTAACCGAAACAAGGTCAATGAGCGGGGGATGTTTTCATCTATTAAAATCTTTGCCCCATCACCGCGCGCACCACTCTTTGCTAAGAGGGTATTGTTGACATTGACTCTTAGGTACGTCCGTACTTTAAATATTGCTCGATATTACAAAGTGGCCTATAAAGTCAATGAGGAAACAAGCTACAAAATATCCTTAAAATATTCCTAGAAGATCAATTTGAAAAGTTATTATTGGTTTTGAATTCGATTAAAATGGTCCAGAAATCCTCGGTGAAGTTTATTTGATAAACACTGAGAGATCTAACTTCAACAACAGAAGTCGATTTTAATTTATTCTCGACGAAAGGGAAAACAAAATTGTTTCATAAGTCTGAGAAATTTTGGTATAGCAATAATATCTTGTAAGATTTATTATATATCAGCATCATTCTACATAATATAAAGCGAAAAGTCTGGGCTAAAATATGGTAAATTAGGTAAAAGTAATAGGCGAAATCAAGGTTATCCTGACTTTTTTCTGAGGTGCTAGGTATTTGTGTTCATAAGTGTTTACTTCAGGATAACAAAAGTGTCAAAGGCAATCCATCGCACAGAGGAAAATATTACCGTCTATCCGACATTTCGGCAGATTTTGGTAATTTAGTAATGCCGAGGGAATGCCCTTTCACGAGATTAAAGATTATTCATGTGACACGGGTCTACATGTTTCACAAACACAATATTAGAAAGGTGTAACGAATTAGATTAATAATTAATGTCCTTGTTATAGGTAAGTCTACGATATACAACATTGAAAAATACAAAAACAGACTAAGTACGCTAATTCCTTCATACTTCGTAGTAACTTGTATAATAAAATAATTAATATTTATAAAAATGGTGCGGAAACTCTACTTTCAATTAAATAAATGCAAATTAAAGGTATATTTTACATGATTACAAGAACACTGAGTCTAAACATGGTAGATTTATTAATAATTCATCTTCTATCACGTTTCACTTAATATGCCTCTCGTTACTGTCTCCGGACCGTCCACTCTATTTCTTATTACTGTTATAAAGTTAATGACTTAACTTTCCCTTAGTGATTTGGGTCAAATTTAATGCTATTTTCTTTAGAGTTTCAGAGAGTTCACCAGAGCATTAAAAAAACGGTAATTTAATTTGATGTCTTATTTCACAAAGTCTTCATAATAAGACAAGGATAATAATTTCTTATTACAAAAGTCTTCAACATAATTTTGTTTCATTTCATGGTTTCATTGATCCGGATCAGTGTACCGTTTCACCCAACATTCGGTGATTGGCCTGTCGGCACTAAAAATATAAAGCATAAACTTTTTATAAGGGCTAACTGTCGAGGGATTTGAACGCATAATTTCCCCCGAGAGTCAAATAAAAAAATATACAAACGAATTTTATTTATTCTGAACGTTTGTTTTCAAAACTCACACCCCGCCGTTTTTAAACGAGGAAGTTCCTACGTAATTTATTGTTTATCTATGTATGTATTAAGAATTCATATTGGAAATTGTGGTCGAAGTTTGATGTAATTTTCACTGTTGTGAAACTTCGATTAACTTTTAGCTTAGGGAATAAGTAAAGTTGGGTAAATTATGCTGATGTTGTACACAATCAAAAAATAATTTCGGCAAAACATATTATCGTGTTAGAAAAAGTCGTGAAGAAGTGAAAACATCACAGATCTATACTAATATTATAAAGCTGAAGAGTTTGTTTGTTTGTTTGTTTGTTTGTTTGTTTGTTTGTTTGTTTGTTTGGTTGAACGCGCTAATCTCAGGAACTACTGGACCGATTTGAAAAATTCTTTTTGTGTTGGATAGCCCGTTAGTTCCTGAAGGCTTTAGGCTATTTATCATCACGCTAAGACCAATAGGAGCGGAGCACCAATCAAGAATATTTCAAATCAGTGAATTTTTTCCTTTTGAGAGCTGACGCTGCGTAAACGGTTAAAGTTTCGCAAAAATCATGTATGACAGGATTGTTCCCCTTTAAAAGTTCTTTAAAAAAGTCCGCGGTAGCATATGTCTATCTTTTAAGGTTGGCTCATAGTAACCATTTTTATGCAAAAAAAATCTGTTTTAAAATAATGCATTATTTGCGAAGGTGTTTTTATAAACATGATATTAATCCTTATCCAAATAAATAAATTATTCACCACAAGTATTTAATTTTAAACATTCTTGCCCTTTACACCATTCGATTTCAATAAATATCTTAGGAGATATCGCAGTTTTAAAATCACATCGCAGCAAAATAATGATCAAGTACTACGCGCGCTACTGATGGATCAATGCACAGCCTAAACCGCTGATCGTAAAGACCTGAAACTTGGACGGTGTGTTCTTTGTATGACGTAAGCATCTGATAAGAAAGGATTTTCCAAAATTCTACCCCTAAGGAGGTAAAAAGGAGGGGCAAAGTTTGTATGAAATAACGAGATTCCTTCATCCAATCTACTTAAAATTTTGCATAAGCATTCTATAACAGAATTAATGGAAGACGTGTTTCGTATTTTAGTGAAATGCACCCCCTAACTATGTTAAAAAGGGGTAGAAAGTTATTTTAGTGGTGATTTGCTTCAAAGTTGTTATTAATTACTCATTAGTGCATTTTTTTACAATCATGACGTCATGTTCACGACTACCATACTCTAGGGGCCTCCACTTAACCTCGGAGTGGGTGCCCGCTGCGTGCGCTCGCCCAACAATGCATAGTAATGCATGAAAGTCATGCCGCGGGCACCTGCTTGCGCTGTATACATAAACTCATTTTCGCGCGAGAGTTTTGGCGGAGGCCCTTGAGGTAGTGGGAGTAGTCTTGAGGAAAAGCTCCTTCTCCCACGGCCAGTGGCATGCTGGAAGCTTGGTGATTCTAGCACCCGTAAGAAAATATAAAAAAATGTTTACCAATAATACTGCGATAGGTGTAGTTTTCGATTTCGTTGTAAAAAAATAATACCACCGAGTAACTTTCACCGGATCAAAGGCCGAGCTGCATATTCATAAAATATAAGAAAAAAATATTTTCATGTTTATTTAACCTGATTTTTATATTTTAAAAGTATTCAAACATTTAGATAATAACGTTAAAACATTTAAAAATAATCGTATGAGAACGTTTTCGACTTCTCCACGGACGAAGTCGCGGGCAAAAGCTATGTGTAAAATAATTAGACTAAATTATTAAAAGTGCCTACCCAAAGTCATTATTCCACGCGGACGAAGTCGCGGGCACAGCTAGTATTTTATATATTGCAGAGCGAAAATTATAGTTATTATGTATGTCTGACCAAAGCAATAACTAGGAAAGAAAATAACACTGTCCTTCATTCAATCTTTTACGTTCGTCCAGTCTTTCAATGACTTACAGTAGAACGATCGGAGGAAATCTCAGAAAAGTTTCAACTTTACCCAAGGTTTCAAGTGAGAAATATTAAAATCCGGCCATAATAGTTTTTGATCATTACATAAAACACTCGTAAAAATAAATTACAAAGGACAAAATTCTTAAAACTCAAAAAATGTAGGTACTTGAATTCATCTTGGTATCTTGAACGTAACCTTTACACACTGTTTTATATGCATAGGTACAAAACGTTACTTTAGCAGTAGCTACGTACCCAACGGAGTTTTAAAATAAAAATAAAAGAAGTAAAGATTTTCCGTTGAATATCCGGAAATCGGAAAATTACGTGACTAGTTCTCGTGGAGGCGGACGAGTCGATTCGCTCCCTGCTGGCTCGGGCGGGAGTCGAGACGCGGGCGGTACGATGTGACACCACGGCTATACGGGTGAGTTCACACCAAACAAGTCGTTCCAATTCAAAAACCAATCTTCAACTGCCACCTATAGCAGGCTCCCTGCGAGTTACAGTAAAGACATTAATTTCTTTCTTTTAAATGGGTTGATTCTCTAATCACAATAAAATTGGTCCCAAAGATACGATGAAGCGAGCAGATTTCTCATATAATAAGCGATGATTGGTCAGACTATGGACTTAAAGTCAGATAGATTGCATTTAAAATAAAATAACATGAAAATAAGTAAAAATTTTTAAAAAAAATAAAACCGACTCCAAAAAACCTACACTAAAAAGTAGAAAAATAATTACTAATTACCTACTTATTTATTAGGACGAATTATTAATATTTATGTAGGTATACCATGATTGATACTTCTGGAGTCGGTGCCCAGATTATGAAACATGTAAAGTTTGCCTGCACCGACTCCAAAAGTATCAATCATGGTATACCTACATAAATATTAATAATTCGTCCTAATAAATAAGTAGGTAATTAGTAATTATTTTTCTACTTTTTAGTGTAGGTTTTTTGGAGTCGGTTTTTTTTAAATAAAATTTTACTTATTTCTTGCTTTTTAGTTAAACTAATTATTACCTTGATGTTACCACTGAAGGTAGGCAGTACATTGAGACCATAGGAAACCTAAAAAGACCTTAAACCGTCAGCCCACCTTAAAAACATGAAAGAATACAACTGTTGGTCTATTTGTACTTATAATATTTAAAGATTTATCCTACAACTCCTAAGCATTAAGGAGTTGTGCCTACCATGACCAGTTTTTCTTCAAATTCGCATGAAACCACCCTTTTGATAATACCTATTCAACAAAAAAATAATCGTTCAAATTGGTTCATAATCGGCGGAGATATTGCGTATAAAAAAGTTCATCCCCAATTTTCCACCCTTGGGAGTGAAATATTTTCTTCAAATTCGCATGAAACCACCCTTTTGATAATACCTAATCAACAAAAAAATAATCGTTCAAATTGGTTTATAATCGGCGGAGATATTGCGTATAAAAAAGTTCATCCCCAATTTTCCACCCTTGGGGGTTGTTTTTTTTATTATTAAATTTAAATGGGACCACCCTTGAGGTATTACCTATACGCCGAAAAAAGATTTGTTCAAATCGGTTCATAATTGGCGGAGTTATCGCGTAACAAACATAGAAAAAAAAAACATACGGGTCGAATTGAGAACCTCCTCCTTTTTTTGAAGTCGGTTGAAAAAGTTCATTGCGTACACTGGGTCGGTTTGAACGCTTCCTACGTCTCACTGGAACTCTACATTCTCCATCCCTGAAAGCTTTCCCGAATAATGCGTTAATCACTGAATAACATTACGTCACCGTGATAAATGTGCGTCAGAGGATCCTGAACTTAAAGCATGGGCGCACTCCTTGACAGTTAAAGCTGAAAGCTGTGTGTGCTGCGCTAATTTCTAGTACCGACCTCGTTTAATAAGTGTACTTTGAAGAATGAATTACGAGTATGTACATAAAGAGCTCGTTCTAATGGAAATCGTATTTTAACCCCCACGAAAGGTAATCGAAAGCGTTTTAAAATAAAATTTTATCTTGCGACGTTCAGAGAAAACTTTTATATGTTTTCGTAAGTTTTATGGTGCATTTCAATCCCAACCCATTTGCTGTGTACCTACGTTTTCTGAGACTTCTTTTATTTCTTCCTCCGCCAATTTGATATCATCTATAAGAACGAAGAATGTTTATTACTTTTATCAATTCCAACTTATTCTACTGGATTTATTTATACTAATGAGACAAGGCAACTACCTACCTACCTAACGACAATAATTTATATTAGTCACATTGTATTGACATGTTGGATTTATAATTTATACTTAATACTAAAGCCTGGTCCGTGAGCACGTAGAATTTTGTCCAATGACCCCAAGCTACCCATCCTTACGTAGACAAAATTCTACGTGCTCACGGACCAGGCTTTAGTGTCATACTAATTAATCACGTTTAACTTAGGTCACACTGTAATGAGTGAAATAATATAATTAATCATGTCTTTACTGTGGAAACAAGTCACTAATCAATAATGCCTGAAATTACGCTGAAAAAATATACCTATCAGGTATTACGTTTAAACGTAATTTAGTAACTTAGTTTGAAACTTATATTATGTAACCTATTGAAATATTGATGGTCAAAAACCCTCTCACCAGATGGTTGCGTGAATTTTTAATGGAATTTACAGTACACGTCACGTTCACGTGTTTGTGGACCGGCTCGGGTTTAAAAGGACTACGTGATGTCGGGATTAGTTACATAAAGCACGCTGACCATTATCCCTTTTGTTTCGGGTTTAGTCAAGCAGTAACTACATTACCTACTTAGGCAAGCGACAGAGGTTTAAATGCTGATTTAAATCATTTCAAAGTCAAATGTAAGTGTATTTATAACCTCTACGCTGTACCAAAATAACCTCTATCCCAAGTAGGCTGGCGTTTGCAGACGGGGATTACAGAATTTAATGTTTGTGGGCATATTATGTGTAGGGTGTAAGGGACAGATTGGCAAAAACTGAACTGTAGGCTTCCAAATGGTGAAACAGTGTATTTCAAGACTATGTCCCTAATCAAACTGAAAAGTCCCTAAATTTTCAGCTTGAGTCTATAAAGTAACGTCAATATTCAGTCTGTGTTTCTTATCATTTCGGTGGCTGAGTTTATGTGAACTTCAATAATAATAATATTGTACATAATGGAAAACCTCGTTATCCTTGTAGGTATAAGAAATAATTCCAGATAATGGCTAATAAGTTGAAGTAGTCTTTGAATTGGAAACGATTTCGCTCCGTTTGCTCTATTGTGCTGTTTGTGCGTAATCGATATCGCATCATTTTTATTGTTGTATAGTATCATAAAAGAAACATTTATCGAATTGATGTAGATGTGATACACGAGCTGTGCAATTTACAGACAGAAGTGTAACATGTTTGATGCGACGCGTCACATCGCAGCACAATGGGCGCCGGGCTGCGAGAGCGGGCATTCCGACGTTACTGGACGTGCACTGAATAAATACGCCAAAGTTTACCTTCGGTAAATGCTTCGGCTTATCCACTTAAGGGACAAAGTGGACAGCGAAAATGATATATTTTATTGAACCATTAATCGTCATTTGATCATTACTACTACATAAATATTTAAGAAAAAATTAAAAAGAATTGACGTAACTACATACCTACTGCTACACCTTGAATTTTAGAATAAAGTCATTGTTATGCCAGTTCTATTCGTGTATGGGTAAAAGGTTACGATTTAGGGTATATTGGGGTTTGTTTGTACCTATTTATTTTTAATGACACTACATTTACTTATATCGTTAAGTTCAAAGAATAGGTATTTTCTGCTATAGCTTTTTTATAATTAATATTGAAAAAGGCTATCTATATTCTTTGAAATATACGTAACAATACCTATTGGTAGTTAAAATTTTATTAAGTAATCGTAATTAAGTAATCGCCGCCCGCGACTTCGTACGCGTGGATCCCGTTTTACCCCCTTCATCTATCTTACGCGGTTCTGGGGGCACGGCAGTGCCCCCACCAAGTCGAGCAAAAAAGCGGCACGGCCGTACCATCCTTTTCTCGAAGCAATTCAGGCCATTTTCGACTGCCTGTAACTTCGTTGTGGATAAAACTAGAAGGCTGAATTTTCATTAGCTATGCAGGCATTGTAAAGACACGGTATATTTAAAATTTCATTCAATTTGAACCAGTAGTTTAAGAATTATAACGGGTCAAAGTTACTTAATTTTGTCACTCACTGACTGACTCACCGATCATCAAAATTCTAAGGCACTTCTAGCAGACCTAGAAGCTTCAAATTTGGAATATAAGTAGTGTTTGGTGTATGAATCAAGGAAAAACTAAAATATTTGGGGGCACGGTAGTGCAACCGCCAAGTCGAGTAAAATTTTTCAATTTCGGTCCAGTTTTCTAGATACATAACTGCTGTCTACAAAATACAAAAAGAAATGAGATCCCATCAAAAACAATACTTGTCAAAAAAACCAAGTCTCGCAACTCAGTTGTTCTACGGTAAAAAGTTGTGAGATCCATGTAATACCAAGTCCAGGCCAGGAAATCTTTAACGTTTTACATAAATTATTGACTTGGCCATCGCACTAAATAATTTAATTTACACGTGTTTTCATGCGATGGCCAAGTCAATATATTTATGTAAAACGTTAAAGATTTCCTGGCCTGGACTTGGTATTACATGGATCTCACAACTTTTTACCGTAGAACAACTGAGTTGCGAGACTTGGTTTTTTTGACAAGTATTGTTTTTGATGGGATTAGATTTTTTCATACAAATATTTTTTCCCGCTAACTCCCGTTCCAGTGGGAATTTTGCAATATCCTGTTGTAACTAAGCTTTAAGTTTACTAAGGTACCTGCATGCCAAATTTCAAGCGTCTAACTTAATCGGTTTAAGATTTTTCATACAAAAGGATTTTCCCGCGAATTCCCGTTCCCGTGGAAATTTCGGGAATTCCTTGTTGTAACTAAGCTTTAAGTTTACTAAGGTACCTACATGCCAAATTTCAAGCGTCTAACTTAAGCGGTTTAGATTTTTCATACAAAAGGATTTTCCCGCTAATTCCTGTTCCCGTGGGAATTCCTAAGTATACTATAACCTGCCCAGGAGTATGAAGAATAATTGTACCAAGTTTCGTTAAAATCCGTTGAGTAGTTTTTGTTTCTATAAGGAACATACAGACGGACAGACAGACAGACAAAAATTTTACTGATTGCATTTTTGGCATCAGTATCGATCACTAATCACCCACTGATAGTTATTTTGAAAATATATTTCATGTACAGAATTGACCTCTCTACAGATTTATTATAAGTATAGAAGAAGATTTTTAGAACAAACATTTAATATTCGAGTTATCTCAACGAATCATAAGGTGTCCAACTGAATTCTGAAAACTCTTTTTAGTAGAAATTAAGCTCTCTTGAGCTATTGTTACCTTTAAAAGTCAATATCATTTTAATAATGCTTCTTTGCCAAAAACATTTTGTCCTCATTTACATTTGATTCCTAGAAGTACGGTTTAAGTAGTAATATTTAGTTCTAACGCCCTTCAGGCATAATATTGGTTAAATTATAGGATTTTGCTTAAACATTCCAAGAATATTCGGTTTTGTCATGAAGACAATAGTATTTAAAGCTAAGCTAAATAGTCATATTTCTCGTGTCATAAATATACTTTACCGTCATCTGGATCGTGTACGCGTAGGTGCTATTAATTTTTAATTAACTATTTCATCATTATTTTTACGTTAAATATAAGACACTACGTGTTATTTTTATCTGTTGTTGTGTAATTATTCTGACACTAACATACCTACTACTTAACTTACCTAGCTCTCCCCATCTTTTGGTAATTTATTCATATTTCGACGTTATAACCTTAATATATTGTTAATTTATTTAGTGATTTAAACTCTTTCGACAAGAAAATGTTTGACTACTATTATTTATTTTTGAGTATTATAGTGATTTTATGTTTAGCTGCACTTGTCCTTTTGTTCGTAGTCGGATTGCGGTTTTGGGTGGGACCAATAAAAGGTGTGTGTACCAGCAATGCACGATTAGATGGAAAAGTTGTTATCGTCACCGGAGGGACTCTGGGCATAGGAGTTGAAACAGCAAGAGACCTTGCGAGGCGTGGAGCCCGCTTGGTTATCGCGGCTAGATCGACCCAAACAGGAAATGAAGTTGTGAGCGATATCATAGCAACCACCGATAACCCAAACGTTGAATTCAAGCAGTTGGACCTATCAAAGTTTTCCAGCATACAGAAATTCGTGAAGCAATTTAATGAAACTTATGAACGTTTGGATATATTAGTAAATAATGCTGGTGTTGCAGGAATACGTCAAGCCTGCACCGAAAATGGTATTGAAAAAATTATGCAAATCAACTACGTTGGACCATTCCTACTGACGCACTTACTCATGGACAAACTGAAAGTGTCTAAACCTAGCAGAATAGTGATAGTATCCTCAGTTGCACACCGTTCTCATAAATTAGATCCCAACGATATAATTGGTAAGAGGCCTCTAGATTTCTGGTCGAGGTACGCCAACAGCAAAGTCTGTAATATTATTTGGGCTAAAGCGTTATCAAAGCGATTACCAGAGGGAATCACTGTTAACTCATTAAATCCCGGTTTAGTTAAAACTGATATTTTTCACAGATATTCCAAACTTCGTAAAATGATAATAAATTTATTTATAGACATGTTTTTCAAAACGCCTGTTGAAGGCGCTCAGACAACTCTCCACTTATGCGTGGCACCTGAGCTAGAAAATATCTCAGGAAAATATTTTTCTGACTGCAAGATTGTGGAACCGAATAAAATTGTCAAAGATGAAACAGTAGTAGAAAAAGTGTGGGAAAACACAATGTTGCTAATAAAAGACCAAATAAATGATGACCATTTCAAGTGACTTGTAATTATAATTGATTTAATCATAGAAATACATGATTTACTTACTATTAATGCATGTACTTATTATTATTATTGACCCTCAATTGAAAACATTAGGAAAAAATGCATTTCTACTGTACGGTGTATATTTTCTCAATTCGGTGCTAAAATTTATATTTAGTTTTTTAAGTAGTTTCAATACAAAAAAATAAATGTTACTCCATTCTGAATGTAAAAATAGCATTGTCACTAAATATTGTGAAGTGGTTTATGAGAAATGTTAAGCATCGAATTGAGAGAGCACCGAATTGAGAAAATGAATCACGGAATTGAGAAATGAATCTCCAAATATAAAAATCGCTCCGCAAACTTAGAATTGATGACATTATGAAGAAATACCTAATGTATTTCAATAATTAATAAAATAAATACTTAATACGTTTTGATATCTGATTGCTGGTCTATTAGTTAGATGGTTCATTTTAGGTTTATGTGTCTGAAATACCAATGGAATAAAACAAAAATCCAAAAACAAAATGGAATAAAATAATCAATATGTTTAATTTTTTAATAAGGAACTATAATAAATTCTTAATTTTTATATATTATTTTAATTTTATTTAAATAAAACAAATAAATACATAACACAGGGTCTCTTTGTTTATTTATTCTTAACCTTAAACATAAAACAAATATTGCAAAACCCAAGAGCTAGATTGACCTGACACTATACCGAAGATATTATATCGGACGTCAGTTTGTACACGATTAAAATGGCACTCAAATAGCTGAAATACAACAAGGCACCAGGTGTTACGGCATTATAGCTGAGCTTCGCCGGTACTAAAGGCTCTACAGAAGTAGTTCAATTCCGTTATTCTCGAAGAAAAAACGCCTCCGGCATGGCACAGAAGTGTGGTGATAGCATTATAGACTCATCTCACTTATGAGGCGTGTTTACAAGCTGTTTTTGAGAGTCCTTACGAATCATCTCGCTCGCAGATTCGACGACTTCCAGTCTTCCGAAAAGGCTTTAGTATTATGGTACACACACAGGTACGCTACGGCAGATTATACAGAAGACCAAGGAGTCGCGATATCGGGGATGATATCGGAGTCATGGCCTCCGTAGAGCCTTTCAACAAGTGGGTCTCAAAATGACTGAAAAGTTATCGAGTGGAAACCACGGACCAGTGAGCAGCCCCCCACTAGGTAGACCGACGATCTGGTGAAGGTCGAGGGAAGAACCTGGAAGAATTATTTTAATAAGATAGCAATAGCAGTGTATTTTTTTAAATGAAACCTCAAAAAATTAGTTTTATTGTCTTCTGTCCAATGACTGGTACGGTCCAATGATTGGAGGTAGTTCACCCTATTATTATGCTCTATTGATTTCATTATTATTTTAAGTTACACAAACAATTTATAGCACAGTAAAAGTATCTATTTTCATTTAATATCAATTCGGTGTACGTGTTTTCTCAATTCGATGCCCCATATTCCGCGGAATTGAGATCCACGGAATTGAGGAAAAATCACATTTAATCAAATTACTCGAAAATATTATAAATTACAACGATTTCTACCAAACGTAATGGCAGATATCAGTTAAATACTTAATTAATTCAGCAGTAATGTCATTAAATACTTCATGAACATTTTTAATATCGCACACCGGTTTGAGAAATGACCAGTGACCAAAAATTCTGAGTGATTTCAAACCTCTGAAAAATGCTCCTCAAAGCGACTGATCCCTCTTTTATACTGCTCGACCACTCGAGTGCAACTGCTAGTTTATGGGAATCAGGCGTGGGTGTTCGTATTGTGCGTTGTTAGTGATATAGGAGCACAAAAGTAAAAATCACGGAATTGAGGCACACACGTCGGACAAAATTTAAATGTGTTACTGTATTAAAACCCAAGGACTTGCAATAAAGAAACTCATTTATATAGCTTTATTAACTATCCCTTGTTCTGTGAATGTGGGTTTCATAATGGGGAAGTTATTATTTCAAAAGTTATGAAGCAAAAACGAGTAAATTCTGGAAACCGGACACTCCATTTTAGGCCAAATTTCGCCCGTTTTTGAACTTTCGGATTTTTTCAAGTCCGTACTTCAATTTTAAAGGTACTTTTTTCGCCCCAGTAGGTCGATCGGTCGTCCCCGTAGAAATGCCCTTAAATCAATAAGTTCTTAATAAAGCTTAGGTATCTTTATTTAAAGCTCTAGCTAGAACTCATTTCATAAAATAGATATACCTACACGTTAGCTTCAATGATTGAACAGGGGCTAACGTAGCCACCATTTTGGGTATCTCCAAGAGTTTCTTACTAAACGAATCAAGTAAACGAAACATTATTCATACTAACATTCATGTAAAGTAAGTTTATGAAGACGTTAATTATTTTTATGAAAATAGTAACGATTATTGTCACCGATGTTTTATTTTTCAAAAAGAAAGAAACTTAATTTGTTTACACATCACGAGTGCAGTCATTCACAATTCACAGTGCTTCATCCTGTTTCATTTTTGTCACGTTGTTGTTTCCAATAAATGTATTATTGCCAGTGAAATGAAACATACATTCATTCTATTGTCCGAAGGTGAACTCGATTTCGTTTCGTCGAAACGTAAAATAAACCAGATTAAAATGAATGCAATAAAGTGAAGCGTTTATTTATTGGTAAGCCCCACGCTCGTCCAGACTATTTTCCAGGAAACACTTTCGATGCTTGCTAAAGTTGGAAACCAACTGTTAGCTTTTGCTTCTATGTTGATTAAACGGAACAACTCTATGGAGAGATGACATTTCAAATACAGCTAGAGTTTGAATTTTAGTATTTTTTTTATACATACCTGCAATAACTACAAATAAAATACTAGTTAACAAAAAATTTCCTCAAACTTGTGACAATACAAAACAAAAGCATAACTCTAGATTTCTGTACAAAGCGAATCTTCTCACAAATGTATATCGTTGAGTTGCTACAAACCCGGGGTAAAGTTTACAGTCGAGCAATTCCAAAAGTATTACAAAAGTACAGACAGTATTGTTCGACAGCGGAACGAGGTAGCTGGAGGATTTGGACTTTGTAATTATCGAGACAAAAAGTGGAATGGCGAGTCACAAATACTAATTATTGTAAGGAGTTAAGATTCTATTTGGAGAAACCATAATTTAAGTGGAGTTTACAATGAATTTACAAAACTTAACCTTTACTCAGCATGTATAGAATGTATTTACATGTTTCATGTTGTTTATGTACATGTTCAATATTAGAAGAGGTATTTCCTAGTCTGAAATGTTTTATCCTGGTGAATTATTCTCACCAACCTTTCTCAAATAAAAAGAGAATACCTACGTAAATAAATTAATTCACTGGAAATATCATATTTTTAAATTGGACTGCTTTCGCGCCCTCTCAACCAGATTGGAGTAATATGCGTGTAATATTTCACAAAATAATTGGAAAATTATTCCACGTGTTTTGAGAAACGTCACATAGCTCGTATTATGAAACGCGCGTGTACATACGTAGGTACCAATTTTTTTTTTTCAGGTATTTCCCACCACCGTATGGCACAGAGAGGTCAGAAATAGGTGTATTATTCGAACAATACTAAGCGTATTGTAGCTGCCGCAAAACGATATCTGTATCAGCGGATTGTTTTGGCGGACACTGCATTTCGATGAAATAAAATTCAGATTCATCGTTTCGTTTCGCTTTATTAAAATTCACCGCAAATATCGCTGGTGAGGGGATGATAGGCCCGTAATATTACGAAACATTTATTCGGCGTTAGTGGGATAATAAATAAGGTAAACAAGAAGTGCGAGTTGTTTAAATTAAATAATAAAGTACGAAGTGTAAGTAAGTTTACTTACGCCTTTTAAGGAATTCTAATTCCATTTCTTCTTTTTTAATCTAATAAGAGCGGGATGCCAATTGCATCCTGGAAAAGATTTCATACAGTTTTATAAAAGGTAATTATTATTTTAAATAGCATAAGATTGAGCTAATCTGGAAACATTAGCTTCTTTTAAACCTAAGGAAGCTTCTATTGTTAATATAATAACAAAAGCACTTACATAATAATTATGTCTCCTACTTAAATAGCTTAATAAGAAAAAATAAAATAGTGTGAAAGATATTCGTAAATGTCTAATCCAAAAGTAAATGTTCAAATATACATCCAATAAAACAAGTAAAGATGTGTCTGGCTGGGCTAGGGAAAAGGAGGTTTGAATAAATATCAAAGATACGATTTCCTTTATACGGGTGATTTATGGGATCTGATTTGAAATACATAAGGAGACAGCGCGGCGCCTCGCGCGAACAGCGATATCGGGACCGCGTGAAAGCGACAGTTACAAATATAGCGGTTACAAGATTTGTGGTAAACTGAAGCGTCCTACAAAAAGTGGGTCGAGCCGAGGCGTTGATGCGATTCGTGTCTATTTAAATTCCAAATGCGGCGCGCAAGTGCAAGGTATGCGTTCGCAGTGCACCCTGCGCGATGTAGGTCAGCCCGGCACGCAGTGTTTACACGCGCGACACTTACGACATCGATGAGCTGGCTGAGCTTGAGCTTGATGCAGACGCGGAGCACGTCGGTGGTGTTGACGACGGGCCGCACCAGCTTGTTGTAGTTGGACAGCAGGTCGTCGTAGAGCCGCTTGGCGTCGGGGTTGCCGGCGGTGGCGGCGCGCAGCAGGCAGCAGGCCGCCAGCCACCAGACGATCGCGGCCATCAGCTCGCGGGCTCGGCCATGTTACGCAACGGAGCGGGGAGCTGGGCCGGGCGCGGCGCGGCGACTGCCGCCCTGCGCGCCGCCCCGCGCGCCCGAGCCGCCCTGCCAAAGAATCACGGCCCGACGCGACTCTCTTTTGTATTAGTTAGCGGGCGCTTTAATTAAACACGATGCATAGCTCCGCTCTGCCTGCACGATATGCATATTCATTCAATTACATAGGTATTTCACTCCTGTCAAAGAATTTTTGTTTGAGTTATTTTTCAATAAACGTTATGACACAAAATTTTAAGTGATAGAGTTTTTATTATGAAATTGTGAAGTTGTCCTTTTCGGATCATAATCTAATCATTTTTTTTATTTAAATAAAAATAATAACTAACGTTACAGCTACAACGGTTTTGTGTAAACTGAACTTTATAACACTTTAACAACTCTATTAAGCGTACAGCGGTACTAGGAAACCCGTGAACTATGATAACGCAATCATCAGTTAACAGAATTGTGTAATTAGATTTTGGTTTTCGGCGAAGTATGTAAGCGTGGGGGAGGGGTGGGAGGCGGCGCGCTTGGGGCGCATCGCTCTGCACACCCTCTATAAATATGCGAGTCGATAGCGAGCGCATCGCATTCCTTGACCGCTACTGTTGACGGTTACACTGGCGATCTACATTCAAAACAGATGCATTATTATACCTAGTACTGAAAAGAAATGGATTGCGGACTTAATTTTAATATTTCAAAAAAGGGATTAACCCGTGCCAACTATGGGTTGACTTGTGATAAATAGGGAGTAAATACATTTCGTGTAAAATAACGAAATTATTTGTAGTGAGTTTAAAACTAAACTTGTTTAATTAATCTCTGTTAACGATCTTGTTATAGGCTCGCAAGTCACTGTTTTGTGAAAACCCCAACTAAAAGTTGAGTTAATGGACACCAAACATTTTCCTCAGTTTATTACCTAAATGATAACTTTTTAACAAATTAGGTAAAGTAAGCATAGTTAGTAAAACATGCTCAATTGAACACAGACGGTGTTCGCGCCGTGGAAGCCAGCCTTCTAATTAATATCGAATGCATGCTGCAGGCGAACTTTGAAGTCACAGTCGCAGCGTGGAAGATGTAGAGGTGACGTGCACTCCGCGCCTATTAAAAACTTTTTGATTATACTGCTTTTGGGAGCGGTACAAAACACAAACTTACTAACTTTGTATTTGAAACTATTTCACTCACTATTTGTAGTACCTACTTACTGGACTTATAATATTAAATCCAAGTAACAAAATAATATACCAAAAACCTAAATCTATTTCTAAATTTAATAAAAAACCGAATAATGGCGATGATATTCCATTTATCGTGTGTTGAACAGGTTGAATGGCTGGAATCACGGCGTGGATAAAATTTAATTTCTTGTGACGGTGAAATTTTATCTCGAAAATATAATATTCACAGCGCGATAGCGAGGGCGATGGCAGATTACAACGCGTTATGATAAACGAGTAATTCCCGAGCATAAATGACAAGGTGTAAGAGCTTACCCGCGCCGCCGCGGCTATACCATCTACAGTACCCGGCTTTAGCACTACCTTCTAATCCATCGGTGTGTAAATAACTAGATAATTTCTTTTTTCTGAAAGTAGAGGAAAAAGGTTCTCTTTTTTAAATAATTCATTCAGTGCCATTAATTCAACGCTATAAACACGTCTATGTTTAGTTTTATACTTTTTCTAAGTATACAGTATATTTAATAATACATAAACACAATATTTCAAAAGCACTAGGCAGGGCCGCGCCGCCCCTGTGTGCGATGTGTGCGGCGCACACAGGCGCCAAGACAATAGGGGCGCCGCGCCGCTACTGCCACCTATTTTTTTTTAATGGAGTACATATTGATAAGTAAGTAGGTACAGTATGCGCAAGCGCAACAAAACAAATATTACGCTTATTAAACAAGTCTCTCAATATCTATATGTTTATTATGATTCACGTTTATGGTTTCATTTTACGCTTAGGGTTTTAGTTTAGTTTACACTAGCGGCCGCCCGCGACTTCGTACGCGTGGATCCCGTTTTACCCCCTTCATCTATCTGTTTAGATTTTTTCATACATATGTTTTTCCCCGCTAACTCCCGTTCCCGTGGGAATTTTGCAATATCCTGTTGTAACTAAGCTTTAAGTTTACTAAGGTACCTGCTTGCCAAAAAGCGTCTAACTTAAGCGGTTTTGATTTTTTATACAAAAGGATTTTCCCGCTAATTCCCGTTTCCGTGGGAATTCCTAAGTATACTATAACCTGCCCAGGAGTATGAAGAATAATTGTACCAAAGTTCGTTAAAATCCGTCGAGTAGTTTTTGTTTCTATAAGGAACATACAGACAGACAGACAAAAATTTTACTGATTGCATTTTTGGCATCAGTATCGATCACTAATCACCCCCTGGTAGTTATTTTGAAAATATATTTTATGTACAGAATTGACCTCTCTACAGATTTATTACATACAAGTATAGATTACTTACGAGCTCAACGTTGAAACGGCGGCAGTTCTTTTGAACCATAAAGTACTAGTTACATATTTTGAACCGTAGAGGCGCCGAGTTTGTAATACAATTTTTTTATGACTATGAGTGAGTTTATGAACGCAACCCGATGCGATGCGTGCGAGTTACGACACAAACGGGATGGGGTCCCGGGGATTCCCCGCCACGGGGATTTTAACGAACGAGATAGCCAAGCCAAAACCACAGTATACAGGGTGTTTGGCGGAAGGTTAGACAAACTTCGTGGGTATATAGGTAAGGTCATTATAAGAATACAAGTTCGCCCATTTTACCCAGTGAGCTACTAAGTTCGTAAGTAACTACTGAAGTAAGTAAATAGTTATGTTCGCAAAAATAAATTAACGAAAAAGAGCGATTTGCATAACTTTCCTTTGGAACGGAAAATTTATTTTAAACAAAAATAAACTTGCCGTTACTATGGAACAATAATACAAAAGTTATCCATACAAAGCTTCTTCCAACATCGTTATATTTTCTGCTATACTCATTTTCATTACTTTTTTTGTGTTTTATTTCAAAATCAATTTAAAAATAATAACCACATTATGAAGAAAAAACAGTAAAAAAATTCTAAATTTACTTTGCATGGATAACTTTTGTATTACTGTTCCATTTTCTTCCCTAAACTTTGAATTTTTGACAAATTTCAACATCTTATTAGGCTACATGTGACATAATATCATTGGAAAGAAGAGAAGCTAGAGATGTTTTTAAGATCATTAGCAATTCACTGTCATCTTTAATTTTTTTTTAAATAGAATTCCAAGTAGTTTTTTTTATCATGGTTCGTACTTTTGTTAAACTTTGGCGGCTCGTAACTAGCTATCCAATCATTATCTGGATCTGAAATTTATTTTACTTGACTTAAGACATATTCGATATTAATTTGAAATAATAAAAGCGATTCAAAACACGCGAGAAAAAAAAGCAGTTTTTAGGTCAAATTTCGGAAAAAATTAAATTAAAACAAAAATATAAAATTTAAAAAAATAGCCCACTTAGGGTAAAATGGGCGAACTTGTATTCTTAAAATGACCTTACCTATACACCCACGAAGTATGTCTAATCTTCCGCCTAACACCCTGTATTATAATTTAAGTATGATTAAAATATTCTTGTTAGCACCAGTTGCAAGTGCATTTCAGTAGCACTAATATAAAAAAAAAGTTAGACTCTTGCTGTTTTTACATAGCAT
Source organism: Ostrinia nubilalis (assembly GCF_963855985.1). Taxonomy (NCBI): domain Eukaryota; kingdom Metazoa; phylum Arthropoda; class Insecta; order Lepidoptera; family Crambidae; genus Ostrinia; species Ostrinia nubilalis. Next base: position 10,636,055 of record NC_087095.1, on the reverse strand, counting down.
AGGTAGGTACGTAATAGTCATATTAGTATTATTATGATTAGAAACAAGTAAGCTTCTTTGTTATTAATATTTAAATATACAATTCTTTGTATTAAGCATGTAAAAATTTAGTTCGAGTTTTCTTTTTCGTAGTAATTGGCAAGCAGAACGAACGGGATTTACCTATTTAGTATCCTAATTCCTAAGTGGTTTTCAGTTTTAATACACTTATGATAATATTATCTAAGTACCTACTGTAAAACTGAAGAACATTTATTTTAGTCAAAATTAACAATTAAAATATTCGTTAAAAATAATTTAAATTCGTTTTTTATGACGATTCATTAGAAAAGAGGCGCTTCATAGGTTCCGCACACAGGCGCTTCCGGCGGTCGGCGCGGCCCTGGCACTAGGTATAATAAATATTTAAGGGATAAAAAGATAATTTGTCCCAATACAATATTAAACTCTTACGCTACTAGTAAATAAATTAAAATCGAATCAAAAACTGCCACGTGATTTATTTATCACACACATTAAAAGCATATCCATAAATATTATTTCATAAAATATCAATATTATACATTCATAAGCTTCTGTTTATTTAAGAGGTGTGTTTTCACGCTTTACGTAGGTGATAGGACAATATTTGTTTACAAGGCATGGCGCTAATAAGACCCGGGTGTATCCAAGGCTGGGCCGGCAGCAAAGATTATTTTCCAATTTCTCCCTGTCTGTCGCATTTGCTGAAATTAATCTTAGCAGGTGCTTTATCTCGGGGAATCTTTATGAAATAACAATGTACCTAACCCTAACTAGAATTCCATTACTTTAAAACAGCTCGCAACTATTATTTTTCGTTTGAGAAAATTATAATTTAATGACATATACTCCAATTCTCTCCTTTTATATTAACGCCCATATTCACAAACATTACTATGAGGTCTCACAGAGCGCATGGACGCACGAACCAATCACAGAGCTCTATTCAACGCTGTGCGTTCGATTTGCTACCTCACTTAAGCAAGCATCGTTTGTGAATATGGGCGTAAGATAAACGCTATGTTTAGTTTCTGAGAATTATCAGAAGTAGGTAGAAGGACTGTTTGCGAATATTTCCGGGATTCTTTCGTGTCGCCCCTTTTGTAATCACCCACTTGGGAAATGTCGAATGAAAATATAGGGAACATCTGCCTTAATATTATGCAAATAGAATCTAAATTTAAAAATATGTGTGAACTGTGTATGTGTTACTGTAAAAGCTCGAACTACGGTTAATCTTAAGATTTAAGTGTAAGTCTTAGGATTTACCGACATGAGTTGGTAAATGTAAGTATTTCTGAAAATACGACGATTTTTTCGAGCTTTTACCATTCGAATTCAGTATATGCTAGGTTTTACCTCTGTCAGCTGGTAGATGTTGGTTTTAGGAATAAAACAATGACTAATTCTTTATGGGGAATTATAACACGATCGATTAAAAAATAATTTAGCGACTGATGATGGCATACTTACTGTTTTAATAACTTGAGCGGTATGAATTTGAGTAAGCGAAAAATTAACTTAACTAACGACGAATATTGATTAATATAATCAAATGCAGAACGAGCTTACAAAAAGTGGGTTATGTTTAATCCATTTTAGATATTAAAATTCTGTCCGTGCGACTACATTACTAAGTGAGCGACTAGAAATACAAAGAGGGCAACTTCAATATTAAGATAGATTCGATTTTTTCCAATTGAAGTAATTTCTGATGATGATGATGATGATGATGAGATGCGCTGAGCACGTTATGACATGTTTTGTTTTTCAACATTTACCGTGCCATTAATGTAAATCCTAAGATTTACCAACGAAATGGTGGTAAGAGTTCGAATCGCAAACCTTTTGGGACATTTACCATTAGAAATTGGTAGATCTTAGGTTTTACTGGAATATCTTAGGATTTACTGCAATTCGAGCTTTTACAGTAACATATGTACTTGACTCGTATGTAAAATATAATACCTGTTCAACCTGTCGTTTTTCCACTGCGTTAAAAATTCTCATCAAAACTGAACCAATATGTTTGCTATCACAAACTCAAAGAATATCACGAAGAAGACTAGAAGTTTTTCCTAATTCCAAGTGTCAATAACGTATTCCCCGTTAAAGTGAAAAGAAAGTGCTGTAAAATACCTATAAAAGTTTATAACGATAAGTCTTATAACTTTGGCGCGGCCGTCATAATCCAAGTTTCTGTGGGGAGTAAAAAGGGTCGTCAGTCTTCACAGACCCTTTCGATTTAGCGTCTCCCAGGCATAAATCAAAATTACACGAAAAACAACTTAGACCATAGCTTTTTGGGATGTCTAAAAACATTTGCGTAGCATTATATCAAAATGTCAGCCAAAAAAAGATACGGCTAGTTTATTCAGCAATATAAACAACAAACTACCTATTCTATACAGGTATAAACTTAGGTATTTACACTCCGAAAAAGGGGTTAAAGCTACCGACAGTTATTGTCGCACGCCCGTTGTATTTCACAATGCATCAAAATGGAAACTGACCGAGTTTGGAGGAGACATTCTGAGTCTAGAACGCTCGTATATCATTCTTAAAAGTTTGCAGATCAGTTTTTATTATTTACTACTCGTAGTATCTTATCTAAAGAACGCATTTCATGAAAATAAAACTTGTATATGGACACAGTTTTAGCGCTTAATGCGATGAATTGAAGGGGATAAAAAGGCGAATTTAGTTTGAGAGACGTAAGCGTTTTATTCGAAGCCAAGTCAGGTTTCGTATCTGCGATATAACGTGAAACACTACGTGCCGGGCCCGGCCCGCTGCCAGGATTATTTTTATAGCCACAAGATGCCTTCGGGATCCAATATTGCAATTGGAATCATATCAACCCATATTTCTTCATAGACCGCAAAGGAAAGAATATCATTTGAAGTATTTATTGAAATTCTATACTTTAAAATTGAGCTACAATCATAATATGAGATCAAAAATGCAGCGAAGCATTTACCTATTTATAAAGAATGTTAAAGTATTCTTGGACCTTGATTCATCTCTCCAATCTGTGACTTATTATGAGGCTTAATAAATCCTTACAAAATACATTACTTAGGAGTAAATCACCTAATAATGTTTTGATATTTTAATTTTATGTGTCATTATTACTTACCTACTTATTAAGGTTTACTTACTTCCTTATAAAATCCAATAGGCACCTATGCTGTTATCGGCTTTGAATGTCGTTATTACCAAAATTTGTTTATTAAATTAAATAAAAAGAAAAACGTAACAAGTACTGATTAAAAAGGAGAAAACGAATTCATAACATGTAAATGTCCGTATCGAGCGAAGTCATCCGTATCCGCATTCACATCCGTTGTAGAATTCCCTAGTGCAATACAACTTGGCGTATATCATTACTACCCTTCCTTTAGGTCTCAAAGATCAGATGGCAACGAGCGAAACAGTAGAAACATCGCCGAGCTGTGATCCTTTTAAATTCTTTATTTCACAGTGCTTCGAGCTCGGGGCTCTTGAATTGTTTGTGGGAAACACCTCGTAAATACATTTTGCATCTCGCTTACAGAAACAATGCTCTTTACTTTCACTGAAAGTCCTTACTAGTCAAATAACAAATTGCTGCATTGTAGTTTGTACTAACAAACGTTTTCATTGTACAGCTCTTCACTTTGAACCCGCTGCATTAGATTAGGTACCTACTTCATATAGAGGACTCCTTGAACACCTCCTTATACGCCCTCTTGCTCTTATCTTCAAAGGTCGGTGAGATAGTCAATATTCAATCTTGCACATATTCAACCTCTGCATATTGAAGCAACTATTCGGTTACTTCAATATGCAACCTATCTATCCCTACCAGTATACATATAGACTCACGTGCAATTATGCACATGTCAGGTTACAGTCGGGTGTAATGTTTGCTTTTAGATAATATTTACACATTCACACGTCCGAATTAACATGGTATTCGGATCTGAATATTTGTATTAAACGGTCCAGCAAAAAGTAATATTCTAATGTAAAGGTGAATCAAATACAAATTTTACAGTTTGTTGTGTGTTTTTTGTTTATGTAAATGTGGATACTTCAACCAAAACAGTTGATTCCGTTTCCATCCATTAAAGATTGCGGTCACTCTTGAATGCAGGAAGCTGCGTGCGAGCTCCTAAGGGCCCGATGATTGATCGATGTACGAGTAGCGAGCATGGACGAGTATGCTTGCAGGCTGAATGCTACTCACCATGACTGTGCCAAGTCTACTATATGATTCATTCTTTATAACTCTCTATCTATAACTCATGATAAAGTACCCAAGCCAAAATACTTTCAAACAATAATATGAATGGAAAAAAGTTGAATGAAATATGTTTACTTAAAAATTCGTGCACCAACAGGCATTTCAAAAGAATTTCAAGAAGAAGAATTTTCCAACCCCTTTTTGCAGTGAAGAGTTTTGTCTGAACTGTAATTAAAAAAACAAAAGATTACATTATACTCTCGGTCTCGCTTATGAAGCATTATTATTAAATGAAGAAAGGGGGTATCTTTCCGTAATAATAGACCACTGAATTTTCAAATCATGCCGAAAGAACGATTAAGGCATCTTTTCCTTACATACAATATTAAGTTAACAAAAGACAGCCAAAAATACTTCACCTATTTACGGGGAGAACAAAAACAAAGTGAGGAGTACATCTGTCTTAATTCATCTGTCTTCTAAATGTTTACAAATTACAGTTCGGAAATACACAATACAAATAGAATTTATGCATGGACGTTAAATAAGGCGCCGCGGAAATTGTTGGTTTTATTTTCACGAAATTACGGTTTAGCTGCCTCGGCA